>NC_137135.1:10440407-10987907 GCF_949319135.1 Squalius cephalus | reverse complement strand
GCTAACTGGAATGATAGAACAATCTCTAAAAAGATTGAGTTGATGACTTAAACCATAAAATCTGTCCAATCTTGCACAAAAAAACTTCATCTCATAAATATAATTTTAAAACTTCTCAACATTAATTCCTAATTGAAAATTTACTTTTGTGAGAATTTTCCTCAGTCTGTATACCTCTTGATCAGAAAAAAGACCCTCACTCTTAAAAGACTTTGCTTTCTCTACAAATTGCTCCAAATCAGGAAAGTACTCAGTAATGCGCACATTTCTTGCATTCTTTGTTACTCTCAAAAAGAGCTTCACGTCATCTACACTGTAAGACCGCTCTGAAGGCTCATCATTTGTGTGATCAAAAGTAACACTACATTCTGAAATGTCTGTGTCACTTTCGGTATCAGTTTGACTATTCCCTGGCTTTCTAGATTTACTAGAGTGGCTCTGCATCATTCTCCTGTTTTGTGGTGCTTTAAAAACACATTCATCCTCTCCCCCAGAAACCTGACTCCCATCCAGCTCCATAACTTGACTACTTCCTGAACTCTGCATACAAACCACCAGTTAACTGACACCTTTCATCAGAGACAGAAGCTCCATCTATAGCTGCCACTGACTCGATCCCCTTTGGCTCCAAAACTGCAGCATCACCTGATGAACCCGCTAAGCCTGCATCTACAACAGAAGGCTGTACATTGTTTACCTCAGCTAACGTAACATCCGCTGTTGTCGGCACTTCACTGCTAACATTCTGCACTAACGGTACACCCTCAATTTCACCAACTTTTTCAACCAAAACCGATGGAATTTCACTATTTGATTTAGCGTCCTTTTTTGGGCAAAACCTCACAAGATGTCCTACTTCCCCACAACTAAGGCACTTCATGCTGTTAGTCGTGGCATAAACTACATAGTTGAAATCGTCATGACTGAAGTTAAAAGACAAATCCAACTCTTCTCTATTGTCCTTTGAAACCATATACACAAAACGTCTAAAAGATACTACATGCTTCAGTAACGTCGATTTACAACCAATTTGCATCATCTTAATTGGAGAAACCAGTCTGCCGTGTCTTTCCAACAACTTAACCAGCACATCATTTTTAATGAACGGCGGCACGTTGATTCACGTGTAGTTCACGTGGAGTGGAGTTGTTGGAAGGGCTAACTTGAAAGATGGTTTTAAAACTGAATCACACGTGTGAATCAACGGCACGTTGAAGAATAGAAAACTTCTTATAGGCACAGCGGCCTATAAGAAGCATAGAGACTCATCAGCTCATTATCACATGGGTTAATGAGCTGATGAGTTGAATCAGGTGTGTTTGATTAGGGAGACAAAGAAAATGTGCAGTGTTGGGGTGCCTTCAGGACAGGTTTGGGAACCACTGGTGTAGACAACGGTAACACTGGAACAAAAACATTGTCAATAACAACTCCACTTTCAACCAACATGTTTGCTAACTCAACGGTTTTCAAAAACACAACAACCGCGTTGTTCATCCTTGATGCCGACAGAATGTTTTCACAGCCAACCACCTCCCCAACAGCTAAACTGCACTCTTCCACAGTAGCGTTCAGACTAATTTTCACAGCGTGACGCCGTGTGAGGAAATCTAACGTCCTCACGGCCGAAGTCATCCTGCCAGTTAAAAAGAACTGGCAGAGAGACAACAAACCACTATCTTAATACTTTTAAACCAGTATACCACAAGTAAAAAAAGTCAAAGATAGAAAGAATAGAAAACTTCTTATAGGCACAGCGGCCTAGAAGAAGCATAGAGACTCACATACTGGAAAGGAGAAAGCAAAAGTGGTGGTGAGGTGAATCAATGTTTTATCTGCATTCCAATGCCTTAAATCCATTTCGGCTGAACATCAGGATAATTGAATTCACTGTTCCTTTGTGTGTGTATATATATATATATATATATATATATATATATATATATATATATATATATATATATATATATATATATTAGTATAGTATATTATTATTTAGCTGGTTGTGGTGACTTAGTGAGTGATTTGGATTATGTAATTTATTAATATAGGTTGTAAAGGCACACCTAAAGAAAAAAGAGCTTTTCACTACTCTCATAGTGTATGATTGCAGAAAAAAAAAAAGGTTTTTTGAACATTGATGGAGCAACAGATTTTGTGTGAAAGTAAAGTGGTTTGTTAGTTAAAAAATCTGTGAATAATAAATGTATGAGGTGGCAAGGTGGGCCTTTTACCTCACACACAGCGTAAAAGGCTAACCAGCATGGGGCAAAAGGCACAGAATATTATAATATTTATGTAAATTATATTTATGTAAATAATAATATGTTTTTAATAATGTCTAAGTTAATACTTGTTCAAAACAATCTATTTTGCAAAGTTTATACTATTTTCTGTTTATTTTGATGAATAAAATAATTTTGTTCAATAAATATGCTGTCATTAAAGTATATGTTAATACAAAAATATATTTTAAAAATACAGAAACAAAATGATTTTAAAAAGTAAAGATTCTGGAAGCATTGAAGGAGATCCCATAATAGTTTAATATAGATTTACAGTAGTAACAATAAATTATATTTTATTATATGATATGATTAATATCATTTTATTTGATTAATTTAATTAAATATGATGCTTTCATTATAAATATTGTGATTATCTCTAAGGTGGACACCCAACTTAATATATGATATTTACCATGTGAACAAAAATCAGCCAGCTGTTTATTATCATGTTAATTATTGTACCTTTTGCCCCAACAGCAGGGGCAACTTTAACCCCAAATACCATACTTTTACATATTATTCCTTTATTAAAAAACTGCTGCTTTAATTACCTTGAACAAAACTAAAAAAAAAATCATAAAGAAGACCTTTGTCACAAAATATATTTAATAATTGTAGTGATTCTCATTTGAAACTTAAAGCGTTCAAAATGTACAAAATGTATATAATAAGCGAGTACATCAAACTCAATGCTGTTGCAAACCAAAAAGGTTTGTTTTCGTGTGACAAGCAAGTACTGTTGGGTTTCCGTGTTTATCATTTGATGTGCTCTATGGGTGCGTGTCTGTCTATTTTTGCGGCTGACCTTAATATGCATTTGTAGGAGTTTCCCTTTCAGGCGCAAAATTTATGGGAGGAGAATATTATATGAATCACGCAAGGAGATTTACTAAGGTTTGCACTTGTCAATTTACTGGTGTTTGCGCCCAAAAAAGGCATTTCTTAAACCAGGTGCTAATTTGCGCTGCTCCGCTCTTGTGTTGGTCATTATGGAAATGACCCGGCTTCATCTGTGTTCTTTAATTTGCTCTTTTTTGGAATTGTGCTCACATGCAAATTTGCCCTGTTTAGTAAATCTGGCTCTTGGTGTAAGGGATTTTCAATGGAGGGACAGAAAATCTCACAGATTTCATAAAAAAAAAAAAAGAACATGAAGTTGATTAAACAATGACAGATTTTTTCATTTTTAGGTGATATCCCTTTAAAGGGGTGATGAACTGAGAAATCAAAGTTTCCTTGAGCTTTTGACATATAAGAGATCATCATACTATAATAATATCCTGTAAGTTTCAGAACTGAAAACTACCTTGTTAGTCCAATAAAAGCTTTTATAGACATCAGGCTCAGCAAACGACTCGTTTTTCAAAGTGGGGAACTATGACGTCAAAGAGGATAAAACACCGCCTCCACAAAAGAAGATCAACGCCTACTTCAACACGGCCTGTTTAGCCCCGCCCACCGATTCGCACAAACATGCTAAATAACATACACTCTTAGAAGGAATGTGTAGAAAAATTACACAAATTATGTGTAACACTCTAATTTACACATTTTGTGTCAATATTAACTAAAACTGTGTATAAAAAAATAATCTATTTTACACATATCCATGTGTAGTTTAAAGTTTACACAACTTGGGTATTTACTCAAAGCATTTAACACAATATGAGTAGACTGATGTGCTTACACACTTTAATGTGTTATTTTTTATAATGCGACCGTTATTTAAATTAGCTAGTCGAACTGAACCAACCAATAAGGTGACTTTTGAGTGAACATAATCCAGTTCCAGTCAGTTCAGTAAGGTTAGTAGATAAGTCTGTTAACGACAGCAACTATTTTGTTTTTACTATATTGTTGAAAATAAAACATGTATACCACTTCGTTATCGACTACCCCTCGCGTCAAAACTGTTCGTGAAAACCACCTCTTTTACCAGGGAGGAGATGATTCGCGCCGAATCACGCCGGTGATGCTCAAGGTTCTTGAGGTAAGCTGTACTTGAATTATATTTTTTTTACTCATGTTCATTTACAAAAACAATATTTCCTGCTACTGTTATTTTAATACTGGTTTAAAAGCTAGGTTACGGTTACGACGAGATTTTGCGGGCAAAAAACTCGACTAAAGTTAGCTGAAGCACGGCTAAGTTAAACCAAGCAGCTTTATGTTGATCAATGCTGCGAATTTGCGTGGAAACCCCGATTCAAAATCGGCATAATTTATTTCCACTTTCACACGAAATTCCAGATAATGAAGAGACCTTTATTAATAAATGGATTTTACACGCAAAATTTCGCCAAGCAATGGTAAACGTGACCGCACCTAGATTTTAACTTAGTGCTACTCGATTTACAATACACAAAATGTTATCTGTAAGGGTGTTTTAAAAATCGTCTGCTCTTTATTAATTTGATTAACGTTACATATAAAATGTAGTCGTAAGTAGTGGATTTGAAAGTTTGCTGAAATGATTAGCAATATGTCATAAGTGCTCTTGAACCAGTGATGTGCAGGCTAGGTAACTGTTAGCATACGATACATGTGCTAACTTTATATCAAATAAGTGACCTTTGCATTATGTCTAATATTTATTACACAGCAAATGAACCAATCAGAAGATGGACCATTTTCCACCGACCACCATGTTCAGTCTCACCAGATTTAATTTATTCAGGTAAGCATTGCAGTAAAACTCACTAAATCATTAATTCATATCAAATCAAGCATTCTAAACAACTTAAGTTTTTATTTTTGCATTCTTTTGATCTATTATTAGGCCAAGGAGTCCGACCTGACCAGGAAGGTGCCTAAGCATAGCCTATCAGCGCACAGGTAGGTTAACTACTGAGGGAAAGAAAAAGATCATCACATGGGGATTTCTTGCATCATGTATCTTACTGTGTATTTGTCTCAAACAGCTGTCCCTTCACTGCAAACAAGTTGAAATTGGCTAGCCTAAATCCCTGATTGCAGTTAAGCCTACGGATCTCAGCATTTTTGGAGAGAATTAAGGAAATGTAAGTATTAAAATTTAATCTGGCATAATTAAGTTTACAGTTCAACTGAAATGTTTGAATGTGCTGACAAAAGGGTGTTACTTACAAATATATATATTCTGAATTATAGTATGATGGAGATTAAAAACAATTTGATGCTTGTGTAATTTTCTCCTCTCTCTCTCCCTATTATATTTTTATATAGTGTTGGAACTGCGATCTTCTCTGAAGAAGAACTGAGCACATTTGTGTTGGTGGACACGTTTGCATCCAGGAAACAGGGGACTGATGCATATGTCACACTTTTCTGGAAACACTTCAGGAGTTTCAAAGTCGCGATCTGATTGGTTGAATTCTACAGGATGTTCGGGAGATGTGAGTGTCGTGTTCTTTATCGGTTCGCCTGGAAACAAATGCCGTGACACCAAAACCCCTCGTGGAAGAAGAATGCTATTGTGCTTACAACTGTGACAATGAGCGCTTACCAGGATCAACTAAACGCTGGATTTTCAAAAGTATTTGAAGTTTGCGACTCCATTGTTGCCGTAAACTTGCTTAACGTTCTTGAATGAATAATTTATTAGATGCAGCCAGTCTGTTATTGTAGGGACATCAACATCATATATTACCACGCCCCTAAACATGACGCAGAACAAAACGAACTGTGATTGGTTGCGTTATATGTCAGTCAAACGTCCTCTTGGGTGGTCCTTGGTCAAGAAAAGCTGCAATAGAGTCTAGGGATAGGTCTGGCTAAACAAGACTAAGTTCTGAACAGGATAAGTTAATTTAGGTTTAGGTTCATTTATGTATTTTTCCCAAAGGTGAACAAAATGCTTATTCCCAAAGACTGGCTTATTAAAGACTGATTTTATGATCACTTTTACTTCAATGCTGTGAAAAAGATGGAGGAGTACAGACATTGATAATAATAATGAGAACTGTTTCTTGAGCATCAAATCATCGTATTAGAATGATTTCTGAAGGATCATGTGACACTGAAAACTTGGAGTAATGATGCTGAAAATTCAGCTTTGATCACATGAATAAAATAATATTTTTTAAATATATTCAAATAGAAAACAGCTGTTTTACATTGTAATAATATTTCACAATATTTACTTGTTTTTACTCTACTTTTGTATCAAATAAAATATTTGGTGAGCATAAGAGATTTCTTTCAAAAACATTAAAATGCTTAATATTTTCTAAACTTGGCCACCAATGTATTGTACATCAAGCCAAAAATGTTTTGGAAATAAGTGAAATTATTTTGAAGGTGGGGAAGTGTGTCATGTTACCTAATGAGATTGAGAAAATAACTGTTTTATCCTATGTTGGACATTTCCTTTTTGACTGCTTTAAATTGTATTGTTCTATTCTGGATTGAATTGAATTGTTGATATGTCAGTCATTATAATAAATAAGATAATCAACCACAGACTTTATTTTGTCAAATGCTTATTTTGTTTAGGATTTAGGATTTTAGATACCTTTCTTAACACAGTGTGTGTAGCCAAGGATAGCACATAATGTGGTAATGTTACACATGTTTACACATATTTTACACATCTTTATGTTAACCTTTCTGACACATTTAGTGTGTTAAACTCATTAACACAGTGAATGAGTTGAAATTAACACAAATCTAGTAGTCCTGGAGCTCACCCACAGATGTGTTCAAATTTAACACAGGTTGTGTCATTTTTGACACATTCTTTCTAAGAGTGTATGACGACATGATGATTGCTAAACCGGATCGAGCTACTACAAGCAATAAACATGCTGTTTACTAAATATTGTGCGTGCCTGTTTGTGGAAGAAGGCAGTCTGCATAAGCTTCATTCGGATTCCAGCATGGTTAAACTTTATTAAATCAGTCAATCACAATTTCCCGACACGGATCTGCCAGCAACATGTAAGTAACCATGTGTATTCTAATGCCTGACCTGATCAGTGATTTCGGTGTAATTATTCAAGTTCAGATATTTCTCTTAAAATCGTTCAATACTGTTTATGCATCAGTGCTAAACGATCAACTTCACATAATTTCTCGTAGTATTATGAAAATAATCTTTTTTTAAACTGTTATTAAATTAAATAGCCTACAGAAAGCGATCAAAGAACGATCCCTTTCGCCCAAGCTGTCAATCAAACAGCACAGCGCGAGCCGCGAGAGCTAATCTGGACACTCACCAAACTCGTGATGAAATAATGACACTGTTACACTAGGCTACACAACGAAGCTCTTACTGTGTACTCACATCGTGTTTGCATTGTGATTTGGTGTAAGCATTTGTGAGAGTGCAAAAAATGCGTTGCAATGATAAGATCTTTATTCACGCGATCAACAGACTGTCTGTCATCTGCTCAGTGCTCATCATGCTGCAACCTTTCATGTGATGGAATAGATTTAAATATAATGCTTTAAACGATACTTTTCACGATTTGTTAATCTCGATAGCTGTAATAGTAAAAACGTAGTAAAAGTTTTCGAGAGAGTTCCTGTAATACTAGCTATTTCATTGCAAGCATGTCAGCCAATCACAGCAGTGGGCGTTTGCACTGCAGTCTCACAGCAGACACGCCCCTTAAAACGGAGCGTTCAAATCTGAGGCAGAAATCAGGCTTGGAAAAATGGCTTTTATTTATAAATTATGACAATTTTTTTATGTAAAAATCATACTAACATTATAAGGGCACCCCAGGCAACATTATAAAATAATAAAACAATCCAGTTCATGACCCCTTTAAGAGTTTTATTAATAAATCTCTTTGGTCTTACCAATTCAGTTCATCACTGCATCTTTTATATATAAATAAAGGTGTTTTTTTTTGTTTTTGTTTTTTGTTTTTTTAATCTTTCATCACCTCTGAAATGATTTCTTCTTCTAAAATGTCACCAAGGCCGTGGGGGAAAATAATATTCACCTCACTTTTCCGATCAAATCCTGATGTATAAAACTACAGTATTCCTGTCCTATATTTAATGTCACTTTATTTTGTATTTAATACTAGCCTTCACTTGTGGTACTTTTCACCCAGCAGCTTATGCATTCATGTCATGGATTGTGGTGTAACAGGGTCAATACCAGAAAAAAAAAAAAAAAAAAAAAAAACCCTGTCTCAATTAAATTAGGAAAGCTATTCATCTTTTTTCTTTCAGTGGTTTGCATTCATAACACTGGCAAAGTAAAAATGTCTTTGTTCATGGCCCAGGGCAACCTTACAAGAGTGGTGAGAATAGCCCTTTGTAGTCATTGGTACCTTTCTGCATCAGATGACGCACAGAGTATAGTACACATAGAATAACACTAACAATCAAGACCATGTACCACGTCACTTCAGAGCACAAGTGGGCTGCCCACCGCTTCAACTGGAGGACACAGTGAGCGCTCTCCCACTCGCTGGCCCCCGCAATCTGCCTCTCTATCTCTTTATTTTCCTGCTTTTACTGCTTGTGTTGTCGTACACCGAGTACAACCTTGACAAGCCGTCTTTGGCTGCCATGTTCTCTGCAGCCTGTCTCCAAACGCAGTCGCAACATTCCTCGAATTCCCCAACACCTCAAAATGTCGTCCTCGTGCAATTTTAGTTTCTCTAATATTATTTTCTGCTTTGTTGCTATGGAGCAACACACTGGCAACAGTGTTAAGACAGATAACAGATTCAAATGTAGCATAGTATTAAATGTTTTAACTTGTCAGTGCTGAATAATATAAATCAACAACTGCAGCTTGGATATTGTTTGAACATGAAATATTAAACATGAAGAGAAATGACTTAATTATGTATTGCTCACTACAGGATACGCATATTGTTATTACAGATGTCATTATGCACCACACTGGCCCCATGCTGTGCATGCATGTTCAAAGCAGTGTTATTTTAGTATCAAGCTTATTTTATAGTTTTTATTTATATTTTGAATTCGTATTTATTTGAATCTTTTCTGTTTTCATTTTAATAGTAAGCCGCGTTTCCACCGCAGTAATTTTCCCCAGGAACTAGGGACTTTGGGATGGTACTCGGTCTGTTTCGACTGCAGGAACCAGGGTCTACATGAAGTTCCGGGTAAATATTTCCCCCTCCGAAAGTCGCTGCTCGCGAGGTAGTACTTTTTCAAAGTTCAGGAACTTTCGGGGGGGGGGCCTTGGGCGTTGAACATGCTGATTGGTTGAGTTCATGCTGCATTTTGATTGGTTGACTCCACGCAGCGTTTATTTTTACCACCATTTTTAAAAGTCTGTTGCGGTGCATGCAGTAAGAGTTGTTTACTATTCGAATCAACAATGGAGTTTAAAAAATACGACCAGTGGACCAATGACGAGATTCAGGCTTTATTAAACTTAAATTCAAAGGATAAAATCCAGTGGGAACTGTAAAGTAGTGCGCAGTTTATGTCATCTGGCTAATTTGCCAAATCTTCACGGTAATGTAGACCGCGGTGGAAATGCAGACAGCAACAGGTCTGGGGGAAAAAAAGTTCCAGGGAAAAAAGTGTGGTAATTTCGGTGGAAACGCGGCTTTATCCATTGTCTTGTGGGTTATTGTCTTTTTTTTAAACATCTATGTACTTTTTATTCATTATTACTTTTAGTTTTAGTTATGTTAGTACATCAATTTAAACTAAATGAAAATGAGAATGAGCTGAAATAAAATAAGGGTAACACTTCATTTAACAGTGACCTTATTACACGTTAATTACTATAGTGATAACAGTAAATTATGTGTAATTAAATGCAACTAACCCTGAATCAAACTTTACCCCTAATTATATAAGTGCATGTTGTTAATTAATATTACTTATATTATGTTTTTTTTAATTATTATTATTATTTATCAACTATAATAACCCTGGTTCAAAGGAAAGAACAGCAAAATCAACATTCCTGTTTTAACACTGCATGTTGCTAACTGCATCCCTTGCTTGTGATTTTTTTCCCTGTTATTCCCTCTGAAGCGAATATGCATATGACTTTTGGGTTTGCCTCACCCGAGACGGGTGGAGGAACTCTCGGTGTCCATGAACCCTACTGTACGTTTGCTTTAGAGCTGAGTCCCGCAGGAGCTCTAGTTCTGACAGACTGACAGGATGATTGCGTGTGCATTCAGCACAAAGCCTGAATCTCTGCGCTGCCATGGTAGCCAAGGCCACAAGGGAATACCGGTCGTGCAGTCACAGAGACAACAGGTAACAGCCATGATTATGGAATGCACCGTCCTCACGACGCCCACCATGGCTGGTGTTTCTGTTCTTAGGTTTCCCCTGATGTTAGCGCACTAAGAGAGGTCATTTAACTTAGCATTCATTTAATTAAACTTTAGGCTATTGGAAAGTTAAATTACGCAATAAAAGTCTTTACATCTTTTCCGATTGTGTTCCCTCTTAAAAAACGAATAGGAAAACGGAAAAAGTGCA
Organism: Squalius cephalus; assembly: GCF_949319135.1. Taxonomy (NCBI): domain Eukaryota; kingdom Metazoa; phylum Chordata; class Actinopteri; order Cypriniformes; family Leuciscidae; genus Squalius; species Squalius cephalus. The sequence continues at coordinate 10,977,198 of NC_137135.1, read as the reverse complement.
GTATTTTCTTGTATCGTCAGACTCTGAGATGCTATTATCCAACTGAGACCAGCAAGTCCTGCTCGGGTGTTATAGTTAGGAGAAACGTCTGCCACGTTTAGTGGGGGTTTTTGTCAAACAAATCTTGTGAAGTTTCATTTTACGGGAGAAGAAAGAGCAAGCATACAGAAAGCATGACAGATGTGTGGGAATATCAGAGAAAGAGAAAAAAAAAACATTTTGCTGGGGAATATGAATCTTATTTTGAATAATGCAAGACTCTGCTTGAATCTACAAACACAGAAAAAAATGCATTTCTGTTCCATATTGTTTTCATAAACACTTCATAGATTTCATTCAGTCAAATTCAGTCAATTACCACTAAAAAAATACTTAGAATTTGTATGTGTATGTGTGAAAGAATGTGTATTTGTACATGAAAAACTCTTTGTATTCTTTGTATGCTGCTCACTATTCAAATTGTAACAAGAGTTAATGATGTATAAGAGTGTCCACTTTAAAGTTGGCATGACATGGAAATTCACCTTTTTTTCTAAATGCATGTTACGATCTTATAGTGAACATTTCATCACGTGTCTTTTTTAAAAATGCTTTTGGCCTTGTAATGCTTAGTCAAAATTGTAACAAGGACAGCAAGGACAACCAGTGGGAATGTGTGCTCATATTTTTCTCCTTACCTAGAGACTTTGTGGTTTCATATCTGTCTCCTCTAAAGCTTCAGAAGAGACCTCAACAACATCACACACGGTGCACAGATTTTTTTTCCCTAAACTAAAGACTCCTGTGGTCTCACATTTGTCTCCTCAAATTGCAGGAGTTTTAATAAATGAAACAAAACAACAACCTGGAACACAAAAGCATGAAGCACAGACATCCATTACATTCAACAACTGACAAAGCAACAAGAGAAACAGAAGGGCTGACAAGCTTAACAAGTGCTGCGTACACGCCATGTCGTAATTACCATAGGCTTGAGATGACAACGTGATGCTCTATTCGGAGCGGTTCACATCCTCGGACTGGGAATTATGCATTTCTATGGCAACACTATTAATGCCTAAATAAATCTGCAGGAGTCGGGTGGTACAGCGGTCACATGGTACAAGCAGGAGCTCTCAGAAACTTCCCATCAAGCTGTAATTACGAGCTCTACAAGGATGTGAACGCTTTTTACAAGTTGAAATCTGGTAAATACGGCAATTACAACGTGCTGTAAACACACCTAAGATAACAAGGTAACAAGACACACCTGGGGGAGACAATCAAAGGGAGAACAACATTAAAAAAAAAAAAAAAACTACAAAAGGACTACAAAGATGGCAGGCAGAAAAGGAAACCGGAAGTATAATGTTATATTGTTATAATTTTCAACATCTAATCAACAACTGATGCATAGAATCAAAACCCTCCCTACTTTTTTTTTAGTTTTTTATCATTTATTTTGATATATTGTATGTATGTTAATACAAAGAAAAGATCTGTCACTACCCCAGAGGAAAATATATATTGCTCAGTGGTTGCTTTTCCTAAGCTCAGGAGATTTGGTTGTGATTCTCATATATCTCTCATTTTAGTATTTTAGATGTTTCTCTTAAAATTAAATAAATAAAAATAGACACAAATGAGACATGAAACATATTTGAGAGAAAAAGAGTAAAAACTGAGAATGTGGTGGAAGAAACATAGAGCATATCTTTATTGTCTTACTGTAACCTCTTTCAAGACTCTGTTATAAACATGTTGTATTGCTCAGAGGCTGCTCTTTCATTGTTTTATTGATTACATTGAGTTTTTCCACTTTTGATGGACAGGACAGTACACTCTAAAAAGAGATGTGTTAAAAATGACACATGTTGTGTCCGTTTTAACACATGTAGTGAGTGTGCTCAGGGACAACACATGTTGTGTCAAATTTAACACAATAAATGTGTAGGCCTAAGTCATTTTAACACAAATTGTGTCATTTTAAAAAATAAAGCGAAAGGGTCAGATGCAAAAATATTACAACCTGTAAAAAGAGATGTTAAAAATGACGCATGTTGTGTAGATTTTAACACATGTGGTGTGTGTGCTCAGGGACAACACATGTTGTGTAGATTTTAACACATGTTGTGTAGATTTTAACACATGTAGTGTGTGTGCTCAGGGACAACACATGGTGTGTCAAATTTAACACACAACCTGTGTCGATTCTTAACACATCTCTGTGTTTATAAGGACTACACATTTTGTATTACCTTTAACACAACTAATGTTTTATTCCTCTTACACAGAAGTGTGTTGAAACCTTTTTACACACTAATGTGTTATAGTTACACAACTTGTGTCAGATATGTGTCTGTAGTCGGTGTGTATTTGCCAGAGTCACTTCCTGTGTTTTTACAACTGAGTGTTCGGATGAAAACTGAAACGTATTGTTAACTTGTTTTTATGGAGTCCAGTGACGTTTAATAAAGAGTTTGTTTGAACATTTGGATGGTTTAGACATCATGAATCTACATAGACAAGCTCTTATTGAGAATTAACTGAGTTTTAGATGTTGATGTTTCATTGAACGTTTTATTTAAGTCACCAGAATCGTGATTAATGGCTCCTTTATTTTAGCTCTTGACCCTTTACTCTTCTTTTAGTTTTTCTCTGGCTGCTTTAACTGTATTTTAATAAAATACATTTGTTATGGCGAGAGATAATATGATCAGATGTTTCTTGATGTCATAATCAGCAAGTGCTGATCTGATCAAGTTTATGAGTATATGGATGGTGTGCATTTAATTTATTTATGTGCTGTTAGTTATAATCTTGTGCCACTACATCATGCTATCCAACAGTGCAGAATAAAAAATAAAAAAATGTTTTCTGAAAATTTTAATCTGCATCAGAAACTAGTCAAACACAGACCTCAAGAATCAGCGTATGAATCTCAACAATGGTGACAAACGAAAAGCTTCATGCCGCAATGCATGCTGGGAGTCATAGATGAGATTTGTACTATGGTGGCACCCAGCATGCATTGCGGCATGAAGCTTTTTGTTTGTCACCATTGTTGAGATTCATGTGCTGATTCTTGATGTCTGTTTGATACCATGGTCTGTAAGATTCTGTACGAACTGTGTATTTAAAAATTAATTTTAAGCTAATTGCAATATGTTAAACTTTTTAAAAGTCATCTTTTATATATTACTCTCACTTTTCAAACATTAAACACATGCTGAGCTTAACAATATACACGTTCATGATGATAATATTATCATCTGAGCATATTTTTCTTATGATTATTTCTGCTGTTTCAAATGTGTTAAAATTAATACACATTTACAGCAATCAGAGAAAGCTAATGCTGAAGAGTCAAGGGTCGAGCCCAAATAAAGCTGACACTAATCACGATTCTGGTGACTTTAAATGAAACATTCAATGAATCGTCAAGACCAAAACCTGTTAATTCTCAATAAGAGCTTCTGTAGACGTCTGACAGAAATAAAGTTAATCTGGTTATTAATAACAAGTGAAAGCAGCATTTGAAAAAGACATTGAAAAAGAGGCATGATGTGATTGGCTGCAAAAAACACCTGTTAATCTTTAAGTTTTCATGAATTAAGATTTAATTTGTTTATTTGAATGTATTGCTTTATTTATTTTAGAGCATTTTATGGGATACCATATAAAATATACCTATATTTTTTTTCATAAACACAAACTCTCCTCCACCCAGTGCTATTCTGTTACATTTTAACACACATTGTGTGTTAAAAATATACACAAAATGTGTCAAAATACCATCAACACATCTTGTGTGTTGTTTTTTAACACATCGCTTTTTAGAGTGTTTCCAGAGTTACATTTTAACACACATTGTGTGTTAAAAATCTACACAACATGTGTCAAAATGCCATCAACACATCTTGTGTGTTGTTTTTTAACATCTCTTTTTAGAGTGTAAGTAGACAGCAAAAAATGGGAAAGGTGAGAAGGGAACAGGAGCAGGAAAGTACCTTTAGCTGGGACTTAAACTCATGCTGTCTGAGGTGCAGTTGTGTCTCAATGTCGATGTGCTGCTCACAAGGATATGACTCTGACAGGAGTACTTTAAGCTCAGAATGCTAAGAGGTGATTGTCTTGTATTTATCATTTAGGAGTCAACTTTGTCTTTAGATGTCTTCAATTTTATTTTAGGAGAAACTAAAATAAGACTGTTAAATACAATTGTTCTTTAAAAAAAAAAAAAATCATATTGCAAATATTGAAACTATCATTTAAATAGCATTATACATTTTAGAATACCAAGGGTTACTAGTTTAAATTTATCTCCAATGACAATGCATGCATATTGTGTTTGATTGAAATGTTCTGGATGAATGAGATTGAGACTACCCAGAAGGAAGATAAATCAAAAAGTACTGTAGAGCTCTTTAACATCTCAAACGTTTCTCCCAGACAGAAATGAGGTTACATTAACACTTGTTACTCTCACACTTGTCTCTTTTAAAGTTTTTAGAAGAGATCTCAACAACATCACACACTGTGCTCGGATTTTCCTCCTTAACTAAAGAACCTGGAGCTCTCATAGAACTTTAGAGGAGGAAAATGTGAGAGATTTTACTCACACTATTAATTGCAAGTGATCAAAAAAGATTTGTGTGCCCAGACATAACCAACCTATCTGCATGGGTTGCTTTGGTAACGAAGTAGGCATACCCATGTGTGTGACAAGGCTTTCAAAATGGATGCAGGAAAAATGGTTGTGCATCATCTTGCTCTCCAAATAAGCGCCCTGTCTAGTCATGGTGCAGAACTCCTCCGTTGCACAATAAAATGCCAAAATATTCGGACATACCCATTTGAACATTGTATGAATACTTCTGGCATTTCCGTCGCCGGTTTTGAAATGCAAAAGACAATTTGAAATCCGAGTTGAGCAGCCAGTGTCCAGACTGAAATGCATTTGTAAAAAAAATTATAATAATTATATATATACACACACATGACAATAAAAGCTGTTTTAAAAAAAAACAAAAAAAACATTTCCATAGACAGGTGTGTTCAATATGGTAAATTATTCTCTCTCTTGATAATTGTACAGCTGCAGAACAAATGCTGGCATGGAATAGCATCATTTATATCCTCCACAATTCAGTTTCTACTTTTTTTGTTATCATTCGAACACCTGCAAAGCAAACGGCAGCATTGCCAATTTATTTCTTTATGTGTCAGCTTCCTATAGAGGCGAGCAGTGTAAGGCCTTTATAATATGAAGGTATCAAGTAGGAACATCTCACATCTATCTTTGGATTAGAATAGGACAAAAATGTCAACTAGTTCAAAATGTATGTCCAGCGTATCACATAAATGTCATAATATTGAATAGTCCAAGGTTTAATACTTTAATAATTTAATCAATTCCTTCAATATCTTCCAACATTTGTCATTAGTGAGAGCACCAAGCAACATCAAAAAGCCAAAAGCACAGCTGGGTAAGATATATCTAGCCTATAATCAGATTTACTCTGATAGATACACGTAGACTGACTCTGAGCAAATTTGAGACCTGATTCACTGCGATAAATACGGCCTTGAGTCTGGGCTGTTCCTTCCCTCGCATTGCATCTGAAAAAAGTAAAAGTAAGGTGAATGATTTCTGAACAGAAAGATGTCTAGCCACTTTATTGACTGACTGAATATATATATATATAGATAGATATAGATAATGTGCTTGTTTTTGACATCTGTCTTCCTGACAGATCTTGTAGTTGGAAGCTATCTGATTAGCTGTCTCATAGCACTTTTCTGTTTCTACAAATATATATATATATATAATATGGGAAATTAAAGGGATAGTTCGCCCAAAAATGTACATTTTGTCATCATTTGCTCACCCTCGTGTTGTTCCAAACCTGAATGGGATTCTTTCTTCTGTTGAACACAAATGATGATATTTAAAAGAATGTTGGTTATCAAAGAGTTGACGGTAACCATTGATTTCCATAGTAGGAAAAAAATTAAATAATTAAAATACCATGGAAGACAATGGCTACCGTAAACAGTCTGGTTACCAATATTATTTAAAAAAATTATTTTGTGTTCAACAGAAAAAAGAATCTATGCATGCAGTTTCTATTTTTAAAAGTCAAACACTAGGCTTAAAATCGCATAGTAAGTGTGGCTTTGCATGTCCTTGTACTGTTCAGAACACCATGAGTTGTTATATTAAACAAAAACTGGTGGATAAACATATGTTACTGGTGAAACATACTAACAGTGTGCCAAAATGGTGCGAGACAATTTGTTTCACAGAACATTAAAGCAGCTGTAGCCTTAGATGTGGATGAAATTGCAGGTCTTTGTTGTACGAATAGTCAGTCCTGTGAAAAGTGGATTTGTTAGTCATAACATTACCTTGCTGACTATTCTGGCTTGAATTAAAACCAATGTTTGAATATATGGCACAATATTCACCAACAAAAGCTTGTCATTTCACGCATCAATGTGGCATCTCTGAATGACTTGTGCCTTCAGTCCATGTAAAGACTGAATCCATAAGGTCATGTCAAACTGTGAATTGACTGAGCCATGAATGCCTACACTGATATTTAAAATGAACAGTTTGTGCTCAACATAAGGTTTGGAGGTAAACATTTGTATTTCACATTGTGAGAACATCTCGTACTTAGTCAAGAATCAGCATTTTACAGTACCTTTGTCTGCATTCTTCTGCTCTGTGACACATTGGGTCATGACCCAAAATTGGCTTTCAGGTCACTGACACTAGTGTAAATGATAAATTGTGCTTGACATTTGTGCTGGCTACTGTATACAGGCCACCATACAGACTTTATCAAATAATTAGCTGATTCTTTATCAGAGTTAGTACTGACTGCAGATAAAGTCCTAATTGTTGGTGATTTTAATATACATGTAGATAATGAAAAAGATGCATTGGGATTGGCATTTAGAGACATTCTGAACTCTATTGGAGTTAGACAACACGTGTCAGGACCTACTCATTGTCATAATCATACTTTAGATCTAATATTGTCATATGGAATCAATGTTGATGCCGTTGAAATTTTGCAGCAGAGTAATGACATCTCAGATCATTATCTAGTCTTGTGTATACTCCGTTTAGCCAAGGCTGCAAAGCCGACTCCGTGTTACAAATATGTTAGAACTATCACTTCTGCCACTAAAGATTGCTTTATTTTAATAATGTTCCTGATCAGATCCATCTCATCAGCATCCCAGATAGCTTAGAAGAAAACTTTTGACTCTCTCTTTTCCAGCACTTTAGACACAGTTGCTCCTTAGATTAAAGAAAAAGATTAAATAAAATAGTCCAACGCCGTGGTACAGCGAGCACACTCAGGCACTTAAGAGAGCAGCCAGAAAAATGGAGCGCAACTGGAAGAAAACAAAACTACACGTTTTTTGAATTTCGTGGAGAGATGGTACGATTGCGTGCAGAAAGGCCTTAAAAACTGCTAGGTCTGCTTATTTTTCAACTCTCTTAGAAGAAAACAAACACAACCCTAGGTATTTATTTGATACAGTGGCTAAATTAACAATAAATAAAGCTTTTCCTTCTGAAGTTTCCAAAGAGCATAGCAGTAATGACTTTATGAACTTCTTTACTTACAAGATTGATAATATTACTGCATCGGGCAGTGCATTGTAGTGTCCCTGAGGAAAAATTCCATTAATTCGTTGCAATAGGAGAGGAAGAATTGTCTAAACTAGTTAAATCATCTAAATCAACAACATGCATGTTAGAACCTATACCGACTAAGCTACTAAAAGAAATGCTTCCAGAGGTCATAGATCCTCTCCTTAATATCATTAATTCATCTTTGTCAATAGGATATGTACCAAAAACTTTTAAGCTGGCTATTATTAAACCTCTTATTAAAAAAAACGCAACTTGATCCTAATGAATTAGTCAATTACAAGCCAATGTCAAATCTACCCTTTTTGTCAAAGATACTAGAAAAGGCAGTATCCTCAAAACTGTGTTCCTCTTCACTTTACTTTAATTTCCTATTATCAATGTAAAGCTGCTTTGGAACAATCTACATTGTTAAAAGCGCTATATAAATGAAGATGACTTGACTTGATGGAGTTTTGGTTCCTTGGTTCGTCGCCTTTTTCCCCTTTGTCATTTTTTTTTCCACCTTTTGTTGCCATTGGCTTTTGGCTTGCTTAGTTGGGGACATTAAATTTAACATTTAATTTAATACTCAAAAATAATATTGATCTGCCTGTATTGATACCATTATATGAGAACTGAACCGAGCTGGACGATGACATCGCTGTTTTCTCCAGAGCGGATATATATATAAATTAACTAAATTAATTACTTTTTTACAACAAAAATGAAACATTGCTGAACTTACTTAAGCTGGACTGTGACGCTATTTTCTTCTGGAAACAAACTTTGTTGCATTATTTTCCTATGATCTCTGTAAAGCTTTGAAACAATCTGTATCGTAAAAAGCGCTATATAAATTAATGTGACTTGACTTGACAGAACTGTCAGTCACTTTTGAGTGCAGTCAGCTGAAGTTGCCATTGGCTTTTGGCTTGCTTAGTTGGGGACATTAAATTTAACATTTAATTTAATACTCAAAAATAATATTGATCTGCCTGTATTGATACCATTATATGAGAACTGAACCGAGCTGGACGATGACATCGCTGTTTTCTCCAGAGCGGATATATATATAAATTAACTAAATTAATAACTTTTTTACAACAAAAATGAAACATTGCTGAACTTACTTAAGCTGGACTGTGACGCTATTTTCTTCTGGAAACAAACTTTGTTGCATTATTTTCCTATGATCTCTGTAAAGCTTTGAAACAATCTGTATCGTAAAAAGAGCTATATAAATGAATGTGACTTGACTTGACAGAACTGTCAGTCACTTTTGAGTGCAGTCAGCTGAAGTTCGTCACACAAATTAAATGTCTTGTGATGGGATGAAATGAGGACAAACATGGATTGTGCTGACCCCAATGTTGTTGTTGTTGTTTTTTTGCCTCCAAGAGCACTTTTTAATGCAACATGTAGAAAACAAAAGTATAATATATTTGGAAACTAAAATATAAAAACAAGCATGGTGATAATAATGTGCTTTTACAGATCAGCCAGGCTCTCACACCAGCCAATCACAGCACACTCCTTCACCTGAGTACTAATCACACACACCTGCACCTCATCATCACTATCATCACCAGCACTATAAAGACACACTCCTTCACCTCAGTTCACTGTCTGGTCTTGTTTATTTGTAGAGGACTACTTACCTTGATAGCACAAACTGCCGTCGTCTTCCTTCTCCTGTGTGTGTGTGTGTGTGTGTGTGTGTGTGCGCGCGCGCGTGCGTGCGTGTGTGTGTGTGTGTGTGTGTGTGTGCGCGTGTGTGCGTGTGTGCGTGCGTGCGTCTGTCTGTCTGTCTGTCTGTCTGTGTCTGTGTCTGTGTGTGTCTGTGTCTGTGTCCATTCTTGTAAGAAAAACTTTTCCAATCATCACCTGCACAACGTATAATTGTTCATATCACTTATCTGCATCCTGTCCCTGCTCTGTGTTGTCAAATAAACTCCTGTTATATCTTCATTAACCATTTCTTGAGTCTGTTCTAATAAAAGAATGCATACATGCATACAATATCATTAACAAACCTTTCCCCTCCCCCAACAAACAATTGGTTCCATACTGGGTTTCTGCCAGGCTTATTATCATTAACTAAATCTATTAAAAGCATTTTGGTTAATTTTATTTGTAAACTGAAATAAGTGTAATTGTAAACACTAAAATGGCTAACTGGATGCAATGAAAACAAATAAAACCTATAAAAATGCAAATACAAAAGCACATAAATTTACTACAAATTAAGATAAAAAAAAAAAAAAACATAAAATATAAAAAGTCAATTCAATATAAATAAAAATAATACTAGTATAAAAATAATAAAAATAACAGTCTCCACTTGATACTTAAGTAAAAACTAGCTGAAAATCACTACACTTACACTATAATGTTTATATTTGAGAAATGCATGTAGCATTTGCCAGATATATTAAACGCCACTGAAAAGGCAGGAAATCGGTCTTCCTGCTATGCTGACATCAGCTGTGAACATGACATTACAAAAACAACCCTCGAAACGGGATTTTCAGCCACCAATTCATGATTTAAAATTGTGTTTAGGATTCCATGAAAATGAAGCATGCCCATATCCATACTCAATGTCAGCTCAATTTTAAACACCTATCTCGCAACACAAAGTTCAGCGAACAGCAGGACAAGATCATGAATCACATGAGTCCTAATGAGCTTTCGTTAGGATGTCAACAGCGTGAGCTCAGGGGGGGGATCAGACTTACAGCTCTTTGTTCTTACTTTACGGAGGTTATGCTGCTCCCTTGCTCATATTTAGAAAAGTTCTCATATCTGTGTGCAGTGCTGACCAAGCAGGATTTTTTTCTTCTCAGCAAAAGTTTTTTGTTTTTTTCAGCTGTTGGAAATATCAGTTCTGAAGACAAATTCACCAAAAGTTCCAGCTTTCATTCTCTTTTTTTCCTGTGTATTATTATAATAGCATGCAGAGTGGTGCCTAACTGGTGATCAGGGCTTTATGGATTTCATTTATAAAGTAAACGCAATGTGCATTAAAAATAATATTTTTTATTGCCAATAATACAATTTACAACACCATATTAGCCACTGTAATTGATTATTAGCATATATTTGCTTCTGTGCATATCAATTATCAAGCACTGCTTTGAGTACATGCTAGCAATTTTCCGTTTAATTCTTTTTTACTGTATTTTTTATCAAATAAATGCAGCCTTGGAAAGCAAAAGAGCCTTTTAAAACAAAGTTAACCTAACCAAACTCAAACTGTTCAAAGTGATTGTTATCGCCACTCTAGTGTTAAAAAGTGATGCCCACATTGCACAACTTAAGAAAGCTGAGTTCATTCTAACACAAAAGAAACCCAAGCGTGTTGAGTTGATTTCTGGTGCTGGGAAAAGCCTTCATGCCTTTTAATCTGTTTTGCACTTGGCAGCATGCTGAGTGTGAGTGTGCGTGAGAGTTTTAGAGCCTGTGGAGATTGATTATCTAAGAGGACCAGATAAATACAAGAGATACAAGAAAAAAGGCCAGCGGTTTGGATGAACATCGGCACTCCAGTGCCAATCACATGAAAACATCCTGCAATCAGACAGCATAACAAACTACAGTTTTACATTTTTGTGATCAAAATTTGAGCAGTTGCTAGGATGTTCTCAGTGGTTGCTTACTGGCAAAGTCAAAGGACAACGGGTCTCACAAAACAATTTGTATAGCTCCATCAGAAATAATAACTATCCTCTCCCTTCTCTTCTCAATGCTAACACACATTTTAAATACAACACAATTTTTAGTGCCTGGAAACTGAAAATCTTGCTCTTTGTGGGGGTGGGGGTGGGTTGTGGGGGGTGGGGGGTGGGGGGTGGGGGGGGGAGTCAGTGTAACTATAATAAACAGCAGCTGATGGTTCCAATATGTGACATTGCAAGCATGAAGAAATAAATAAATAATATATGAGAAAAATACATGCCACAAAATCACTTTGTTGCACCGCAATACAGCAGAACGTTGCACTACATGTTTTATTAAGTGATTAAATGATTCATTTTGCTATGGGAGCAGTTCGCTGTTGATGATCGATATATATTGAATACGTACATATTTGTGCATTCGGTTGAGTCTGATAGATACAGTTCTTGGCAGCACATCATATAGGCTACAGTACCAGCATTTTACCTGTCATTCGTTTTGAAAAACATGCATACACGTTTAGGTGAGTGATTCTGCAGGTGTCTTTTGAGATCTTGTCACGCCCGAGCTGGATAATTGCTGTGGCTCAAGATGGCACATGCATCAAGGGGTAGTGATCACCAACCAGTTGATGTTCGTCCAAGGCGGCGTATTCGCCAACCCGCATGGATGAGTCAGTATGAGGTGGAACTACTATCAGCAGTAAATCGGCAGTTTGTTCCTGATGAGAGAATTGCTGATAAGTCAATGCAGAGAGCCAAAGAGAAGGGATCTTTCTCTCCATACTCAAAATTAACTAACTGTAGCATAGTGGATGAAGACTCCCCTTCAGAACACAAACCTTGATCCAAATGTTGAGCCATCAAATAAAAGTTGAACAACTTGAACACAAGCGAAATTTGCGTACGAAACCAGTCACAAAGATTCCTATTGAAATTATTGGATTTCAACTGCAGTCCTGTGATCGCCTCCGTTTTCCATTGTGGATTTAATAAAGACTGTCTTTTTACTCCACTCTTTTTGCCACGCTTTCTTGTCCAAGTATTCACTTTCTATAATTGGACACCTAATGAGGTATTTGCGGATAGTGGTTTGTTCCAGTCTCTCATGAGGAGTATAAACAGTGACATCTGCATGTCAAAAGTGTAAAATTGAACTCAAACAATTCTAATCAAATTTTTCCAAGACCAAATTATCAGAGCTATTATCCAGCTTGAACAGATACATTGATTAGTGATTCATCCCAGAAGCTTTGTTCATTTGAATAATTTTATTAATTTGAATCACAGTATTAATTTGAATTTTTTGATCCTTTCATATTGTTTGATTTATTTGATTCGTTACACTAAAAAGATCCGTTCAACTGATAAGATTATCATCACATACATCACATTTTGGTGTTGGCAAATACCAATTACACCACTGCAAGCTACTAGAACACATCCTGAACCTCTTCCTTCCTTCCATCCTTAGCTAGCCAGCTACCAAGCATGAATGCATCAGTCTTTGCTATTTTTTTATGCACTGCGAAATGAAGCACTTCAACAGACATCGGACTTCCTTCCATTCTCGAGTCAAATTAAATTGATCTCCACTAAGCTTTTTTAAAAGTCATTATTCAGTGGGTGACACGCAAGACCCCTTCTCTCTCCGTCAAGTGTTCTGTGCTGACAGAGGATGAGAAATACCTGCCCTGTGGCTGAGTGCATTATCAGTAGACTTGAAGACTTCCTTAAGCAGCACACAGCACATTCCCACCCACATTACTTATTTAAACGTCTTCCAACCTCATTATGTGTTGAACGGATCAAGGATTTGGCAACAACGCAGCCAAAAGCACAGGATAAAGGTGGTGTTCTATAATAGGGATATATATATATATATATATATATATATATACCCTCACACACAAATCAAAGTTAATTAGGTGCCAGTGCAGAAAGTCTATAGTCCTTTAGACCTCTTCTGAATTTGATTAATGCATGCCTAAACAAACTTTTGTTTAAAAGTGAAAAAAGAGTGAAAAAAAAAGCATAATAAAAGCATTAGCACAATAAAGCACTGCTGAGTCTCGGGATCTAATCAACGGCGTTCTCAGGATCCAAGTGGAAGAAATATTGTTGAGTATGTGTTTCGCTCTGAATTTCTTTAATAAAGACATACTGTAAGTGGACCCAAATGAGCACATATACAGCATCTTCTGAGTAATTGTTACTATATATGAGCAGGCTTTCCATATTTTAGACCAATTTTTCTTACAAATTAAAAATGTGCATCTAATTTATACTCTGACTCAGCTGGGTTTTTTAAGGGAGACTTATTTTGCATCATTCACTGTGTTTCGTTACTTTTAAAAGTCTAGCTTCTCACATATTATTTGATGCCAAGAATAAAATTATATTTAGTAGCATACTTTGTGTGTCAGTTAGCTTTTTAAAAAGAAGAAATTGACTGTGGTTGACCTATAGACTTGGCAAAGCTACAGTTTTAAAGTAGCTTCTTCAATATTGATGCTAAGCCAACAGACAGAACTGTAGGTAAGCGATTTGATTACTACTGTGTGTCTGTTGTTGTCCCAAATGGGATGATTGAGCAAACCAGACATCATGTCATATCCAGTTCGAAATGCTTTGTTTCCTTTGTTTTCATGGCAGAATAATCCTCTGCATCAGCGACCTGTCATAAAGCAGCAAAACTCTGTTAGACATCACACTTTCATATGCATATCAAGGGAACATGTGAGTTTTTCTTTAAGCTACAAAATTATTGAGAAGTTGAAGTTTCTTTGTTCAGAGCAACTCCCCATTTGCTGACGTGCCTGTAATCTTTGCAAAATCACTGAAGTTTTGTTTTGTTGCTGTGAATGATTTGTGTTGTTCTGTCAATGCTTGGCACTGTAACCAGATAAAATTCATGACAATTCTCTCATCCTTAGTTTATCCCTAAGGCCCTGTAAAACAAAATATAAATAGGCCATTATGAGATAATAAGAATGACAATGATCCAGCATATGAGGAATATTTATCTATTTTTTTACGCCTTCTCAGCATTGAAAACAGAGCTAGAATGCAAATGACAATCTGATGATTAAATAAAACAACATCAACCACAGGATGTTTTTTTGTTCCCCTAAGCCACAGGTGAAATACGGTTGAAGGCGAACAGTCATTATATGCTGCTATGACAGAGGAACAGATGTGAAATATCTCCAGCGAACACAAATAGTGAAATGTTGGGGGATGGCAAGCTAACAAATCAAGGCAATGATAGCCAGTCGGAATATTAACTATTTTTCATGATCTTATAAATCATGTGCATATTAATTTGAGCAAATAGGTATGGGCTAACGGCCAGTTGATAATACCTAGAATATCAAAGTCGACTGCTGGCGGTAGATCCTTTTCCTATTTAGCACCAAAACTTTGGAACAGTCTTCCTACCATTGTCCGGGAAGCAGACACACTCTGTCAGTTCAAAGCAAGATTAAAGACACATCTCTTTGACCTAGCATTCACATAATACATTATAGACTTCTATAATTCAATGTTAGGCTGCATAGATTAGGTCAGCCGGAACCGGGAACACTTCCCATAAATCCTGATGTACTCGTTACATCATAAGAAGAATGGCATCTACGCTAATTTTAGTGTCTTTGTTTATCCCGAGGTTTTCCCGCAGCCTGCCGGATCCAGGCCGTATCCAGATCTGATGAAGGACCTGCGCCTGGACCCGATGACAACGCAGTGCTGAAGTGCCAACTAGTCTCTCCCTATGGAGGATCCCTTTACCACTCCAGATAAAGCGTTTTCGGGAAATTCGTTTCGCGTACCTACCCCGAAGTGATAAAATAAAATAAAATTCTGTATCAAAATTTATAAGGAAAGCCCAGTACTTTGTTTAGGCTTGGTTTGTAGGGAATTACAAACCTGCGCACATATATTCAAACGCACATAACTATAGAACCAATTCTTAATGTGCATGTGAATGCCATCAGCGTTTATCACAGGTTCGCGTTTAAAGTCTGTGTAGAGAGAATGGTGTCGTCTTACCGGCCCCTAATTTAATAACAAATGATCGTTGTGACGGAAGCGAATCAATCAAAACTAACTTTAGCTGGAAAATAACTTTATTAAAGAACTGCTACAAGCTAAAACAATCTCTGTTACCATAAATTATGCGTTTATACTATTTCATTGAGACATCAGTAGCTGTATTAGTATCAGTGATAGTGGCCTTCATTCCTAAAAAGATGCCATTAAACTGACAGCGTAGGTTGCAGGCAATGATGAGTGAAGTCAGGATCTAAGTGCAGCAGTCTTTATTTAGGAATAAATGTCTCCGGTTACTATCGTAACCTCAGTTCCCTGAGAGGCGGGAACGAGACATTGCGTAGCAATGCTGCGGGAACTCCTCCGTTCTCCACTTTTGTTGAAATCTTATGGGCTACCGCCAGCTTGGAACAGCTGGCCAATTGTCGCGAAGTATGCAAATACTGACAGGCTCGCAGGCAGTATAAAATGCATGGGAGCGACTATTGTGTCAGAATCACGACTGAATGCTTGCACAGCTGATCAAACAGCGAACAATATAATTGTTCGATTCACAGACATCCGCAAAGCCCTGACAGGGCAAACAGTGTTCTGAGCGTCAGCGTCACACGAGGATGATGGCTCAGCATATAAGGCAGGCAGGGAAACAACCTGTGCTTTGAACGGTGTAGAGAGTGACGTAGCCCCGTCTTGGCCGGAGAGTAATGCTGCAGTCGCCGGGTCCGACAATCGACGTTCACCGAGAACATGTGTAAGTCTCCAATGCGCTTTGTAGAGGCAAGGAGCAGAGCCGTTTTCAGGGAGAGCTCCTTAACAGCAATCGAAGCTAGGGGCTCGAACGGCGGTAGAGAGAGAGCCCTCAAAATTAGAGCTAGATCCCACAGCGGCACCGATGGCAGCCGTGAAGGACACAATATCCTCGCTCCCCTGAGAAATCTGGTCACCAGAGTGTGCTTACCGATCGATTGCCTGTCAACCGGAGAATGAACCGAAGCAATAGCGGCCACATCCACCTTCAGCGTAGATGGCAAACTCCCGCTATCCAGTCTGTGCTGTAGGAAGCGCAAAACATCCAACACGGAACAGATCATGTCCCCTTGATGACGTCAGCGGCAGCTCGGCGCAGTGGGCTCACGTGGAGTCCGTGAACGCCGCCTCGGCATGGGCGAGGCCCAGGCAGGCAACGCAGAACTCATGTTCGTCGGGTGGGTCGATGGGGCCCACACAAATCTGGCAAGTTGAATCCATCGGATGCTTAGAGAAAAAGATTACTAGTCATCCTGGTGCAGCTTCCAAGATGGCAGCGTGAAGAAAGAGATTCTGACGCAATTGTCGCGCCCATGCATTTTATACTGCCCGCGAGCCTGTCAGTTTTTGCACACTTCACGACAATTGGCCAGCTGCTCCAAGCTGGCGTTAGCCCATAAGATTTCAACAAAAGTGGAGAAGGGAGGAGTTCCCGCAGCATTGCTACGCAATGTAGAGTTACCGCTCTCGAAAGGGAACTCAAATTCACAAAACAGAATCTCAGGAACAACCAACATAACGTAGAACTGACAACTGAACCGTAGAACTGACAACTCTAGACGCGACTCTCTCTTTTTGCGCCTGTCTGTAGGCAGAGGAACTGGTGGATGACTGCGTCTGCCCATTGTTTAAAGGCTGCAGACTGTTTTTCGCCTCCTGAAACCTGTCAACGACGGTATTTACAGCATCGCCGAACAAGCCAGAAGGCGAAATCGGGGCATCAAGGAGGAAAGCCCTGTCTTTTTCCTTGAGACCCAATAGTTTTAACCATTAACGTCTCTCCGAGAATACCATTGCCGCCATGGAACGGCCGATAGTGCGGGCTAAGTCTGCAGACAAGTCTGCAGCCTTTCTTAACTCTGCAATATCATCAGGAGTTGGTCCCTCGCCCTCATCGATTTGTTTTAGAAGGACGTCCTGGTATGCCTGCAGTACTGCCATTGTGTGCAGACTGGCTCCAGACCCGCAGCCATATAAGCCCTGCCCACCAAAGAAGATGTATCACGGCAGGGTTTGGTAGGCAGCACCGGGGTCTTAAGGGATGATGCAGCATCGGGGGAAAGATAACTGTAATCTAATACTGCAGGGTTTGAAATACGAGAGGAATATGGCTTGTTCCACGATTTACACAACTCGTTGTGTAAATCGGGAAAGAACGGCAAACCCCGGTGATGAGGTTGTTCTCTACGCTGCATCCGCCATTATAATAGCAATCTGCCATGGAACAAGCACGCCTGCTTTTAAATGGAATGTGAGATGACGCTCTGATTGGTTTATTGCACGTTATGCCCAAACCACACCTATGAGTAATGTAGCTACTTCAGACCAACCCATTTTAGATTTGCGTCGGATGCAAGAGTCATTTATCCCGCTGGTATAATAGCAACAGCGCCCGAGATCCGCCCACAAAGCTACTTGCGTTTCGCGTTTGATACTTGCATTTCAGATCGTTAAAATAGGGTCCTAACTGTGAAATTATTACATTATAAAATATAGAAAAAGTTAAGTGTTTTTAATCGTGATCAATCGTGATTAATCTAGTAAATTGTTTTCAATTGATTGACAGCACTTACATGACATATGAAAACATTCATAAAGCTTGTTTACATATGTAAACAAGCTTTATGATGTTTTTCATCTATGCAATCCATATCGCAGACTTCTGTAAATCTAGCG
The DNA here is from genome assembly GCF_949319135.1 of Squalius cephalus. NCBI lineage: Eukaryota > Metazoa > Chordata > Actinopteri > Cypriniformes > Leuciscidae > Squalius > Squalius cephalus. The sequence goes on along the minus strand of NC_137135.1, from coordinate 10,959,132 downwards.
ACATAGAGACTTTAATCATTGATGTTTGTGGATACACACATGAATACACATACACACAGCAGGGCGAAAAAGTATTTAGGCACATAAGTCACAGTTAAAATGTATGAATATCATTGCTTTACAGTGAGACAAGAATTCCCAGTTTTTGTCAGGCGGACCCCTTTGACATCATGCAAGTTTACATGTTCTCTGATGTTGATTAATGAATGGTCACATGATGTGCAGGTAAACAAATCAAATATTTAAACTTTAAAGTGTTTTGTTTTATTTACTTTTTTTCAATTATACATTATTTATTATTTTATTTATTAAACTTGAGGAGAACTGACTTCAACTAAAAATCAGCAAAAGACCACGTGACGCTTGTGCTGCATCTAAAATCTGCAACAACAAAAAAATAGTACGGCAACAGAGTAGTTTGTCCAAAAAACATAGTAGGCTAAAAATATCAGGATGACCTACTTTTTCCACCAAGTTAATGAAGTGTGCATTTGATGGACACTTTACTATCCCACTAGGTCATGGGAGATGATTTGTGACTGACAGTGAATGCGACACAACTGATGCTGGTAGGTCACATGACAGTGACAACACAGAGGATGTAGTATGTCCGAATTTCATTCATACTACCCATATTCTCACTATATAGGACATACTTTTTTTAACGGTTGTGAAGTTTCAAACCAAATGTAGTACCTACTATAATATGCAGTTTCGGATGCAGCATTGGTTTGATAATTGTATTCATTTTTACATGTGGCTCAAGTGTCCAAGTAGTTTCTGGGGTCACTATATACATACACGTGTCCTAATTTCACCAGTCATGAAATGTGCATGCAGTCCTATGCAATGGCCAAATGTTACACTGTGACATCTAACCCAAGGCTTACTTAAAGCCGGTGGGAAATCATTTTTCTCAAAACCTCATATTGTCAGGTATTAAGGCAAGCTATGGCCACAGTTTGCAGAAGAAGAAAATACAGTTTCGATTTAAGGATCAAAGCCCTTAACCCCTGACTTTCATGAATTCTGTTTGCAAAACCATACCTTTGTCAGTAAGAGAATATCAGTAGTCAATATCAGAAAGCTTTGTAATTACTTCTTTAAAAAAATTTCATCCAAACAAAAGTATCAAGCTTCATAAAAGCTCTTCTTTGTTTTGTCCCATTATTTTGATCAATTTCAAATCAGTAAGCCACTGCTCAGAAATGCATTTACTGGGGTCAGTTCAGTTACTGGCAACAATGAGGAGCATTAAAAGCAATCTGATTTTCTTTTAAAGCCATTGTGGCAAGCAGGACAAGGCCGAGGACTGTGAGAATGGTGTGAGGCCGGTTGTGTGATTGATAATGAGAGTCACCTGCTCATATTTTTATTTGACAGAAAATCTTTCGAAAAGGCTAATTGTGACATTTGGACAGATCTTGTAAATATATTGGTCCAGCTTGAAATAATGAAGCCAAGGCGAAATGGCAGCTCGGCAATTCAGCCCTTGTGTGTCACGGTTCATGAATTCATTGACTCTTTCTCTCTCTGTGTGTGGGTGTGGCTGCTGATTGCCGCTGATCAGATCATCAACGCCAGCTGTGGCTGACCAGCCCTACTATTTAATGTCCTCATCATTCGCCTTGTGTTTGTCAGATCGTTTGGAGTTTCCGGTGTTCGTGTCCTGGACCTGGTTGTTTCAGTGGTCGCTGTGTTTTGTGTCTGGATTACGGATTCTGTATTCCTGGTCGTTCTTCCTTATTCTAACCAAATGCTCGTGGTTCTTTTCTCCTCAGCCCCTGATGTTGTCCACGGAACAGTCTAAGGTGGCTTTGGTTATGACATTGCTGTCGGAGCGCGCGGCTCAATGGAGAACGGCGGTGTGGGAGAACCAACATCAGTGCTGTTCCTCGTTCCAAGCACTCTCTGAGGAGATGAGGCGGGTCTTTGATCACGCGGTAGCGGAGCGTGAGGCGGCCCATCTGCTCGCTGATCCCATCTCGGATTATTCCATCTAGTTTCGGACATTAGCAGCAGAGGGGAAATGGAACGAGGAGGTGCAGTAGGACATGTTCCTGCATGGGTTGGCTGACCGTATTCAGACTTATTGAATTGGCTCTGCATGTGGACACATGACTACAGCGACGGGAGCAGCGAGCATGCCAGACTTTGGTTTCCGAGAACCCCAAGTATTCCAGATCCAGCGTCAGTAATACGGTCAGTAATGCAGTCAGCTCATTCGCCATGGAGCACAAACCCATGCAGGTGGGTAGAGCTCGGCTCTTCCGGGAGGAGATAGAATGGCGAAGAATAAAGGGACTTTGCCTTTACTGCGGTGGAGCCGGACACTTTCTGATGAACTGTCCGGTAAAAGACCAAGCCCGGCAGTAGAGCTGAGGCTACTGTCGGGCGGACTTTCAGTGGAGAAATCCTCATCTTTGACTCTCCTCCCCGTAAGACTGCAATGGGCAACCCAGTTTCACCACTGCCAGGCCTTGTTGGATTCGGGAGCTGAAGGTAACTTCATGGACCAAACACTAGCACACAACCTTCAGATCCCTATCATTCCCCTCACTCACAGGATTTCTGTCAGTGCACTTACCGGACAAGAACTTCCTGACATATCATTTACCACCGGTAAATGATATCTCATATGTCTCATAACCCTGATGTCTCATGACCCTCATCACATCGGGGAACCACACAGAGAAGTTATCCTTTATGCTTACGGAGGAGTTATCCTTTATGCTTACGGACTCTCCGCTGGTCCCCATTGTCCTAGGTTATCCCTGGTTGGTGCAGCACAATCCCAGGGTTGACTGGGGCCACATCTCGGCCTGGAGCAATCAGTGCTATGCCTCTTGTCTTGTGTCTGCCTGTTCGTCTGTGTCTTGTTCTGTGTTGCAGGATCAGTCGGTGAATTCGTGAAACGTGTCTGAGGAGTACCTCGACCTGAAGGAAGTGTTCAGTAAGTCCCGGGCTGCTTCTCTTCCTCTGCATCGTCCCTATGACTGTGCTATAGATCTACTACCAGGTACGCCTCCACCTAAAGGCAATTTATACTCTCTTTCTGCTCCAGAAAGGAAGGCCATGGAGAAATACATTTCTGATTCTTTAGCTGTGCTCATTCGTCCTTCCTCTTCTCCTGCTGGGGCAGGGTTCTTTTTCGTGGAGAAGAAGGATGGTTCCCTGTGACCGTGTATTGACTACCGAGGGTTGAACAACATCACGGTAAAGAATACTTTGCCGTTGATGTCTTCGGCCTTCGAGCGGTTGCAGAGAGCATCTGTCTTCACGAAATTGGACCTGCGTAACGCTTATCATTTGGTTCACATAAGGGAGGGTGATGAGTGGAAAACCGCGTTTAATACCCCCAGGGGGCACTTTGAATATCTGGTTATGCATTTTGGCCTGTCAAACTCCCTGGCGTTTTTTTTAACCACTTGGTAATGACGTGCTGAGAGACATGATCGACTAGTTCATATGTCTACCTATATAACATTGATAGTTTCTTCGTCTCTCCAGGAACATGTTCAGCACATCAGGAGAGTACTCCAGAGGCGGCTAGAGAATGGGCTTTTTGTCAAGGCGGAGAGATGTGCTTTACAGTCTGTTACTTTCTTAGGTTACATCGTCTCGTCCGAGGGAGTGCGCATGGATCCAGACAAGGTTAAGGCTGTGGTGTATTGGCCAAATCCAGATTACCGTAAGGCCCTACAAAGGTTTCTGGGGTTCGTCAATTTTTACCAACGTTTTATTTGTAAATTCAGCCAACTAGCCGCTCCTCTGACTGCCTTGACCTCCACCAGGACGACGTTCAGGTAGTCTGGTGTAGCCAAAGTTGCATTTTCCAACCTCAAGAGCCGCTTTGTTTCGGCTCCCATTCTGATAGCCCCTGATCCGTCACGTCAGTTCATGGTGGAGGTCGATGTGTCAGAGGTGGAGGTAGGTACCTGTACCAGCTTTTTGGTTAAGCAACGATTCTGGTGGCCGATAATGGCACGTGACATTCAGAGTTTTGTTTTGGCCTGTTCGGTTTGTGCTTGTGGCAAGACTTCCAATCGACCCCCGGATGGGTTACTCCAACCGCTGTCTGTCCCTTCGAGGCCCTGGTCCCATATAGCGCTCAATTTTGTCACCGCCCTCCCGGGGCAAGACGGTTGTTTTGAACATAGTGGATCGGTTCTCGAAGGCAAGGTGACTCATTTTATCACCTTGCCCAAATTACCATCTGCCAAGGAGACAGCGGTGCCTGTCGTAGATCACGTCTTTCACATAAATGGCCTCCCGATGGATGTGGTTTCCGACAGGGGGCCCCAATTTATGTCCAAATTCGTGAGTTTTGTAGATTACTGGGGGCGAGTGTCAGTCTGTCTTCGGGATTTCATCCCCAGATCAATGGCCAAACCGAGAGGGCCAACCAAGACTTTAGAGAGAGTGTTGCGATGTTTGGTATCCAAGAATCCTTCTTCCTGGAGCCAGCAACTTTCATGGGTTGAGTACGCACATGACTCGTTACCAGTGTCGTCTATGGGCCTCTCTCCGTTTGAGTGTAGCTTAGGCTACCAGCCACCTATTTTTCTGAGTCTGGAATCCGAAGTAGCGGTCCCCTCTGCTCACGCCTTTGTCCAGAGGTGCCGCCATACGTGGAGCAGAGCCTGTTAGACTCCTCCAGGTGGGAGCGCGCACTAAGGCTCAGGCTGATCGCCACTGGTCGAAGCCTCCCGTTTATGTCATAGGTCAAAAGGTGTGGCTTTCATCCAAGAATATTCCTCTTCGCTCCGTAAGTAACAAGTTGGCTCCCAAATTCATCGGCCCGTTCACTGTCACCAAAGTCCTTAGTCCGGTGACAGTCCGACTCAAACTCCCTCCTGCGTACAGGAGAATTCATCCCATCTTTCATGTCTCCAAATTAAAGCCTATGTTTCATCCCCATATTAATCCGCCTGCCCCGGATCCCTTTTGGAACTTGGAAGGGTTCAATTTGAGCAGATGCTTTTTTACCATCATCACTGTCATTGTCAGAGCTCATTACCCCAGTACATTCAGCATCTGGCTCATATTCACTATCTCAACCATATTCTTAAAACTACTGTTTTCAAGGTCTTCAAAATCAATATTTTGATCGCTATCAGCTTAAAAGGGGTTAATTTCCTTTGCCTCTGAAATGACTTTCTTTTCCAGTAAATTCCCCAGAACTGGCTAACGTTCTGGCAAGGTTCTCTCAAAGTTATGGACAAATCGTTAGCCTCATAGCATAATTGCCTAAGTCATTTTTTAATTAATTATTTCTTAGGCAATTATGCTATGAGGCTAAAGAAATGTAAATAGAACATTCATTCAAAGTTATCTGTTTTTTTATATTTTCAAACCGTTAGCACAAAAACATTTAATCATCGTTTATAGAGCATTTTTTTCTGAAATGGTTTTGTCACGGAATAGATGATCATGAGACGAGGATACAGATGCAGAGGAAATTTATTGATGACATGCAGACAGGGTAACAAACTCAAAACTCAGAGACTCCAGGAACAAGAAACTCGGACAACGAACCAGCACAAGACTACAAACAATAGGAGGCTAAATAGGGGAACAAACAAAGGAGGGTAACAAGACAGACAGGTGGGACAAATAAACCAATAATCAGATAACAAGATGGGAGGGGCTAGACAATAGACACGAGCACATGGCCCAAAATAACAAAGCACCCATGTGCAGCACAAGACAGGACAGGCATGTGACATTACCCCCTCCCTACGGAGCGGCTACCAGACGCTCCATAAGACCAGGGCGGGACGGGAGGGACAGACCAGGGCGGGTAGGGAGGGACAGACCAGGGCGGAGACGACCGTCCATCGGGCGACCAGGGCGGAGACGACAGTCCATCTGGCGGCCAGGGCAGAGAGGCCCCTCGGGCGGCCAGGGCGGAGACGACCCCTCGGGCGGCCAGGGAACAGGCACCGGCTCAGGAACAGACACCACCGGCTCAGACACCACCGGTTCAGGAACAGATACCACCGGCCCAGGAACAGACTCCACCGGCCCAGGAACAGACTCCACCGGCTCAGGAACAGACACCACCGGTTCAGGAACAGACACCACCGACCCAGGAACAGACACCACCGGCTCAGGAACAGACACCACCGGCTCAGGAACAGACACCACCGGCTCAGGAACAGACACCACCGGCCCAGGAACAGACACCACCGGCCCAGGAACAGACACCACCGGCTCAGGAACAGACACCACCGGCTCAGGAACAGACACCACCGGCTCAGGAACAGACACCACCGGCTCAAGTGTGTGCGTAGCCCACACACACCACATGGCTGTGGCCATAATGGCCAGTGTTGCGGTCACTGAGGGCTCAGGCGGTGCATCCATGGATTGAACAGTCTCTGGCTGGGCGGACATGACGTGAACAGTCTCTGGCTGGGCAGACGTGACGTGAACAGTCTCTGGCTGGGCAGACGCGACGTGAACAGTCTCTGGCTGGGCAGACGCGACGTGAACAGTCTCTGGCTGGGCAGACGTGACGTGAACAATCTCTGGCTGGGTAGACGTGACGTGAACAGTCTCTGGCTGGGCAGACATGACGTGAACAATCTCTGGCTGGGCAGGTGTGACGTGAACAGTCTCGGGCTGGGCCATCTTGTCCGAAGACACAGGCTCGGCAGACGTGCTGTGTCTCCTCCACGCATGCAGTACCGCTATAGCATAGAAGAGATGCACGGCCCTCCTGGCCATGGCAGGACTGATGATAGGGAGTTCTGGGACCACCGGAACTGGGACCACCGGACTCGGGACCACCGGAACTGGGACCACCGGAACTGGGACCACCGGAACTAGGACCACCAGACTCGGGACCACCGGACTCGGGACCACCGGACTCGGGACCACCGGAACAGGCATGGAGGAAGTCTTCCTTCTCCTCCTCCGTTTCGGGACCACCGGAACTGGGACCACCGGAACTGGGACCACCGGAACTGGGACCACCGGACTCGGGATCACCGGAACTGGGACCACCGGACTCGGGACCACCGGACTCGGGACCACTGGAACAGGAACCACCGGAACAGGCATGGAGGAAGTCTTCCTTCTCCTCCTCCGTTTCGGGGCCACCGGAACTGGGACCACCGGAACTGTCATGGAGGGGTTCTTCCCTCTCCTCCATTTCGGGTTCATTGGTGAAGGCTCTCCTTTCAGCTGACTGTCATCAGCCGTGGTCCTCTCCTCCTCCAAAGTTCTTTGAGCGCACCTGGCGAAGTATTCCAATAAGGAAATAGAAGATCCTTTCTCCTCTCCCTGAGGAAAAATCTCACTCCGCTGTATCCACATTGTAGGCTGGTTCGTTCTGTCACGGAATAGATGATCATGAGACGAGGATACAGATGCAGAGGAAATTTATTGATGACATGCAGACAGGGTAACAAACTCAAAACTCAGAGACTCCAGGAACAAGAAACTCGGACAACGAACCAGCACAAGACTACAAACACATGGAGGCTAAATAGGGGAACAAACAAAGGAGGGTAACGAGACAGACAGGTGGGATAAATAAACCAATAATCAGATAACAAGATGGGAGGGGCTAGACAATAGACACAAGCACATGGCCCAAAATAACAAAACACCCATGTGCAGCACAAGACAGGACAGGCATGTGACAGGTTTAGATGCATATTCGTCTTTTCTTTTCTTTTTTTAGTTACTATTTGTTTCATAACGTTTAACCCTCTAAGCGCCAAAGTCGCAAAATTGCGACAAGACGTCATACTTAATAAAACAGGCTGTAGATCCTAATATGGTGTAATATCTTATTTGTATTCCCTACCACTAGATGGCAGACATGTAATACTTCGATTCAAGACCAAAATGACGTCATGTTCCTATTCAAAGTGTTGGAGGAAACAGCAGAGCAAGTGAGCGATCGTGTCATTGATGCGGAAGCAGTTCAGTTCAGAGCGTCTGAGTAAATTGTGAGATTTGTGAGAGAAAATGGCTAATAAAAACGTGTACTCTGGTCCGTGAGGATGTGTTCAAATGTTATTCGCCGATTCTGACTCTGAAGAGGAATATTTGCCTTTTGGAAATGACGATCGGCCGTCTAATGATCGCGCTTCTCCCGGTACATCTTTGCCGCGCAATGGTGCCGCCCGCGCTTCTCCCGGTACATCTTTGCCGCGCAATGGTGCCGCCCGCGCTTCTCCCAGTACATCTTTGCCTCGCAATGGTGCCGCGCGTGCATCTCCCGGTACATCTTTGCCGCGCAACGTGCCGCACGCGCGCGCATCTCCCGGTACATATTTGCCGCGCAATGGTGCCGCCGTGCAAGGTGCGAGTGTTCACGAAGCACAAACAGATCATTTTGACCATTTGCCCAACGGGGATGGGGGTGGCAGGGGTGGACGTAAGCTTAGTGTACTCTTTTCCTGATCATTTGGAATGAGGATAAAAAGACAAAAAAAAAAACACTCTATATATATTTTTTCCTGAATATTACTGATGAACTGATCCAAAAGTAGGCTACTGTTCACATGTGTTTTACTACTAAAGTATTGTAATATAGTAATAATTTAGTACTTTCTCCTATTTTATTGTTGGTTTCCTCTTATGTAAATAAATTCCAACATCAATTCAATATCTACTATTTCCTGAATATTACTGATGAACTGATCAAAAAGTAGGCTACTGTTCACATGCGTTTTACTATATAGTATAGTAATAATTTAGTACTTTCTCCTGTTATTGTTGGTTTCCTCTTTTCTCATCATTTGGAATGAGGATAAATAAAAATAAAACATGCAAATAAGTTCAAACATCAGTTCAATATCTACTATTTCCTGAATATTATGAAATTCAAGAGGGCCGCCCCCTGATGACGTCATAATATGCAAATTAGATTAGTATATTTACACCCCATATAAACTTTCAGTCATCCCCAACATTTTTCTAATTTACAGTAGATCTCTATATTTAAGCCCTTTCAAGCCACAAGCTTTTGAAATTTTGATGTCAAAATCCAGCATTTTTAAAAAAAAAAACTTGGCGCCTAAAGGGTTAAAGAACATTCAAAAGTTCCCACAATGTTTGCAAAATATACAAGAACAACTTTTAAAACATTTTTAAAAAATCTTGACTTCTTGAATGTTTAGAGAACATTCAGAAATAACATTTCCTTAACTTAATGAGAACGTTAGCAAAAAGTACTTAGGACATATTCTTGTTACACTGCAAAAAAACATTTTTCCTATTTAGTATTTTTTTCTTGTTTCTTAAAGGTACAATTTGTAAGAATGTTGTATCAAAATATCCAAAAACCACTTGCACAATGTTATTTCTTTCAATTGTGTACTTATGTTTCCAAGAATTTGTAAATTCAGAGAAATTAAAAAAATGTAAAAGTCCCCGTCACTTGTCACCTGTCAATGACATAATATATGCATTATCCCTGGTTTACACTTGTACTGCCATAGTAACCATGGCAACAGACATGGACAACTGCGTAACGTCTAGCGGCATTCTATTGTTTCGTTCAAAAGTTATGGACCATGGCAAACAGACTTGGGGATAAAAGGATAAATAAAACGTGGATCAATATCGGAGTGGCATTTTCGAGATGCTGAGAGCTCCGCATCCGCGATAAACTTCGACTTGACAGAGACGCCACACTTGCATGTAGCCTACTTTATTAGACAGGTGAGCAAATGTACATAAAACAAATTAATGTTATATAGCTCATCATGATGAAATGTTAGAATATGATCAGCATGTTATTCTAATGTTGATATAGCTTACTGTCTCATACAGCCAACAAACACATTGAATAACATTATAACTTTCAACACACTCAAATGCAGTTTAGTATGATAGTGTAGACCAAGTGAAACAGCGCTGCGTTACCTCACAATTTTAATTAGTTAAATAAACTGACCAGTTTGAGTATTAATTCAGCACTTGCAGGTAGTTAGGTAGAATGAAATGTCCTCATTCCTTTATATCCGCGGGACTCGCGTGTGGAGCTGATATATTTCTCTCATAAGCAATCGCACCCTGCTTCATACCAGTTATGTTAAAAAACATCAATGTAATCACTCATCCATAAACATTATTTCCCCATAAACATTATTAGATCCGTTAGCATGACGACAAGTTCCATTCCGCTTATTTACTGCTTCATCAATCTATGCCTTTGTTATTGTAAGAGGTTAGCGACCCCCTAGCGGCGAAAAAAAACAAAAAACTTTTTGTAGCTTTAAATATTCTTAAATCAAGATGCATTTACTAGACAAGTAAAATGACATTAGATATTATTTCTTGTTTTCAGACTTTTTGCTTAAAACGCGCTAAATTATCATTCACTATTGTCTTACGGGTTTGGAAGGACATGAGGGTGAGTATAATTACTGACTATTTAAATTTTTTGGGGTGAACTAACCCTTTAATGAACCACAGTTAAATTATGATAATGTATGATATCATGCATGTTCCCTTTCGAGGGAACTCGACTTGCTTCGACCTATCAGAAACTGATGCTGTTGTGATCCGGCGTCCTTTTATTTCTTCCGCATCGCCCTCACATGCGACGCCACGAGACACCAATCGAGATTGGACTAGTTCCATAGAGGCTTCAGACGCATCACGCTGAAGGCGTTCCCCAAATGTGTAGATTCTCCCTTCTCAGAGAACGAGGGTTACAGTCATAACCCGAGACTATTTCTATCAGCTGTTTAGAATCAGAACTCGTATATTTATTCGCGAATGAAGATTGATCTATTCGGTCAAATGAGTTTGCAGAAAGTTCTGAAATAGTTTGTGATTGAGTTTGATTCATTTATATAGTTTACTCACGCACTGAATCGTTTGCAGTGGTTTATCACACCATAACGAGAAACTTTATAAGACAGGATACCGTGATATACAGTATGAAACAATGCTTATGAATGGTTTCTATCTTCCGTGTGTCAAGCGATGAAAATGAAAGCTTTAGCGTAAAATCTTCTAGGAAGACTCAATCATTACATCACTTATTACCTTCACATCTAACCAATCATGTGCTAATACTTGAAGACTTGAAGTATAAAAGATTGGTACTTACACATGTCTGAGTTCGCAGATGCTGACGCAGACAATTACCTCCATCCTCCCCACCTCCACCAGGATGGTCCCTTCCAGTACCTCCCGGGGGTCAGCAGCACCCCTGCCTTCATCTTCAGGCAGGAAATGCAGTACCCTCGGATTGTGCGCTATGGACGGGGCCAACACCAAAGAACTTTATAAATATTTGCTTGCTGGGCTGTTAATAAATATTTGCTTTTGTTATATCATTTTTTCTCCTGAGTCTTTCTGGTAGAACTGTTCTTTATTGCGCTGTGCAGCTTGTGAACGAGCAACACACTCTGTGCTGCAGATAAAGACAATTTATATTCATATATCCGAAACAGTATTAAAAAGTATCAAAATATGGGTAGAGGCTACACTTTTTGATGGGGTCCCAGTCCTGATGAAAGGCCAAAATGGGCAAACCGCCTCCTCAAGGGTGCAAACTCACATTCAGATCTTATCCTATTCTGGTAAGAAACACATTATTCTCAATCTAATAAATTCCCAATGGCTAGAATAAGTAAAATACGCTAAAAATGTGTCTTATTTTCAAAGTAAAATGATTTGTTTATGCTCAGTCATGCATGTTGATGTTAATCTAACACTGAGGATCTATGGTTTTACCATGTGGTTACTGTGCAAATATAGCAGTTGGTTACTATGGTTATTGTGCAAAAACTATTGTACATTTTTAGGAGAGAGTGTTGATAGTGATGGGATTATGGTTATTGTGGTTTGGGTAAATACAGTAGTTGGCCTTATTTTACCTCACCCAAACTTGCATTTGTGGTTCCTGATGTAGGTCGGTCTTCACATCTTCTCATTTTCTGCACAGCCAGCCAGTATCACACCAAGTTTTATTCATACTGATGACAGAAAGTTTCAAATCCCTATTGTGCCCTTTCATTGGCTTTGAGACAGAATTTGTAATAAGTGCTAGGTATATGTTCCTTTCATCCTCTTCTGCTGTACATGCCACGTTTCCCTCTGATTTTCCAGGTCATACAAAAGCTTTGCAGTAGAGGGAATCCGAAATATAGGTGGAGCATTTGCACAAACCTGTAGATAAGACCTTCAAATAACAGTGTTCTTGGATTACATTAATATTTTTCATTTACAATGCTCCGTTATTCAAAGAGATTCAAACTGAGATTATTTTAGTGTATCTTATATGAAACCTGAAATATGGTGGTTACTTAAAGTTTAAAACGGTGAATCTTGAATGTTTTTTTCTTCAGGGACAAAATATTGCATTGGACTTCAAATGAGTAAATGTATTTTACATTTGATCTGAGACCCACCCCATGGGAGCCATAACTATGTCTTTCTCTGCCACATTCAGCCCTAGAAATAAGATGTGTGGAGCATAAGGTGTCTGAAAGGCAACGTGTGAATTACTTTCTGACTATAACGTGGACTCCAGCTGTTTAATGGAGCAGTTCAGTTTAATTGTCTTGACTTGGAGCCATATTGCATTGATTGTTGCCAATGTGACTGCATACACATGCATGTACTGTAGGTATAAACACAAATGAGAATCAAAGCCCTGTCTCTCAGCAGGAAGTTCTTTTCACTGGAAACATGCCAGTGTTACTTGTAGGGGATTTAGCCATAACATTGCATGCACATTTCATAAAAACTGCGTAGTGTAGTGATAAATATGCATCAGGAGGGCTTCAGAACATTTACATCCATGCATTTGGCAGATGTTTTTATCCAGGGAAACTTAAAGTACATTCAAGATATAAATATAAATTCAGTTCATGCATTCCCAAAGAATCAAACTCACAATCTTGGCATCACTAATGCTATGCTCTACTGTTTGAGCTACAGGAACAATCCCATTTAATGATTTTAACCATGTAAACATGTAGGATAGTCCTATCGTAAGATCAAAGGTTTTTTTAAATGATATGCTTCTGTAGAAGCCACATACTTAAAAATATATTATTATACATATATTTGATTACATTTTATTAAAATTACACACAATTTCTGAAACTATAGCTCCATTTCTTGAAACTATACACACAAAACCACAAAACACACACACAACATGCAAAAACATCAGACATCTCTTGCATGTAGTGTATGGTAGTGTATGGTTCTAATGTTTGAGTGTCAGGTTTCAGAAATTGTGTGACAAGTAAGGATTTTGAGTGTAAGCAGTTGGGGAAAAAAAACTGTAAATCAGTGGCTGCATAAAGGTAAAAAAGTACCCAGATGATACTACTTCCGGCGAAATTCTGAAATGTGAAATTGATGGCAATGGGAGATGATTTGTGAATGGCAGTGAAGCGAAGCAACTGACGCTGGTAGGTCATATGCTAATGACAACATAACGAATATAGAGCGTCCAGATTACATTCATACTACACACACTCATACTATATACAACATGCTTTTTAGTGGTTGCAAAGTAATTACTTATTAAAAAAGTACCTACTCAAGAGAGTTTGTGATTTCGGTTTGTGATTTTTGTGAAGCTGAATTTTCAGCATCATTACTCCAGTCTTCAGTGTCTCATAATCCTTTTTAACGTTAGTATATACACACCTGTATATATATATATATAGGAGATCAATTATTTTATTATTTATTTATTTGCATATTTTGAAAATAAACCGGGGGAAAAGTGTTTAATAGCTAAATAGTGCATTCCTATTTATCTTTTCTTCTTTTTTTTCTTTCTTTTTTTCAAATACTTTGTTGCCTCATATCAAAGTTTGTAATGTTGTGATTCATTCAGAGCTGGTAAGTTTGATTCACAGCTCTATATTGAAAACTTTGAGAAATAAATGGGAAAAACACTTCCAGAACCAAGGGCTCTAAAAAAAAAAAAAAAAAAAAAAAAAAAACCGGATGGTCAATGTGTAGTACGGCTATATTTCTAGCATTTTACTGTCTGCCCAAGCTTATCTGTCTTGCAACACTGTTGCAACTCACATGCATTAGCTCTGTTTCGCTTTAATGGCTTGACACAGAGGCACAAACAGGCTGTATGAGAAAATATGGCTCTTAGTAATAGGGTCATAACCGAGCACAGCTTTCCTATTCTCTCTGCTCAAATTAGGCACACTGTGATAGCAGGTTAAAAAAAAGGCAGGAGGAGAGCGAGAGCATCCCAGACGTCCCTCATGAAATAAAGCGCGCATGTAATGAGGATGTTGCATATTCATCTCACAGGTTTGTCAATGTAAGCTGGCAGATAAGTTGGCGTTATCGCCATGCAGCAATAGCAACCTGTGTCAAGGTCTTTTTGAGAAGTCATTTATAACTAGGCAAACGCAGCCTCCGCCTGCAGTGTTTGCAAGTGGACCAGGTCATGAAACAGGGTAGCCAGCCTGCCCGGTGTTCCCAGCTAATTTGGTTTTTACCCACAGGGGATGTGTGTGTGCCCCTGTAGTATTAATATTTGGACAAGTGACATTACAACTTTGTATTACAATCTGACAGACGGAGGGGTATGACGCAAACTAATGCAATGATTCGTAAACCAAGCCTTTCTCTATTAGGGCACCAATTGGTTGGTTCAATACAGCACTGACAGATTGTTAAGATTATCAAGACTTAATTAAAGTGGGCCTGGGGGAACATCGCTATAGCATTAGCCAAACAAACAAAATTGACAACTCACAACATACTGAAAGAAAAGTTTTACCATAATGCATTAAATGACAAAGATAAATCTATTTCATCTTCTAGCAGGCGTCTAATCTAGATTTAATCAAGGGTGGATTACGGACCGGGCCAATGAGGCCTGTGCCCCAGGGCCACTGAGTGTCAGGCCATCAAAGTGAGGGCAGCTCGGTAACACTTTATTTTCATGGTTGATGGACATTTTTTTCTGTTGTTTTTTTTTATTGCCATTTCTTCAAGGAAATTTTGTAGAACCATTTTGGGTTCCTCAAAGAACCGTTCTGTGAACAGATGTTTTTATTAGTGTAAAAAATAGCACTTTCTATGAAGACCATGCTTATAATGAATTATAGCTCCAATTATGCTTATTTATAAGTAATTATTAATATTTTATAAATACATTTATAAAGACTCATTACGACCTATACTGCATTATAAGAACAGTTATAGTTACATTTATATTATGTTTATAATTACCTATTTGCATTTGTGTTTATGCACATGCATAATACCATTATACACTGATTTATAAATGATCAAATATAAAATAGACCCAGAGACACTTGTTTGCTGTACCAGTTAGTTATCAGTTATGTCTTTAATGGCTAATGCTTGCATTAGAGGTCATGATTGTCTATATCTCCTCAGCCATGATCATGGTATTATAGCAGTTTGAAATTATACACTGTAAAAAATTTCTAACCCTCCCAAATCAAAAATTTCAAGTGACCGATAACATGTAAATTTTTCAATTGGCCCAAGTGAAATTCTGTAAATTATAAAATTAAATTTACAGATTTTCACTTGGGCCAATTGAAATTTACAGAATTTCACTTGGGCCAATTGAAAAATGTAGATGTTATCGGTCACTTGAAATTTTTGATTTGGGAGGGTTAGAAATTTTTTACTGTGTACTTTAACAAATATTGTTGCAGTTTTTTGCTAGTGTGTAACATTGGAAAACATGTTTGTTTCAACTGTTTGTATTAATGATTTCTATGTTTTTTTATTTTCATTATTTTATTACAGGAATTATTATTCATTGGTTACATTTACAAGTAAACAACTTGAAATGAATAATGAGTACATGTTTATGATTTCTTAACATTTGCTTTAGGAAAAATGCATCCTATGTTTTGAATTTACTTAAAGCCATCAATGATGCATTTATAGAGGTTGGTAACTGTATTATCACTCACAATAAGTATTATCACAACACGGCTATTAATAACAACATATTCACTTATTTGAAAGAAATAATCTGAGTTACTAAAAAGTCATTGCAACTATAATATAATAGCATTTATAGTAATGCCGGTTGCATCTTTATAAATACTTTCATGGAACCATTATACGACTTACTAATTAATACTTATATATCAGTATATAATGTATTATGAGCATGCACATTGAAAAAGCAAATGCGTGACTTATAAGTAATTATAAAAAAATAATATAAATGCAAATATAATTGTTCTTATAATGCAGTATAGGTCTTAATGGGTGTATTTATAAAATAATAATACTTATAAATAAGTATAAATGAAGCTATGATTCATTATAAGCATGGTCTTCATAGAAAGTTTTACCAAATATTTTAATAATCTGAAGATATTTTTTTCACTATAAATTTAGCTGTTGTGGAAAGTTTCCTTGGATCTTAAAAGTTCTTCACGGAACCATAACTGCCAGTAAAGAACCAGAGCTTTTAGGACAGCTCTTAAAAGTACCAGTGAGTGTTGGCAGTTAGTGCAGTCAGATCAAGGCAGATGGCAAATGTGTGCGACACTAAGGATGAAAAATGTCACACACAGCATTTAGTTTTATTCACAAAACATACAGGTTTGAAGGCTCATGAACCTCACCATTTTTAGCACAGCAATTTTATTTTAGCGATTGGATGAAAATCAATAATAGGGCACTTCCTCTCATGAATAATGAAGATAATCGAATCAAGTGTTATTTTAGTATTATTGAGATACTATTATAGTTTGAAGTAATATATTGAACTAGTTTTTATTTTTATATTTTCTGTTTTCATTTCATTTATTAATTTTATTATGTGTTTTTGTCATTTTTATTATTATTTTTAAAACATGTCTTAAAGACATGTCTTTAGTACATCTTTAAACTGAATGAAATTGAGAAATTTTGACGGAGGAGAAAGAATTCTTATGTATGGTATGTTCGCAACATTTTTATATGTCTTTATTTTACATTTTTCTTGTTATTTGAGCATTGCATCTCGTAGGCCTAATTGTGGCAAGAGGAGGCAGGTTGGTGCTCTGGGGCCTCATAGGACCACAGCTTGGTTTTAATTTGGACAAATGTGCATACAAAAATTTCAAGAATGTTTTGTTTGTTTGCCGACTTAATTGTGTTTGCTTTGCTAATGGTGTTGTATTGTGCCCTCAGGGCCAAAATCCAGTAAACTGTGTAGAAAGGAAGAGCAAATTAAGACTATACCTCTTAAGGCATCATAGACAGGGAAATCTTCCGAAATTGCAGTACACATAAATATGAGTGAGCTGAGAATAAAAAGCCGAAGGACTTTGAAAACAAGCATGAAGAAGCGCATCTCAATAACTTCTTTTCTCTTTCTTTTCGGAATATACTGTCATGTTTGGCTGCCAAAGTTGCAGGCAGAATAACAATTGCAGGAGGGCAATTACTGTCAGCAAGGGGATAGATGCTTCGCCGATAAGTTCGGCTGTCACATTTAAAGTGACAGCTATTCAGCTTCTCCTGATAAGTGGCAAACGATATTGTCATCATTAAGTTTTAATGGATATGAGGTTATGCGCTTCCAGCAACATGAACAAGAATAATGCTGAGAGGGGGAAAAAAAACACGGCTGGCGCACAACACTGCCAAGTCCAAAATTGTTAAATGGACCCTGCGTGCCATATAGCCTTGGCTGAATTTCATCAAAGATGTCCCTGTACAGTTTGTGAGTAGGCTTCACTTAAATTACGGCCAGACATTAATTTTTAATAACGACAGTTTGTGTGCTGTACTCTTCATCATTCTTTCATATCAAAGTACCAGAGAACTGAGAAAAACAGAGTTAGCATGTTTTTCTGAGCGCTGCTAAGTTCAGAGAGAGAACAGGGCTGAAGTTAGTTCTCTGTGATGTGCGTGTATGAAAATTGCATGTTGTAGAGATCAGGCTGGCTTGTACTTGTTATAGTTTATCTCAACAGGAGCTTAGTTTGTTCCTTGCCTTGTCTAGTGACAAGTGTCACAGCTCACAACATTCTCAACACTCTCCTTCAATAGATAAGATGAACTGTTTCGATGCATATATACAGTCTCATAATCAATGCCTCAGGCACACTTCATTTCCATGTTTTTCCATCTGGAAACCTGCCTCTCCCTCATGTAGCATGGTACATGAACATTTTAATTTACAAGGCAAATGACATAGACTGAAAAAGCAAGGCATCCATCTTGAAGTTTATGACATTATAAACTTCCAATTAGAATCCAGTTGAATGATGCACATACACTTGAATCATTATTTTTATATCTGATTATCCCTTATGCCATTAAATGTCTTAGGTGAACTCTTTTATGGTTTGAACAACTTTTGCAATACAAAGATTGATTGACCTTTCCATGGTCCATGTTATGTTCAAAATAGCATACTCTACTAACCCTACTATATTTGTCAAAATGTGCAGGACAGTCATGACATTGTGTACAATAGTGTATCCTACAATGCAATGCTCTCAACTTGATCATCTTTTTCCAGTGTGGCAAATGAATCTTAAATAATGTCTGCTACAATTTTAACCTTTGTTTTCCTATTAGTTGACAATTATTTTTTATTAGATCAATCACTTAAATTATATATATATATATATGTAACACTTACTATTGGCCTATATTTAGAATGCATTATAAAGATATTCTTAATGCATTATAATACATGCATAATGCCTTATAAACAACCTTATAATATGTTGTGTCATCTGATAAATAATCATATCAACAGTTACAGTACATTATAATACTTATCTATTTGTGGTTATAACTTTTAAGAGTACAATGCATTATAACCCTATATCAGGGGTCGTGAACCTATGCCTCTTTGCAGGATTTTATATGGCTCTCTAATTTTCAAATGTTGATTGAAAATACACCATCGAACATGATGATAAAATTATTTTTAAACTATTAGCATACCTGATTAATGTATAATTATGAATGTGTAAAATTAAATAAAATGTGTTCAAAATATGTAGGTAAGAGACTCGCAGCTTAATATGATTGACAGCGGCGTTTGGCCTGTAGCTAGCCTACCTTTCAGAGAGCTGTATTTTAATTGGACGATGTGGTTAGGCCTGCGTCATGTCCAGATCAAGTTAAACAACTACCTAGCTAGCTAAATTAAAAATCATCATCATTGAGAGCAAGATGGCAAATAGAAAAAAAGAAGACGATTACCGTTCATTCCAGCCCGAATGGATGGATCAATTTGACATTCATTTTCATTTTTCATTTTATTTATTTATTTGAACAGGGACAATGTAAAATATACATTAACCTTAAAAATGAGAGATGCATTATACCAGGTTGTAGCACTTGTGCTAATTTCCACCTGTAGTCCCTGGGCAGGCTGATGTCAACAGATAAAGTCTTATAATAAAAAAATTAAATAAAAATTAAAAAATGCACATGTTAATAATACATTTATCCTAAAAAAGCATTAAAATGATCACACCCTTCATTCATTCCTCAGCATTCATTTACAAATACCCTCTCACATACACATCAATTACAATACATTATGTGAACATGTTTGTTTTAAAAGAAGCCATTTTTTGGCCCGATGTGAAAAAGTGTTAAAATTTACACATGTGGTCAGCTCTGTTGGCAACTTATTCCACTGTCTGATGGCCACACTTGAGAAAGCTGAGCTGCCGAATGCTGTGTTACACTGAGGAATCCTTTTTTCAGGAGCAGCTTCTTAGCAAAACCAGCTTTATAATTTTATATAATTCGTTTTTGTAAAGCAGTCTGGTGTGTGAAATGATTCGCGCAAACATGAAAGCATTGACATTGATCGTGGGGAATATTCCCTTCGAAAACAAATTCAGCCATTGCGTCTTCAGCGGTTCGGTTTTAGGAACATCAAAATGACTGCTGTGTTCCTTATTACACCCAAGAACAGAACACCACAATCGCTTAGACGCCATTCTGCTCATAGACTGTGCTCCAGCGTATCAATGCCGGTCCGCGCGGACTATGATTGACAGCTCGCTCACGAGCGAGGGCGGGTCTGTGTTGAAACGCTGCTGTCAATCAACAATCGTGGGAGGGGCGTTGATTTTGTGACGTCACAAAATCGAACAGCTTGATTTGAGATGGGGGAAAACATATAAGAAGATTAAAAAAAAAAACACTGGATGGATTTTTATCATTTGATGGTTGTGTACAGGCACTGCCAACACACATTTCAGTACAATCAACTTGTAAAAGTGCATGTATCATTATATGACCCCTTTAAGTAAATTAACACAAGTTAAGTCTTCTTTTAAACACCCATGAGATATCATGAAGTGTTTATAAGACATTTATAATGTCATGTATAATGTGGCCAAGAATGTGTGAGGGGTAATTCCTGGCAAGC
Organism: Squalius cephalus; assembly: GCF_949319135.1. Taxonomy (NCBI): domain Eukaryota; kingdom Metazoa; phylum Chordata; class Actinopteri; order Cypriniformes; family Leuciscidae; genus Squalius; species Squalius cephalus. Next base: position 10,938,770 of record NC_137135.1, on the reverse strand, counting down.
CAGTATTCCCATTCAGTGACCTTGAAGTGCTCTTTCAAAAGTTTAGCTGTCCTGTTGCCACGCTGGTGCCACATATCCATTTTGAACGTCTTTCATGCATGCTAAATGTTGAGTTGTGTATGTTGTGTATAAGGTTGTTTAAAAAAGCATTATGCTTGCATTATAGTGCATTAAGAATACCCTTATGATGCATTTTAAATGCAGGCTTCATCTGTTGTTATAAAGCATATACAACATACCACAAATAGGTCAGTATTATAATGTATTTTAAATGTTGTTATGATTATTTATCAGATGATACAACATATTATAAGGTTGTTTATTAGGCATTATTAAAGGGATAGTTCATCCAAAAATGAAAATTCTGTCAGTAATTACTCACCCTCATGTTGTTCCAACCCCGTAAGGCTTTCGTTCATCTTCGGAACACAAATTAAGATATTTTTGATGAAATCTGAGAGCTGGATGACTCCTACATAGGCTCCTACATAGGCACTCCTACATAGGCATAACTTGCAAACACAGAAAGTTAGTAAAGACATTGTGAAAAAAGTCCAAGTGACTACAGTGGCTCAACCATAAGTTTATCAAGTGACGAGAATACTTTTTGTGCACAAAAAACAACAAAAATAACGACTTTATTTGACTATTAATTTTCGTCTGTGTGGGCCTGAATGAATTCACGTAGTGTAACAGCGCAGCGCTTCTGTGTTGTAACATAACTGTGTTGTAACTGTGTTGGCTAAAGTAACAATAAATAAAGCTTCTACTTCTGAAGTTTCCAGAGAGCATAGCAGTAATGACTTTATGAACTTATTTACTTACAAGATTGATAATATTAGAGAGAAATCTCATCAGTATCACATCAGTCAGTGCATTGAAGTGTCCCTGAGGAAAAATCCCATTCATTCGTTGCAATAGGAGAGGAAGAATTGTCTAAACTAGTTAAATCATCTAAATCAACAACATGTATGTTAGACCCTATACCGACTAAGCTACTGTAAGAAATGGCTATTATTAAACCTCTTATTAACCCTGCGTCCATTACAATGGACATCACATGTCAACCCCCTTTTTTTTTTTACTTCTGGAACATTTCACCTAGTTTAAAGCCTGCAGTCCATGAGATTGGACGTTTGTCATCCAATCAAATGGCAGTAAAGCTCTGCATGTAGTAATTATATATATATATATATAAAAAAACACTACATTGAAGAGAAGCATGGCAGCACTTCACTCCAAACACAGAAGCAAGCAACATTTTCTATGGTTTTATTTATATATTTTTTTATATGTTTGCCAGTATTTCATAGTTTGTATGTAAAATAGAAAGATTGAACTTATTAATTAAAGTTTAAAATCGATTGTAGAATTGCAAGTTTTAAATCAGGATTTTTTCAAATGTGTCTGTCCATTAGAATGTACAGTGGGTTCAAAAGCCTGTTACTGAAATCACATTCCAGTAACAGAAGTCCAGTAATGCTGATTGAAATTTATTATATAAAAAATCTATATCACAGTACCGATACATTTTTTAAACTTTTTCATATGTAGAATATATAGTTCTTGAAGTGCTTGAACATTTAGCTGATGGAAATATCTCAGATGTTGACTTTATGTGGAGTGATGAGGAAGATGGAGATATAAGAAAAATATCCGTATTTAAAACTTTATAAAAGTAAAATGACTAGCTTCCGGCCAAATTAACATACGGATTTGACTTAAATCTAAAGCATAACTTGAATATGAATATTTTTCTTATATACAAACGCATCGCTTCGCTTCAGAAGGCCTTGCTTTACTTACCCCCCAGAGCCGCATGGAGCACTTTTATCATGGATGGATGCACTTTTATGGACTTTCAAAACAGAAACAACCATTCACTGCCATTATAAAGCTTGGAAGCCAGGACATTTTTTAAATATAACTCCGATTGTATTCGTCTGAAAGAAGAATGTCATATACACCTAGGATGGCTTGAGGGTGAGTAAATCATGGGCCAATTTAAATTTTTGGGTGAACTATCCCTTTATAGGTATAGTACACCCAAAACTTATATTTGTCATCACTTACTCATCCTCATGTTGTTCCAAATCTGTATGAGTTTCTTTATTCTGCTGAACACAAAATAAGATATTTTAAAGAATGTCGGTAACTACACAGTTGACAGTAGCCATTGTCTACCATAGTATTTTTTCCTACTATAGCCAATATTTTCCTAATAACTACATAATATATTATTATAATATAATATTATCATTATTAGTAATTATTTTGAAAATTATAATAATATTTAGCAGTAATGTATCAATATATGTATTACAGTACAATACCATATAATTAATTACAGCAAAAGCAGACCAAATTACGAAATACAGTAAAAATACAGTAGTACTATTTGGCAGTTTACAGTACTGATCTTGTGTACTGTAAAGTGAATTACAGTACAATTACTGGAAATCAAAATACAGTAACTTAATGTACTGTAAAAATACAAGAAAATCGTTAACAGAGAAATTGTTTCAAAGATGCACACAGGAAATTACTCTAACGTGAATGCATTGATTGATTCCTAGGTTTATTTTGTTATGAATAAACAAATTTGCAATCTATAAAGCAAAAACCTTACAATTAAAGTTGAAATGTTGTAATGTTCAAGTTTTTGATCTAAAAAAAAGAAAGATGCACAAAGAAAATGACCATATTGATTGATTCTAAGATATTTAGTTTGTTACAAAACAATGTGCAATCTGTAAAACAAAAACCTCAAAATTAAAGTTAAAATGGTATACTGTTGAAAAGTTTTTGACCTTGAGAAAAAGCTTTAAGTATATACCAACAATTTTTATGTTTATTATTTAATTTTATGTTGGTACATTTTTGTGAAGAACACCTGACATCCATTGAAATGGACAAAAAAAATTACAATTAAAGCCAAACATTTTTTTTAATTGTTTTTATTTGGTCTCATTTATAGAAGCCTCATGAGCTGGGAAAATGTACTTTTATATTTTTACAGTACTGATGTCCTATTGCGCTGTCCTATTGCGTGCAGAGGGAATTTGAAAGACAGACGTTTATCCCGCCCCTCGGATTGAGCCGTGTCTATGGTGAGTTGCCAGACCTAACATCTTGTTGTAGGTCTGGCTTACCAGGCTATGTCTGCTTAATATCTGCTAACACTTTATTTTGATGGTCCCCAGACAGACATATTACTGAATAGAAGTAACTTTGCAAGAACATGTCAATTTTTTCTACTAACGCTGACCTAACAGGCTACTAATACTATTTGAATTAGTTGACATGAAGTTGCAAATTAATGAAAGTTGGTTGACATGTAGTTGCAAAGTTACTTATAGTTTGTAGAATGTCTAAAATGGACTATCGAAATAAAGTGTAACCCAAATATATGCTAAATATATAAACATTTATGTTATGTAACGACTGGGCTATTGAATCATTCGTTCGTTTGGTCTGAATTAACAAATTCGGACTCTCTGTGCTTTCTAAGCACATTTCTTCCAAACACAGTCTTTGCTAAGCTTACTAAAGCTTTTAACCTCCTGACTCTCTGACTCTCCTCCTGACTCTCGAGCATCTAAATTACTGGCATGGAGCCACCGACCTGGACCTGGGTTTAGGTTGCCTTTTGACATCATTTACGATGCTGAGTCCTCTCAGAGATACTCCAGGACCTGAAACTAACGTGCCTGTGGTGAGCCTCAAAGAGATGCACCGAAGAGATAACGAAACCTTCTACACAGACATTCCAAACATCCCTTTGCATTTAGTTCAAAATACAAGTGATCAAACTTTAAATGTTTATAATATGCATATTGTATGTAACTTTGTATTCCTATAATCTTCATATGACGTGTTTTATATCTCTGTAATTCTCTCAATCTAACGGAGTCAAATTCCGATAGCAGAATGCAGTAATGTGCATTGTTTTACACATTTCATATTTCTGGAGCCGAACGGCTCAATCCCATCTCCTCATGACTCATTCCAGTGGGCGTCGCCTACAGGACAAAGGAACTTCTTCCCGCTCGAAAATCTCGGGAGATGATTTGCTTTCCCCGCAAAAAGAGGCGTGGACGGGATTCCCTCAAAAGACGGAACTTACCCGTTTCTCTTCTCTCTTCAGTCAAACTTCGGGAAACACCAACTTCGGCTTCGGCCACCGTCTTCGGACGCGCACCTCCGCGTCACTCCCGACCTCTCTTTTTTTTTTTCTTTTCTTTACTAAGTTTTATTTTCATATTTGCCTCTCCCTCCATGAGGGAGATGAACTCTGAATCATTTCTTTGGTAACTTCACTTTCGGTGAACCTTTAAAACTTCGCGCGAGTCTGCTCGCACCGGAAGACACGAAAGAACGCACAGCTCCGAAAGACCGACACACGCGTCTTCTTTCCTCAGCAAATACAAAGAGAACCATAATTATGCAAGTATTGATTATTGATTTGATTTGATTGATGTGATTTCTTGTTGTCTCTCTCAAAGGTTACATTGTCTGTGATTTTTGCCATACTGCGATCTCTGCCTATTTTGCTTTCACTTTCGCTCGCTCATCCTCTCTCCCTCTCTCTCATTCTCTCTCACCTCTCTCATCGTCTGATCTCTCTCATTCTCTCTCATTCTCTCTCATCCTCTGTTAATTCGTGTTCGTAATGTTTTTCGTTTTGTTTGTTTCGGGTGTATATACATACATATATTCTGTGTGAATTGTAGTTTGATGTATTATTAGTTCAATTATTAAAAACATTATATTCTTGATTGCTTCTGTCTAAAATGCTCATATTACAAAGTCAATGAAATGTTTGATCTTAGCTACAAGCTTTACGATTTGTTACTTTTCAGTAACCTACATTTTATAAGGACAGGAGAATAGTTTCAGGGCCAGAAACTATTTTTCCTGAAATTATAAGAAGTGATAACTTTATTGAGAAGTTGATAAGTTAATCTTACGGCCGTTTGCTGGACAAACAACTGTTTGATAATTACATTAATTTCCATTAAGGGTTATCTCATAAATCGATCTGAGATAAGACTATTGATATATGAATGAGGAATTATAATTCGTTGTGATTGATTATTCATATATACAATCTATCTATTTTCAACTTCGTTAATTTAATGTAACTGTAATATGCAATATATTAATCATATTCATGATTAATTAGTAAAATTCCCTATAGATCATTTGAGCTAATGTTCAATACCTAGTGTGGTTACAGTTATATATATATATATATATATATATATATATATATATATATATATATATATATATATATATATATATATATATATATATTTATGTTATATGAACACATATATGCTGTAGGATAATATTCTAGTACTTCATGTCTCTACTAGTGACATAAAAGGCAGACTATTTAAATATTTAATGCCTAATAAGAGCAAACTGAAGTGGGTACTGTAATTGGGAATGAGAGAAGAAAATTTAGGAGTCATACCTGTAGATGTTTTAATACCAGACGTCATCTCTCTGCAGCCAATGGTCAGAAGACCCAGGGGAAAAATGCAGCTACCAGGACGTGACGGTAGATTCAGGCAGCTGATTCAAAATCTTGACAATTCATTTCAGAAAACACAGAGAATATGTTGTCTGTAGCACAGAGAGATTCGGTCATTAATGTTCAAAGGGGAGCCTTATGGAGACAAATTGTTCTGATTTTCTAGAGAGGGTGTCTATTCATTTAATTATTATTATTATTATTAGTATTATTAGTATTTTTAGCAAAGTAAGGAACATTATACTGAATACATTATATCTTTTCATATGGAACAAAATGCCCAAATACGAGATTAACATTCTGGGAAATATAGACATTGTGTGCGTACACTGGGTAATGAAATGTCTAAAAAGCATCTGGAAGCTCAAGGACAAATGTTGTGTCATGATCTCCTAGGAACAACCTGCATGCTTCCTCCCACTTCTTTTTATCTCGCAAAGAGGAAAGTCTCATACCATTTTCTGTGAGACAGGTTGAGGATACCCATCCATTAGGGAATACATTGCTTTTGAAATGCTGTATTGCATTCTAGACCAGACACTGGAGTGTATCAGAGAGAAGTGCACAGTTGTCAGAGTATGGGTTAAATTAAGGACTGCTGTGTCCATTTGAAATAGTCTGCAGCTGTTCCCTTTGTGCTTATGACATGAGTTTTTTCTCTTCTTTTGTTTTCTTTTCTCAAAAAAAAAAAAAAAAAAAAAAAAAAAAAAACTGTCACCACAAGACCAGTTAACAAAACGTATTATAGTTAACTAAAACTAAAAAAAATATATATATATATATATATTTTTTTGATTCTTGATATCAAGTAACAAAATATGTTACTTGATATCAAGAATCAAAAATATCAAGTTTTTTGAAATTGAATCAACTTTAACTGAAATAAAATAAATATAAAGTACCTTATACTTATTATTCAGCTAGTTGCACCAAGCAGAATTTCTCATTTTCATTTAGTTTAACTTGAAGTACTAAAATAACTAAAACATTATATATAAAAAAAAAATATATAGACATATTTAACAAAAAAAAAACAAAAAAAAAACAATTACTACAACTTTGACTAAAATTAAAATGAAAACAGAAATTGCAAAAGTAAACTAATTTAAAAAAAAATGAATAAACACTGTAATAGTATCTCAATGATACAAAAATAACACATGATTCAGTGTGATGCAGGTTAATCTTCCCTTTTTACCCCATCATTTCCTTTCATCATTTAACCCTAATTCAAGGCAAAAAAAAAAAAAAAAAAGTGTATTTGCATTTCAAGAATGAGATTTAGGTCATATTTGTGCATATATGTAGATTTCTTTGAATAAAAGTCACCATGAAATCACAGTTGACAGTTTTTGTTTATTTTATGGAATATTGTAGTATATAATATACATTATTTTTATATGCACATCTATAACATCTGAGCTTTCAAAGAAGATTTTAAATTGATTAAACAGAATCCACCCAGGTACATACAAAAGTGAGAGTCCACGAAATAGAGTACATAGCACCAACAGTACCAGACAAATGAATGAACCAGAGGAGTGGAAGGATCATGATGGAAGCTTGGCTGACCACACCCGGGGGACGACCGATGGATTGAATTGTGTTTGGCAGGGGAACTGCTATCTTCAGACTGCTGCCATGCGCTTTGCTCATTGCTGAAATATGCTGTGACTGACTCAATAACAAACAATAAAAATAAACAGTGAACAGCTCTGGGGAAACATTTATCGTCCAAACTATTTAGATTTAGTATCTTTACAAATAAAATCATTTATTTTATGCAAGGCATCAGTCATTTCCATCACGCGAAAAGACAGAAGCTACACTCGTTTGGGTGACACACAGTGCATTCCTGTATGTTGCTTTGCATAAAATTAAACGATTTACAGCACAGTAACAATTTTATAGATAAAATAAAATGTACAGTACTCAAACCTGCATTTGCAGAAGAAATGCACCAATTTGATGGCACTGAGAACTGCTCTCTCCTGAAGATGATTGCAAAAAGCCAGAGGTAAATAACTCAACCACTGGGTTTTTACGTCTGACCCAGGAACTGGGTAACACAAAAACTACCCAAACACTGAAAAAAAAAATCGACCCAAAACATAATGACCCAACAGGCTCAACCCAGCGTCATAGGTTGAAAAAATAACCCAGGTTTTTGTAGAGTGCAGTGTCAAATCAAACCCGTGCCAACATAGGAGAACATGCACTCCACACAGAAATGACTTGGACCAGGTACCTTGTTGCCACACTCATGACAGCTAAACCGAGACCGAGAAAGAAGCCACTGTAAAGATGTGACAGTTCATCCAACCCATGGCGCCAATGAGCCAAGCCAACCTATTCTCAAATCACAGGCTAATAAAACCTGAATCACTTTTAGCTTCACAGCCCCAAGCGACAGGTTTGGCAAGCGTCTATTAAAATCAAATTAATGGTTTACATGGAAGTGCCTTATCTAAAGCATTTCCATAGCAAAGCAATACTGCAACAAAAAGCTCTCATCCAACTGATAACACATCCAACTTTGCTTTTGAAAGATCTGCCGGTGTGTCCTGTCACTGCGGCTTTAAAGCAGCCCTTTTTAATGAGAAACTGTGATTCTATCGCAGGTAATTAAAAATCGGCCAATCTGATTCATCCCAGACAATGCCATTGACTAAATTAAAAAACTAAAAGGGGAACCGTGCTAATATTTTGCACAGACTGGCAGGACTAAAAGAAGTGCATTAGCTCATACAAACAAAGCCTTTGGCGAATGGAACTTAGTAAAGCACTTCATTTAATAGGAGCTGACGATGGAGTCCTGCTTGAGAAGGGAAATGTTAGCAGGTTGGTAAAAAGCCCACACTTAGTCATTGTCCGTTCCAAATTGTTACCCAATTACCTTGCCGGACCTGCAGGAAGGAGTGAAATGTTCTGCCCAAACGAGCACATCAAAACTTCATACCCTGTCTAATGTCTCATTTTATGGACTAATTATAGTTTTGTTTTAATAACGCTCTCGTCCGGCTTCTCTCAATGCTGGTATCTCCCTGCATCAGAGCGTTTTAATAATGGAGAATAGCTTGATTAAAATGTCCCGATTTCCCCATGACATTTTCATGCATTAAGATGGCTTCGGTGTTTAATTTGAAGGGAGTGCCAGTACTGCAGTCGACTCATAGCACTGTTAAAATAAATGCTTGCGGGCGAAGCTAAAGCATTGTTCACATTTTCTGTGAGTTCAACAGGTAAATGACAAAGTGGAAGCCTTTCTTTCTTGCACACAAACTCACCCACACTTTGTTCTGTTCTGTGAAAATCAAACATCAATCTTGGGAGGTCACCAGCAACCTTGAGGTTTCTGGCTTTTGATTCATCGAAGGCTTCAGCTTAAATGCTCTTGAAGGGCAATGTTAAGACACCAGACACCAGAGTAAGGGAGACACCATATATATCTTTTGTTTCTTTTTTTTGTGTGTGTGTGTGTGTGTGTGTGTGTGTGTGTGTGTGTGTGTGTGTGTGTGTGTGTGTGTGTGTGTGTGTGTGTGTGTGTCAGAATGTCCGGTTTCTTTACTGAACTCTTTATTTATTTATTTTTTTTCATTTACCACAAATGCTCTTGGCAATAAGGTTGCTCATCAGTTGAAGTAACATATTTGATTTTGTACATTTAGCCTAACTTTAGCCTGCTTTGTTGCAGGGTCACTGTGCAGAAGATATGTGTAGAAGTGCATGCCATTTGGTAAAATTCATTCATTTGAAAACTTTGCAATGTCATCAAAAACACTTGAGTTGCACAAATAAGGGATTTCTCGTATGATGTCATATTGTGCACAATTATACAGTGGTGAGGTTTAATAGGTTTAAATAAGTACTTAACTACTTTTTTCTTTTTCTTTTTTTTAAATATCTGTAGGCAACTTTATCAGAGATTTTTATTTTATTTTTTGGTAACTTTTGCTTCACTACATTCCAAAGAAAAATAATATTGTACTTTTGGTTTCACTTTATTTTGATGGTCCCTTTAACACATTCTGTTGACTATTAAGTAACGCTGCACCTACATGTCTACTAACTCAGAGTGTTATTAGAGTATTAGTAGACTGGTAGGATTAGGTTTAGAATAAGTAGACATGTAGTTGCACAGTTACTTATAGTCAACAGAATGTTCAAAAGGGACCATCAAAATAAAGTGTTACCGTACTTTTTCTCCACTACATTCCATAAACATATATCGTTCCTCGTTATTTTGAACTGAAGAAATTGCCACCCCCTCTGTGATGTGATAGGGATGTTCGATTACTGTACAAGTTAATTATTTCCAATGAACCCGCTGAATTTATTTTATTTTATTTTTTTCACAAATAACACTGAACATTTGCAAATTGGACTGATCCAATTGCAGCTGTTCTTGAGTCAACAACAATTCAAGGATCCAGTCAAAATGAGCCAAGAACAGTGATATCGTCTGCATTTAAGTCCAACTTTTATGTCCTTCACTCACTAACTTCCATCCGTACAGTACAGTTTAATGTTTTGATAGTGTATCATAAGTGCTTGGAATGAAATAAAACGTTTGCTTATTTGCAATAAATATTAAATGTATGCACTATTTTTTCTTATTAGTGCTGACTAGTCTGACTAGTGCTGTCTATAATAAATGTACTTTATAGGTCATCAATCAGTACTTTTTTTCTTTTAATATTTACATACATAAAAAATCTGTTCTTTTTTTACTTTTACCCAAAAATGAGTACTTACATTTTATTTTTTTACACAATAGCTTACTTGATTTGTGAACTTGGTTTATCCAAAATGTATTAAATAGAAGCTGACACAGTCAAAACATGCTATCGTTGCTGAAATTTTGATGCATCACTAAATGGGACTCTCGGAAAACAAATGAAAGCTTTAGCATAAGTTCTGCCAGGAAGACACAATTACTGCGTCACTTATTACCTTCACATCTATCCAATCATGTCCTAATTCTTTGCTGTATAAAAGATTGTACGCAAACAATTACCGCCACCCTCCCCACCACCACCAGGATGGCCCTGTCCATACCTCCCGGGGGGTCGGCTGCGCCCCTGCCTTCGTCTTCAGCCAGGAAATGCAGATCCGCTACCCTCGGATTATGCACTACAGACGGAGCCTACGCCAAAGAACTTTATTAATAATTGCTTGCTGGGCTGTCAATAAAATAATGCTTTGTTACATCATTCTATCTCCCGAGTCTTTCTGGTAGAACTATTGATGTCTATATCTCTGCTTACCTTTCATATTCATGTGTCCTACTGTTCCTAAACTGTTTTCAAATGAGCTCTGTTATTGTCTTATCTTAAACTCTCAGATGTTATACTTATATTCTTATCTCACTGGCAGATGATCGCTTCCTCCCACAATTCCCATAAGTTTGATTGAATTGTCAAGTATTTTAAATCCTTTATCTTCAAGTAATGACATGTAAATCTTTCAAACAGGATGCAAGTGGTTTATATTGATTATATTGATTGCAGTTCTACAGTAACATAACAGCCCTGAGAGCAATAATAAATTACTTTTATGTTTAACCTTTATTTAGCACTTTATGCAATTCAGATTGTTTCAAAGCAGCTTTACAATGATAACAGGAAAATTATGTAGGCTATTTCTGCTGTTGGTCAGCTGAAGTCAGGTTAGTGTTGATTCAGTTCCGTTATAAAGATAATCAAAAATTGAATAGTTCATTTCATCTATAAAGCAGTTCTGCAAAAAAAAAAATTATGTCATCATCCAGCTCAGATCAGTTCTCATACAGCAGCGTCAGTACAGTCAGTTCAATAATATTGTTGAATATTATGTGCACATTGTGAGTACATTGAGAATTGTATGAAGTACCTTTCCTTTAACTTTCAACTTTAAACTTGAATTGATTATGGGTGTGGACAGCCTGTCTACCAAAACAAACTTTTAGCTTAAATGTTACTTTCAACATTTTGCAGAAGACTCAAAGGGTTTGACTCTTACATCGACATCCTGTCTGTTTGAAATCTCTGCATTTTTAAGTCGGACTCTTTTTCTTCTAGACAGGCAGAGGAACACTTTTAGATCCCTGATCATCACATCACATGGCATCAAAAGCTGTCATGAGAATGGAGAAGCAGAGGTTATAATTATTGTTAAATGGGTGCAGTTAAAAGCCACTTAGTCCTTCAAGTGTGTGTGTGTGTGTGTGTGTGTGTGTGTGTGTGTGTGTGAGAAAGAGAGAGAGAGATAGAGAGAGAATTGTAAATATATCACTGTGTGGAAAAGAGCAGCAGGAACATTTTGCTTAACATCTTTTGTGCCCTGCGTAAGAAAGAATATGTTTGGCATGACAAGAGACTCAATAAATGATGATAGATTTTCATTTTTCGCGCTGAACTGTCCTATTTATTCATTCAGTCCTTCCACATTCTTCATCTCGCACTTTCATTCTCCTTGTCTCTCTTCTTTTCCTTGCAGCTGTCTGTCAAAATTCTCTCTCATCAACCCCTTTCCACCCACACAGCTCAATCTCTCTCTCTCTCTCTCTCTCTCTCTCTCTCTCTCTCTCTCTCTCTCTCTCTCTCTCTCTCTCTCTCTCTCTCTCTCTCTCTCTCTCTCATAAGCCATTATGTTAAAAGATGTGGTCCATTAGATTGCAGACAATGCAATCAGTTGATTAAAAGCTGTTTCGACCACCAGCATCAATCAGTCTCAGCATGGAGAGCCCCAGAGGCTGTTGTGGGATTTGCTAGAGTCCTGTGACACTCGCAGTGACCCATGTCATGTGACTTGGACAGGTGTCTCTCAATCAGACTGTTTGAAGGGCTTCCCTGAACCATGCCATGAATTCCTGCAGATCACAGGATCAGTACCTTGTGCTTTCTGTTGCCATCACACCTATTCATAATTCTGTTTGATATTTTAATATGAATGTCTTCATAAAACAGGAGAGTTAAATTTTACCTAAACAAAAATAGGCCAAAGACACAAAATGGTAACACTTTACAATAAGGTTAATTAGTTAACATGAATTAATGTATTAACTAACAATGAGCAATACATTTGTTACAGTGTTTATTAATCTTTGTTAATGTTAGTTCATACAAATCCAGCTGTTCATTGTTTGTTCATGTTAGTTCAGTGTGCATTAACTAATGTTAACAAATACAACCTTTGATTTTAATGACGTATTAGTAAATGTTGAAAATTAATATTAACTAAGATTAATAAATGCTGTAGAAGTATTGTTCATTCTTAGTTTATGTTAACTAAGGTAGTGAACTAATGTTAACTAATTAACCTTATTGTAAAGTGTTACCCATAAAATAGACATCAACGGATCCACTACACATTCATTTTCTTTCTCAACTGTTTACATTCACTTAAGGTATAGGGTAAGCACTTTGTTTTATAAACACTTTTTGTTATACTGGTTGAAACTCTCTTCACATCTTGATAGTAATCAATTATAGAAGTGGTCTAAATGTTAAAACGAGTGCATATATCTTCTGCGAAAGTCACAGGAACAAAAAATGTTCCGACCGAATGCAATGATATGATGTCCTGCCTGTCAACATATGTATTTCCATATTTCCGCACACCTGCTCGCGCAGACATCATACATGTCAGCAACACAAGCAAACAGAAGCAAACTTTTACAGTTCCTCCTGAATCAAAACAGTGATCTTATGCTGCTTTCACAATTACGTTACCGTAATTATGAGATGGCAACCCATGACGTTCTACCCAGAGCTGTTCATGTCCTCAGACTCTGATTTATGCATTTCTATGTCAACACTATCAGGTGGGACACCTAGAGCAATGTAAGTTGTTTACATTCATTATAATTGTAATGTTGTGTGCTTTGAGACATGAGGTCATTTAACAACGCCTCTCGTCTCTTGGCACTTTGCTGCCGCATGTGTTTTTAAGGAGACGTGGCTTCGGAGACACTCTAAAGGGTGGGATTTTATGCTTTCAAACCTAGCTTGCTATTGCTAGCCTATTCTAAATTTTCTACCCTACCTTTAAAGAAATAATTCACTTAAAGGGATACTTCAGGATTTAGCATTACGCTTTGTATTAGTAGAAAACCTGTAGTATTTTCAAATTACCGTGCTTTCCACCCTCATATCCCCCTGAGATGAGAGATTTATGTATTTTTTGTCTGGAAAAAATCCTCAGATGACGCAAAAATCGTCATTTTGCGTCATCAGAGGATTTTTTTGGCCAGAGGCTAAAGACTACAGCCAGTAGTATAGGGGCTGTCCCGCATGTTTTCAACCCGCCCATAGAGGGTGGGATTTCACTCACAGAATGTGCACATAGTGTCAGCCGTCTTTCTTTGGAAGCTAAGCTAGCAGGATCTTGTTCTGTGGAGAAAGCTGAGTAGTAGGAGAAAACTGAGTGGTAGGGGTTACCATCCTCTTTTTCCCGGACATGTCCGGCCGTCAAGATCGTCCAAAATGTCCGGGATTCGGCTTTTGCTTTCTACAGTCGCCATTCATTGTTTACATGCACACCTTTTGTTTCAATCTAACTGAATTCATTCCGATTGTTGAATCTGAATGTAGTGTTCACATGAACGCTAAACAAGTGATCGGTAGATGTGCGTTTTAATATTGCTAAGAAAATTCCCGCTCCTCCGTGAGAGATACGAGACCGGCGCGTCTCAGTAATGACGCCACCGGCCTCGCGCCGTTCTCCCGCGGCCCTCAGTCTCGTCCTGCTCGCCACAGTAAACATCATGAATGGTGACTGTAGAACGCAAAAGCCGAATCCCGGACATTTTGGGCGATCTTGAAATCCCGGGCAGACTCGTCACGGAGACTCACTAGTAGCCTAGTCTTGTTGTTTAGCTGCGCGCTCTTGCCGGTACGTGGCTTTGGAGTGGCCTCGTAGAGCAACGAAGCAAGTGCATTCTGGGAGTTGTTGTCTTTCATCCACATAAGCCAAAAATACATTTTCTGGCTTTTCTCAGTCTAGAAAGCTCCAAATTCAAAAATAATTTCACATTTCTTCTACATAAATGACCCATTTTAAATACACATTCATTTTTCCAGAGGTGAAGTATCCCTATAAAAATTAAAATTCAGTCATGATTTACTCACCCTCACGTTGTTTCAAACCTGTATGAATTTCTTTCTTCTGCTGAACAAAAAGGAAGATATTTTGAAGAATGTCAGGTAACCAAACGCGAGCTCTGAACACGCAGACAGAAAGCCGCCTGGGGAACAGTGTCACTTTCACGGCTTAATGCACTTTTAATGATATTGTTTACTATCAAACATGTCCCGCAGTTTAACAACAGTAGACTGCATTTTACAACAGTCTCTTATTCGGCTGATTTAGATGTTAAGTTTGGCTTAGGGGGGAACAAAAGCGCACCGCAGAATGTGGCAGCAGCACAATAATAGTTTTACATCGATTATCTTGTTTTCATAATCATTTGAAGCCAAAGTTGAAATCAATTACGATTAATCGCACAGACCTAATAAGTACATATGTATATGCAAAACAGAACTGTAAAATAAATTGCTACCCAGTTTTGATTACAATTGACTTCCATTATATGGATCATTCTTATGTTCCAAAGTAGAAATGAGTTTGGAACGACATAAGGGGGAGTAAACGATGACAGAATTACATTTTTAGGTGAACTATCCCTTTGAGTGCTAAATACAGTTGTCAACATTTGAAGTGGATCAAAAAAGTTCATCAAAGTTGTCCTAAGACAAGAACGAGTATTGTTCAAAATTCATGTATAACTTTGATGAAAGGTTTTGATTCACTTGATCCAACAATGTTTGATCCACAAATGTTGACTACTGTATACCTCAGATTTGTAATATTTCATGTAAACATGAAGATGTACAGAAGCCACATTAGTACCAAGTCTCCCTACATTCAGTAAGTAAGTCCCACTCAGAGACACTACCCAATGCCTTTAGTACATGCGAAGATCCAGAGAGGCTTGTGATCAGTCAAGCTCAGGCTGAAACAGGGATGTAGGCATGCTATGTGATGATAGATACAAATGCAGCATGAGCCAAATCCGCATTTTCATGCCAAAGGCACATGTGTTTTGTTAGATATACACTCCAGTATATCAGTTGGCCTGTAGCTTATTTATCTGCATGTAAGCATGGCTGCATGCATAATATATTAAATGGACTGAGAAGGATTTATAATTCGTGTTTACTGAAGTTTCTGAAGAGTGAAGGATCACATCAATGTGCGTCTCCAAGCCTTCACAGTTTACATAGAAAGAAATGATTGATTGATTTACAAGTAAATGAGACATCAGTGATTTAAATTAGGCTGGTTTTATCCTTCTCACGTTACGTGCAATTAGCAATTACATTATATGTGTGTGGGGGGTAAGGTTTACTCTGTTGAGTAGAACAAAAGAAATGTTAAAGGTCACCTCGTAAGGAGAAAAATGACAAATAAGATTTCTGAGACAACAATAAGATGGATGGAGAGCAAATGGCGACCTTTTCTGAAGCATCCTACATCTTAGAGCCCTAGTAAGTTTCAGGATAGATCTCAAGAATGTCTCACACTGTGCTCAGATTTGCCAAATCACCAAAGTGTCGAATCAAAAGTCAAAGATTTCCAAATGAACATTTTTCATTAAATTCATCCAATGCGATACCTCTATATTTGAATTTTATGTCAGGAATAGACATCTTAGGAAAAACATCTGAAACAAAAATATGAAACAACTGAACAGTCTCCTGAGCTATGTGAGAGCAACCTCTCAACAATACAATTTTCCTCTAGTCTTTGGCAAACTAAACAGTATTACAAAGGAATAATGTGTATTGAATGCATTATAAATGTGAATATATTGTTATTCAAAACATACTGTAACCTGTTAAATGCATTCCTTAGGGCCCATACTGTGGCATTTTTTTATTTTTTTATTTTATTCTTAAAGCCTCCTTTTTTTATCTTAAATACTTTTTCATATCCTAGTGCATAGCCAGCTATTAGCCATGGACTTGCCCAATATTATAAATAATTTTGAGGTATAATGACAACATTGCTCTATATGCTTGAGAGGTCAAACATGTCAATTTTGGCTCTGCCAATGGCATGGGTTTGGGGTGGGACAACCTATAATTCAATAGAGCGTTGCAGTGGTGATGTTTTTTTGTATGACAATGCGGAAGTTAGCATCACCTTGTTTCCCTTGACAAAAACCCAATAGGATTTTTCTGTTGGCTTTTGAATTATTGCACAGAATAATCTCTGAGACCAACAAAAGTTTGATTCTTACACATTGTGTTTATCAAGATAGTCTTCACAAATGGTTTTTGAAGCCTAAAAACAAGAAGTAAAAAACTAAATGTAAGCTATAAACAAGCTATGCTGCAGTTGCATGACTCCAACGTCGCCATTATTAAACTTCCAAAAACTCTTGTAATCTTGATTTAAAATCTACAAGTTGAAAGTTTGATTTGAATAGTTTGCAATAGCTTGATTATAAATATAACTGTAGTCCCATTCAGCTTACTTGATAGCAACAACTATATTCAAGACAAGTAAAAGCTTTAAAAATCATGTGTGTGTGTGTGTGTGTGTGTGTGTGTGTGTGTATATATATATATATATATATATATATATATATAATTGAGCTGATGTTAACCACAGACCTTATTTTAGGCTCTTAACCCAAACTCATTCAAAACACCCGTTGACTTCAGGACAGTGGAACCAGAAGTGCTAAAATGCTAACTAGTTTCGGGGTTTTAGGACTCATTATTGCAGCACTTTAGTGGGGAGCTAACTGAACTATGGCAGATGGATAGCGGATGGAGTGGTGCCAAAACCATACACAGCAGCATTAAGCAATGCCTCAGAGTTCAAGAGCCCTAACAAAGTGACTTTACATTGTTATATTGTATATTGGTTGTGCAATACTATTCTAGCATTTATTTTAGCTAGTTCATTCCTTAAACTTGTTTGAACACACAGTTTATTTCTTGGAAGTGTGAACAAGTCTTCAATAAACTCTTTGGATTCATTTCAAACACAGACTGATAGTTTTCATTGGATTCTATTGGATTGTCCTGGATTTTAATTTGACCCACTGTTTGGACAGAACTCACTGCGGCAATAAAGCACATGAATACGTCTGTTACTGCAGTTCAGTTTCCTCTCTCCCAAGATGAAATCTCTATTGCTCAGAGTCAAATGTTGCTCTTTCAAACCTCAAGAAGACTTGGAGTGCTTAGTTAATTTTAAAGTTTCTTTTATTAATTTTATCTCAGATATTACTTTTAAATTCTTTAGGGGAAATAGAAATACACAAATGAGAGTCTCATTATGAGACAATTACTGACAAATAGTCACCATATAGTGTTATCAAATTAATGTGTATAGAATAGTTCATATAATTTGGTCTTGCAAGAGTTTGAGAAATGACTGAAATAGTAAATATGACATTATTTTCATTTTGAGGTCACCTATTCCTTAAAGCAAAAAAGGGTTTTTTTTTTTTTTTTACTCATTTCTGTTAAAGCTGAACTACCTGATTTCTCCTCCAAAACCATGACAGAGAGTGAAGTTTGAAAATCAGCTGAGTTTGAAAGTGAAGCCCTCACCCTAACTCGTTCCTCATTTTCACATACTCCTCCCAATCTCCTCCCACTTCACGTGCACAAAGTTGGGCGCACATCTCATACACGTTCACAACTTTGCCAGACAGAAACAGCATTAGAAGCGGGTCATTTAAAAAATGAAATAAAACTAAAAGAACAGACCAGATTGAAATACTAATCAACTATATTGAACTGAAATTGATAGGTTACATATCTAGAAGATTATCAGCCAGCTCCGAGTCCAATGTTAGACCGATGCGGTCCCGTTGTTCTCTCCATCTTGTGAATGCAACACCAATATTTATTCGCATTTTATTTCTGTTACAGTCCAATTTGCGCTTTGCCACCCTCATTTCTGTCTCTGTTTTTCTTTTCTTTTTTTGGCTGTTTTGCGGTGTAAGCAGTGGTAGCTAGTGCGGGAAAAGCCACCTTGCCGGTCAGGTTCTCAGCCGTCATTGCTTTACTGTTTACTAGATGTGCATGCGTGGAGATGCTATATAGCGACAGTCTCATTAAGGATGAAAAAACAAAAAAAAATATTCAAAAAATTGGAAATTAAAATTGTTAAGTGGTGCTAAAGTGTTAATGCTCTACATGGCGTTTTGTCATTCCTGTCTTGTGTGGACCTTTTGTTATTTCCTGTCTTATGCCATATTTTGTAGTTCTTTGTAGTTTTTCATGTTGATCTTCCCCAGGTGTGTCTTGTTAACTTGTTAAGCTTGTTTGCCCCTGTGTATTTAAACACCTGTGTTCTTTGTCAGGTCTTGTCCTACATGGATGTGTATTTGGTGTTTCTCATTCTGTTCTTGGGTCCCTGTGTCTCTGTTCTTATTAAACTACTTTGCATTTGGATCCAGCGCTCCCTTTGTTTCTTGAGTTCACCCTGTGTTACAGAAGACCTGACCACAGATGGATCCAACAATTCGTTTAATTGGGTTCTGGCAAGGCAACAGTTCCCTCGAGGACCACACTAAAGATTTTTTGGATATTGCCTACTTCACAGACTTCGCCCTCACTGTCTTTTACTGCCACGGACTCAATGACCACTACCAACACATACTCATTCGTGATGGTCCTCGGGGGTCGCTGGTGGAATTCCTGGACTATGTCCTTCAAATAAGTGGTTCATCTTACACTCTGGGAATAGTAGAGATGGATTTTAACATGGCTGCCGTTCCAGAGTCTCGTCCTGTCATGGCCGCCGTTCCAGAGTCTCGTCCCGTCATGGCCGCTGTGTCTGCATCTTCGGACAAGATGGCCGCCACGCCTGCAGCCCTCGGACAAGAATGCCGCCACACCTTAGCCCTCGGACAAGTTGGTCACCACGCCTGAGCCCTCAGAGATTGCAGCACTGGCCATTATGGCCACAGCCTTTTGGTGTCTGTGGGCTGCGCATAAATCAACTCCAGGCCCTGACCAGCATCCGGTGATGGCTCCAGCCCCTGAACTGTCAGGTCCGCCCTTGCCCAGTGAACTGTTGGGTCCGCCCTGGCCGCCTGCACAGCCTGCGGCACCCCGGTTGCCTGATCTGCCTGCGCCGCCAGCCCGGCCCGCTCCGCCCCGGCCACCTGTCCGGTCCATTCCGCCTCCTACTCTGCCTCAGTCTCCTGGCCCTCTTCCACTCCACAGGTCTGGCCCTCCATCTCTCCATCGTTCCACCTCGGCTCCACCACCCTCCTGGACTTGTTTTTATTCTCTTTGTGGAGTGTCTGGAATCCACTTCTTAAAGGGGGGGGGGGGGGCTCTGTCATGATTCCTGTCTTGTGTTCCCCTTGTCTTGTGTGGACATTTTGTTATGTCCTGTCGAATGTCATGTTTTGTAGTTTTTCAAGTTGATTAGTCTTTCCCAGGTGTGTCTTGTTAACTTGTTAAGCTTGTTTACCCCTGTGTATTTAAACGCCTGTGTTTCCTGTGTTCTTTGTCAGGTCTTGTCCTACTTGTATGTGGTGTTTCTCATTCTGTTCTCGGGTCCCTGTGTCTCTGTTCTTATTAAACTAATTTGCATTTGGATCCAGCTCTCCCTTTGTTTCTTGAGTTCACCCTTTGTCACACGTTTAAAATCATCTTACCACCTACACTAAACCTACACTGTTAGAAAAATCTGTAGAAATTACAGTATTATTTGCAGCTACTTGCCAGTAACTTACTGTAGATTTAAATTGATGTTATTTACTGGCAACAGTTTGTTCAAAGTTAAATGAACATTAAACATTAACAAGTCTTTATCTTTACAGAATAAAACTAAAATAACAGCCTCATGCAAAGCATTCTGGGAACCAAAATCTGAAGGAAAAAAACAGAAAAAGGTTGATGAAGATTTCTGGTTCGCAGAATGCTTTGCATGAGGTTGTTATTTTATAGTTTTATTCTGTAAAGACAAAGACTTGTTAATGTTTAATGATCATTTAACTTTGAGCAAACTGTTGGCAGTAAATAACATCGATTTAAATCTACAGTAAGTTACTGGCAAAGAGCTGCAAAACTACAGCAAATTTTTTACAGTGTAACCAATACTGTCAACAAAAGTAAATGTGAGTTAAAAATGTGTTTGCTTAAGCAAGCATGAAATTTTAGCTTTATATTTTAGACATACCTTATGTCGTTTTATTCTTTTTCTTTTATTGTGACTTGTGTTTCACAGGACTCGTGCCCAAGCGGTCTGCATCACAAGTGTAATGTTGTACCAGGTGAACTACAGAGCAAGTTTACTACATCACAAAAGCCACACATATGGAGCTGGTTGTGTGATGCAAACTCTCAAAAAAAATTATTTTAGAATCCCTACACTACGATAAAAGTGTTCATAGAGGTAATAACATAGTATTGTGCAAGAAACTGCAAAAATAAGTCTTATATCTATATATATATATATATATATATAAATAATCTGCCCCTGTAATCATAATTTGTGTGAAAATAAAAGTTAGTTGTGTTTTACAGCCAATAGTGTTCATTTCAGCTGGAAACTGCAGTACATTTTATGTAGAGGAACATTTTTGGAGTTTGCAAAGATGTAGGTATAGGCACATTTTTCCAGTGAACCTGTTTGGATTACAATAAGTGTGTTGGAGTTGTCTGCTGTGGGTCTTTTTTAAACATGCACCCACCTCAAAACCAGAATCTGTCTCACACACATTTGCAGCCATACTCACACATGCACATGGCTCAAGTGTCCCCTCATTTCACACTGACTTAGGAAGACGAATGAAGGAAAGACAGAGAGAATGAGGGTGAAATATGGAATATGAGGAGGAGGCCAGCGCTGCTGTTTTTACAGTTATGACTGTTGTCATGTTATTGGAGGCAGTCCATGGGATCAGGGCTCTTATTGAGGGCATTGAAGGGCCACCAGAATATTTGTTTGCTGACACCAGTAA
Source organism: Squalius cephalus (assembly GCF_949319135.1). Lineage (NCBI taxonomy): Eukaryota > Metazoa > Chordata > Actinopteri > Cypriniformes > Leuciscidae > Squalius > Squalius cephalus. Next base: position 10,917,243 of record NC_137135.1, on the reverse strand, counting down.
CGATCCATCTGAAACTCTTGACGTCCTGCAGCCGCTCTGCCATTATCGTTTTGTTCTCTACTCATCTCGTCAACAGCGTAATTCTTCCCCGGAGTGTCATTGAAATGAAACCAGCACTGGTGATACTGTAACACATAAATCAATATTGTGAGCATTGTGAATGCTTCAATGTGGTTTTTATTAGATTATGGTTGCATTAAGACTTTAAAAAAATACAAAAATTATTACTATGTATTCACAGTGTTAATTAATTGGTCTGTGTCTGGTCTGCCATACTTTTACTCCACCTTTCTCATCAACAGCGTAATTCTTCCCCCGAGGGTCATTGAAATTAAATATATTAAATATATTATTAATATATTAAATATATAGAAATTAAATGAAATATATATTATATATACTAGATTTTACTGTATTTTAGTTTAACATTTAATGAATTTAGGTAAACATGATTAATTTAACTGGCGACATGTAGTTTTAAGAGTTTTTAGGCGAGAATGTAGTTTTTAGACCTCAAATATGTGACTGATATATAATCTTAGTGCCTATTTTACGATCTGTTGAGATGCTTTCGCAGATGCGAGCTCCAGGCCATATACAGCCATATTGCACTGCTACTTGTGTGATATTGCTCAAATATATATATATATATATATATATATATATATATATATATATATATATATATATATATATATATATATATATAATAAACACACACACACACACACACAAAAAGACACTTTTTTTTGTATACTACCCCATCCCTACATATGAAAAAAGGTGGGTGAAACAGACCCTGCTCTGCCAGCTGAATGCTATAATATTACACAGTTTGATTGGGAACTATTGTGTAAATGAACAAACAACAAGCAACTGCAGGGCCCTCACAGTGCTTCACTTTGACATAAGTGCCATCTGCTGGACGCAAGAGACCACTATTCCACTCCTGCCATCTGTTAGCTGGTACAATAAGATGTGAACTGCATCAGACAGCAGCTCCTAGGCCAGCACAAGGGTGATTAAACTGATTTTTTTTTAACTCTGTTTAGTGATGCAGCCCACCATAGAGCCACATCTGATGGGTATCATGCTGACGTACACATCTATACAGAAACAAACTCTCTCTTAGATGAGCTTAAATATATGACACACTCATCTAGGCAGCATTCACTGCAGACCACAGCAGTCAATCTAAATGTAATCTTGTGTATTGTGTAATTTGAATCTTTCATATTTGTGATTGCCAAGAAGCGGGTTGGTTCATAATGCCAGCTGTAGTGGAGCCGCGGCATTCGTAACTGTATCATCCTTCACTCAGGAGTGACTTTGCAGTGACCTCTTTTCAGGTGCCTACATAGTGTCTTCCACCTCACCATTGAGGACTTGGCCCAGAATACAGAATTAGAAAGCAGCTCAGACGTCTTTTTTAGTGTCTTCTCTCTTCCAAAGACTAATTTTCCCCAACTGAGACCTCAAAACGTCGACCTGGCCCACAATTTATAAGCCCATGCTGGCAACAAAGAAAATGAGTGCAAAATGTTGTACACACGCTGTTTAGAGATATAAGTCTCTGTCAAACCCCACGACAGAAAAAAAGTGTCTTGAATAAATTTGCACTATTAAAAAATATATATATTAAAGTAAACATTTTACAGTATAAACTGGCAGCTGTGATTGTCATAAGTTGAAAAACAAATACAGTGACATTACAGGATGGCATTTTGGCAACTGTAGCATATATTTTACAAATATATTATCATTTAAAAAAAATTGCAAAAACACAAAATTGTTAAATTGTTTATTTATTCATTCTTATTTTTATTTCTAAATGTAATAGAATAGATTTCTATTTCAAATAAATACTGTTCATTGTACATTCTATTCATCAAAGAATCATCTATTCATTAAAAAAATGTTACAATATAGTCAAATAGAAAATAGTTATTTGAAATTGTAATGATATTACACAGTAATACTGTATTTAGTGTATTTTTGATCAAATAGATGCTGCCTTATTCAACATAAGATTTCAAAAACATTGGCACACGTAGTGTATATAATCAAACTATAATGTTAACTTGTTAACAGTAGTTAATCAAACTATAGCATGTTTTCAGTTTAATCATAATCATTAATTTTCAATTTGTTATCTGCAACAGTATCTGCTAGTCTTTAAAGGGGGGGTGAAATGCTCATTTTCACTCAATCTCCTGTTAATCTTGAGTACCTATAGAGTAATATTGCATCCTTCATATCTCCAAAAAGTATTTTGTTTTATTAAATTTTTAACATAAAGATAGGCTGTACCGAGTCTTTCCGGAAAAAAACGAGCGGCTGGGGGCGGGCCGTGTGGGCGAAGCTTAGCTGTGCTAACGCGCCGAGCTAGTGACAACACACAGAGACATTTGTTCAACAAACAGTTTTACTCACCGTCTGGTTCCAACGCACAACCGCGAACCTTTATCATTGTGACTGCTCGATCCTTAAGCATTAGACGATCTGCAAATCGGTAGATCTGGGCTTTGTTTATAAAACAATCATCGTCGAAATGCAGGGAACAACAGTCTTTACACAACTCCGTTTATGCTCAGGAAAACAAACTCCATCCACGGGTTCCTTAACGCTGGGTTCTTTGGGAATCTGTGCAGGGTTGTCTTGCCCTGGCAACCAAAAACACAGCCCGTTCTCATACCCAAGACGTCACTTTCAACCATGCTTCAATATCTGACGCTCAAAGCACCCTTTAGCGTCCATATGAGACGCATAACCGTACCACAGACCTAAACCTACCCAACCGAAGCGTCTCATATTGACGCTAAGGGTGCTTTGTGCGTCGGATATTGACGCTTTCGAAAGCGTCAGTTACATGACGCCTAAACCTACCCATAACCGAAGCGTCACATATGGACGCTAAAGGGTGCTTTGAGCGTCAGATATTGAAGCATGGTTGAAAGTGACAAAAAGTGACGTCTTGGGTATGAGAATGTGTTGAAAAACACACTTCTTTGGTGACATTGACTTCCCAAAAGCCGGGCAGGGCGCTTTGATGGCGAACTGCTTTCACTCTCTTGCTCTGGTCTACGAGTGCGCGCGCGGCCGCGATCTTACCGGAGAAGTGCCCTTAGGACCCATATAAGGAAATTCCGCCCTATCTTACGTAAGACAGAGCCATACTCGAAAAAAACTTTCCGAAACTTGTGACAACCCGGAAGGAGTATTTTTGGAACAAAAATACTCCTTCAAACGTACAACTTAGTTTTTGAAACTTTGTCCATGTTTAGCATGGGAATCCAACTCTTTACCAGTGTAAAAAACTCAGTATGCATGAAATAGCATTTCACCCCCCCTTTAAATGACCAGTAGCTGAATTTTGGGTAACACTTTAAAATAAGGTTTCATTTGTTAACATTAGTTAATGCATTAACTAACATGAACTAACCATGAGCAATACATTTGTTACAGTATTTGATAATCTTTGTTAATGTTATAGTTAATAAATAAATAAATGCAGATGTTCATTGTTCATGTTCATGTTAGCTCACAGTGCATTAACAAATGTATTAGTAAATGTTGAAATGAACATTAACAAATTATTAAATGCTGTAGAAGTGCAGTTCAGTATTAGTTACTAATGTAGTTAACTAATGTTAACTAATGAAAACGTATTGTAACGTGTTACTGAATTGTGAAGGTGTTTTATGGTATTATTAGGCTATAAACGTCCTTGAGCAATTCGCATGAAGCAAAAAATAGCTATCATCGTTTTCTACACAGCCACCTTGCTAAAATGACAGTCACCTTGCTAATGTGACAGAACAGTCCGCATGCAGGCGAGACGCACTCAGTCTCTTCCCTGTCCTCATGTTCCCTGTCCTGCCAGTAAACACAATGACAATCTGGTACAGTGGGCTTTAGACCGTGATGGGCATCTCTCCCACTCAGGATGATGAAAGCACTGTGCTGAAAGCTGTCTGAGCTGTCTCACACACACACTGAGCAAGATTCAACCCATCATTTCTCTTCCTGACTCTTCTTCAAGATGGAGTCTGACTCCAGCTGTGATCCCAACTCACTACTTCTTCTTCTGTTTCAGTCTCTCTCTTTTGACGCGCACACAGATTTCCTTTACTGTCTCAGACTCACCCACGGTGCTCGCTGGATCGGGTCCAGATTGGAGAGGGAAGGGCGGGATGGGTCAGGATTGAGGTGATCTCCCAGCTGAGACAGAGAAAGAACAAACTGCTCCTTTACTCTGTGCTGCTACTCCTGCCTCTCTTATCTTACACATGTATACACACACGCGCACCTGCTATCAGGTTTTAACCAGTAGTGAAGGTTCTGGGAGGCAGTGTAACTTCCTGAACACGTTTCCACACTCTCAATGCTGAATTTTTGTTGTTGTTGGAATTCTTAATGGGAATCGTAAGAAAGGTAACAGATCTGATTCACTTGAACATTCTGGTTTCTTAAAAGACAGTCACATGTTTTACCATGTTAACTTGCAGTTAATCAAACTATAGCACTTACCAAATTATTCTCATAAGAAATCGAATGGATCTGATTCCACTGGTTCCATAATGAACCTTGTAGTACCAGAACCCACTCAAATTGTTTTTAAGTAGCCTACATATTGACCAACAATACTAAATACAAACATTCCTGTTTTTTGGAAACGTGTTTTTTAATGTAATTAATTTAATTACTTTGGTTACACTTTATTTAAAGCTGTCTTTTTCACATAATATAAGTACTGAGTAATAGTAACCCTTAGATGCAAGAATGCATCGCAAATCATTTTTACATTCTTGGGTCTTTAATGACTCGAATCTATGTCTAACATGGATGGATCTCTAACTGTCGCAATACTATATAACTCTCCTAATATTTTAATAACAGCTACAAACAATGAAAAAATATATTCACGATCTCTACCATATTCTTAAAAAAAACATTGTTCTCAACTCCTTCTAAATCAATATGTTATGCAGAAGAAGTGATATTCTTCACCAGATCCACCATCAAGTGGCACTAACATCTGAATGCGAACAGCACTTGCTGTAAATTGCCGATCATTTCAAGTTTTGCTGATGATACTTGTGTATTCTTTTGTTTTATGCCTATGGTAATTGTGAGTAAAACATCATGTCATTGTGTATCAGACATTGCCACCTTGAGGAATAAAGGTGTATTGCACTTACTGAGTTATCAGAGATTCAATTATTGACTATTACATACCTCGGGTCGATAGAGACCCTATACACTTTTTACAACAACAACAAAAGAATTTATTAGAAAGCAGTCATTCTTTTATATTTCTTTCTTGTTATATTGTTTATAATAAATAGATAATAAAAATATTGAGTGGGAGGGTAGTGAATGACGTCCCAGGTCGATAAGGACCTGAGCTATGCGTTTGAGAGTTAATTAACTACATATTAATTTACAACAAAATGAAACATCACTGAACTTACTTAAGCTGGACTGTGCTTATTTTCTTCTGGAAACAAACTTTGTTGCATTTTCCTGTTATCTCTATAAAGCTGCTTTGAAACAATCTGTATTGTAAAAAGCGCTATATAAATAAATGTGATGACTTGACTTGACTTCTACTTATAGTGTTAGGGTTAAGATTAGGGTTGGGTTTAGAGTTAGTTTCACGCAATTATGCATAATTTATAGTTATTACTATTGGGCTGATAGCAACGAGCTTCATCTCCGAGAGGCTGTTTATTTGTTTTATTTTGATTGCATTCAAGTATAGTTTTGTTTGTTTTCTTTTTTTCTGCTCTTCGCGCTGGAGTTTTTTTTTCCTTTTCTGTTGCTTGGTTTCTTTTCGCATACAGTGCTAATTTATTTTGTGGCTATTTTTCTTTGATATTCTTTGTTGCTATTTCTGTTTTGGGTTTGATCTGCAGCTTTATTATATTAGCAATTTATTCTCTTTCAGTGTATTATGCTGTTTTATGTCAATCCCCTTCATTCACTGTCCCGGTATTCTGGTGCCATTCAGGCGCTATTTATCTGTTTTGCTGCATGTGGTGTCATCAAGGGGGGGCTGAGTGCTACAGCCGCCACACCACCGTGTCCGTAAACTTTACTTTGGCCGTTTTTTGTTTGTTTTTTCTTTGACTATTATTCCGTGTAATTTGTGTAATTTCTTTTGTGTAGTCCTTGGTTAATGTGTTTTTCCGTTCTCTCCAGGAGCCAGTAGGACTTTGCTGAAAGTGTGGAACAGGGGAGGCTAGCTTCTTTCTTTTGGTGGTGTGTGCTTCACATTGTGCTGGTGTGCCAACAGAACTTCCCCATGGTGTGTGTGCGTGGTGTTTGATTTGGTGTGAGTTTAGGATAACCTTCTGATTTGCAGCCAGCCTGCCTTGTTCCCGCTAAGCCTGACCCTGGAGAATTGTTATTTCTATCATTTTGACTGTGCTTCATTGGAGAGAGAATCTATGACAGTTTTAATTGATGATAATTGCTTTTATAATAAAGCATGTGTTTTGTATTGCTACTCACGTCTCACCAATTGTATTTCTTTGCCTTCAATTGGTAAAACTTACCTGTGTGTCCTTATTGGGAGTATTTCCCTGGCGTTCCACCAGGGTGGCGTAGTCGGATTAAATGAATTGTGATTTGCGTTTCCCTCCACTCGTTAATGTCACACTAGCATTGTTCTAGCATACATATAGCACATTATCAATTTATATAATTCAAATAATGTAAAATGATTATTAGGAAGCATAAATAAGGTCAGCCGGAACCAGGAACACGTCCTATAACACCCGATGTACTTGTTACATCATAAGAAGAATGGCATCTATGCCAACATTAGTCTCTCTGTTTATTCCAAGGTTTACTGCACGACCACAACACACCCCTGAATTGTCAGCAGAGACCGTGTCAACAAGACTATCACCTGCGAATGCCTCATCGACGCGACAAATTTTTTTTCTCTCGACCTCTGTGCAAATGAAGGGCCCTATCATACACCCAGCGCAATGCTGTGCCAGGCGAGACGCAAGTGTTTTTTGCTAGTTTCAGCCCGACGCAGTTTTCATTTTCACGTCCTATAAATACATTTGTGCCCATTTGTGCGCCAATGGGCATGCTGGTCTGAAAACGAGGTGTGTTCAGGCGCATTGTTGGCGCGTTGCTATTTTGAGGCAACTGAAATAATGACTGAGCCATTGACCAACTGAAACCTGGTCTAGAGTCAATGGCTCAGTATTTTTTTTTTTTTGTTATTTAAAGGGCACATTAGTAATATGAGCCTATAGGCAGGTGCACAACTTTGCACTGCGCCGTCTAGCCTGGCGCAGCATTGCGCCGGGTGTATGATAGGGCCCTTCATTTGAACAGAGGTCGAGAGAAAAAAATAATTGTCGTGTCGATGAGGCATTCGATTTAACGATTTAACCTCGGGCACGGGCAGATCCGTTAACTCTCTGGAGAAGCGTTCAGTCTTTCCACTTGCAAATTCCGCCATGTCGCGAGCACAACTGTCTTTTAAAGGGAATGGGGGATGAGACTCTGATTGGTTTATTGCACGTTACGCCCAAAACACACCCATTACTCATTAAGAGAATAGGGACAACCCTTTTAGACCATGTGCCGGGTGAGCCGACCATTTTTCCCGTCGTTAAACTAGCAAAAGTAGATTCGGACACGCACAAAATGCGCTTTAGACCATGCGCTTTTTATCCTTAAAATAGATTCCGAAAAGTTAACAAAATGATTCCAGTTCACACGGATCTGCGGAAATGACTGAAAAACTGACTAAAGAAATGACGCCGTTTTTGAAGTTTACACGGAAATGATAATGGTATTGCTTTCAAAACTTGTTTTCAAAAACTCGCATTAAAAGTTTTCAACAAAACAATATTTGTTGCATTAATGTTCTACTATCACTGTAAAGCTGCTTTGAAGCAATCTGTATTGTAAAAAGCACTATATAAATGAAGGTAACTTGACTTGACTAATAATTCTAATAATTCTCCATGTGCTCATGATGTGTAATCTAATATTTATTTTGATTTACCAAATTGCTCAAAACAATAAAGCATTGTAAATCATTTGATTGGCTCAAATATTTCACATCCCAATCACATCACCAAGCTTAAAAAAAAATGTTTTTGTATGTATTAATATGCTTAGCAAAATCTTGTCCTTCTTGGGAATTCAAATGAGGTCACATCCGACCAAATTGCTCCTAAAACAAAGCTTGCTGCAAGCTCTCGCTCACATTTCTCCCCAGAGATGTAAAAAAAAGTGGTTCAAAAATGGAGTGGAAACGTCAAGACAGACCCACGTGGGGTTCCAAGTCAGGAAAAGAGAGCTCTTGGCTAGGACGAGAGCTTTTTTTCTTCTATGGAATCATCCTTGTGAATGGGGATGGGGAACGCATGCGGTGGATTTAGAGCGTTGTGAACTCAGAGAAGTGTGATTTCCTCTTCCTGGCTGCAGAGGTAGCAGAGGAGAGAGGTAAGTAATCCTGGCTCAGGATGGAAGAGTTGGACAAGGATGAAAGAAGAGACCTCAGTGGAGAAGAGAGAAGGAATTAGGCTTTACCACAGGGGGGGCTTCTGGATCATGACTGCTGGAGAAGCAATGTGAGGAAGTGTTTGTCAGGGAGCTGGTGATATGAGAAGACTTTGTTGAGAAGAAGCTGACATAATCTTACTTGGATGTTCATGAGGGTTTCAGAATAAACCTCATGCTGATTCAAAATACCTTCTGAATCTTCTCGCTGTCTTCGAATTCACTCATAAATGCAGTCCTAAATGCAATATTTATTGTAGATGAATTTATTGTTCATTGTAGACCTTCAAAGTCTTCATATGTCACCGTTTTCTAGCCAGAAAGCTTGGGAAGAAAGACATCTGAAAAAATGGCTGATGCTTATGAAACAATAGTCAAACATCCTGAATAATGTCTCATCGAAACATGGTGGTATCAAATTTTGTAGGGATTAAAACCCTTTCTTAGAGCAACTGCTTGTTGTGTCCAAGGTTCTTTATCACGGACATCAGCCCACACTGATTTATTTTTATTTCTTTATTTTTTTTTAAATAAAATGGCAAGCTGTGGGGCAAGCAGCTTCCTCAATAAAGAGTCAGTGTAATCCGCTTCTCATTTCAAATTTATTTGATTAAAGCATTTGTCTTAGTCAAGTCTTCCTCAATGGTACATTTAATGAGTGCTGTACAATTTTCTGGAAAAGAAAATGTTGGCATCTCAAGGATGGCACAGCACCTGCTAAATAAGATGTCCAGCTTTGTGATGAGATTTACCAAATAAATCTGATCACACAATAAGTAAAACCTAAATATTGAATTAGCTTCACAGTTAAAGAGCTCATGTACTGTCATATACTTCATGTTCTCGAAAGGACATAAGTATCACATCATGGCAGAAAATTAAAATATAATTACAACACAAAATAGATATATAAAATAAGCATCTGTGGCAGAAAATGATTTTGAATTAAAAAAAAAAAGAGGTTTGGTTGTGTGGCAATTAGAGGTATTACAAGGGCGAACAGCAGCACTTAAATTTCTAAATGATATTACTGATTCCAAAAAGATAACGACTACGCCACCCAGAACTAACTCTGGGAAGAGCCCAAGGGGCACAGGTTCGATTTCTCAGGAAATGACCAAGAGGCATGGGTACCTTGTATAAAACTTGTACATCTTTATTAAACAAAAAAATAATTAAAAAATTGTCTCTTTCAATGAATCACACGTAACAGCAAGAAGATTCCACACAGCAAGCAACATCACCTGCTGTAAAACAGACAAGGAAAGAGAACCAAAAACAAAAACCACAACAAAAGAGCTGGGGCTTACCACTAGGGCAGCAGGCTTGACACCGGGCTTCAAGAATGCCCGTAGTAGTAATAATGATGATAATAACCACACACATGCCCCAAACCACACTCACACCCTCCAAAGGATTCACGGCAACTCCACGCCACTCTGGTGAACAGTGAGATAACCACACGGGAAGGGTCAGCCTGCCCTCTCCAGGCCCCAGCTCCAGTACAAGAAAAAAAAAAAGAGAAAGGTTACAGCAAAAAAAGAAAATGTCAACGAACTGCTAAATACAAAAACACAAAAGCAAACGGGTTACAATTACCAAAAATAATCAATTACAGCAAACCAAACATCAATTTAGCAAAACCAAATCAATGAAAGCCACACTGACCAATTGCAAACAAGTTCTACTGTTTGCAACAAATCAAGGAAGACAAAACCAAAACCATAAAGGCAAAATAACGTTACTAATTGCAATAAAGGAATGAGCAAAACAAAATAACAGGACAAATTAATAAATACAAGGCCGGCGTTACCAAATGTAAAGCAAACTAAATGAAGCCAAAAAAAAAAGAAGACACAATAAATCCAAAACAAATAATTATAAGAAAACACAATAAAGGCAAAACAAGCTTTACTGAATGCAATGCAAACTTAACGGATGCAAAACATGCATTTCACGAAAGCAAAGCAAATGTTAAAGACAAAAGTAAATAAAGAAAGAAAACAAATGAAAACAACAAAAGAATGGAAAACCAAACGAAAAAGACAAGGCAAATTTATAAAATACAACTCAATTCATTAAACAAAACAAAATTAAAGCAAAACAACAGTGTTGAAGGTGCAAGCCATGCTGAAATCAAGATGTTGCAGGATGCAAACTGGAAGCCAAAACTCCTAAAACACACTAAGAATTATAACCCCATTTACCTTTATGAGGGCCAAAGGGAAGTAGAAGGTTATACATACCAAATCGTGCAAAACACCTCATCTATCCGGCAGCCACCACTCTATTCGATCACATGCTGACGGTAGAAATCACCCAAAAAGGCATCACATGCAGCTCGCACATACAGCGGAGCGCAACGGCAAAGCAACGGTTGTTGACCATCTGTGGGTGCAACAAGCACTCAACCGAACGCCAGCCCAACCGAAATTACTGTTAGCAGACAACAAACATGTCAAAAAAAAAAGAGGGGCTTTTAGCATCTACCACACGGAAAACCACGGAGAAAACACCCATACATACCCCTCGTGCAGCGCAACGAGACGCCGGAAGTGCGATCGCTGGGTATGACGCAATACCCGTTTTACCGCACCTCTCGCCTTATACACGCTCCATCGCAAATGTTACCTAGGGGGCGTGGTCAAAAAAATCACCACAGCAATAATTTGCGTTTCACCACAGTTGCAACACAACGTCTTGATTCAGTAAAAAGAACTTACTCATTAAGAGTCATTTTGCTCTGTAAAGGCCGATTCACACTGTGAGACCAGGTGTAGTCTGTTTGAGGCCAACGCACTGCATTGAAAGATGCAGACAACCACCAGAGGTGACTCCTAAATGTTACGGCACTTCTCAGACATTCCATGACACGACAAATGCAGAAAAACAGTGACGTAGCATAATCTGGTGATTGTCTGCCTCTTTCGATGAGGTGTGTTGGCCTTATGCCGGGTTCAGATGTAACAACTGACCTTATCGGTTTAGTTACATGAATTAAGAATGGGGTCAGATTTAACGGTGAGACTCGAGATAAGGAGTGTTTCAAAAGAAGAGATTAACAACAGAAAAACAATGAAGAATGGTGTATTTATAATGAACTTAAAACAACACAATAAAACTAGAATAACTAGAATAGCTGTTAAAAGCGTGGAGTCCTTTTGCACCATACCATAAAACAGTCCATATGAATCCTAGAGTGTTGAAAGTAACCAATGTGAATGTGTCCACCTGTGTATAAAATCCAATAAATCCAAGTTTTCTGGGAAAGTAAGTCCTTGAAAGTAACTCTTCTATCCAGCAGGTTGGTGATCATAACCACGTGTTCGGTTTGATTATCGACCATGTTTGTTTGCCATGTAATGGCAGGACTAGTCCCTGAAGAGTGACAAGGCACTTGAGTAAGTAGTGATGATTTTCTGACCATGTTAGGAGTAAAAAAAAAAAAAAAAACAATCTTCAAGAACTACTAGTCATCTGGACCATTATGTAATTCTTTATAATTTGTCATAATTACCTATTAGTTCTTAATGATGCCAATCTCATTAATTATTGATTACCTAATAAGAAACTCTCTTAGTCCTAAATTCGATACTACTTACTGATTAGTTAACCTTGTTTCTATATTAGTTAATAGTAGTAGCTGAAGAGTTTATGTAGTACTACTCATTAGTCCTGCATTACTTCCTGCATTGTTAGCTATGAATGACGGACCATTATTCTAAAGTGTTACTACATTGTGTAGTCTGTGTGACAGTTACGATAGTCCCTGTGTTAGATTATGCGATTTTGCTCCTAAATTCCTGTAGTGTCATTGACACAAAACAGGTAAGAATACACATTGGCAACCCTTTGTAAATAAGGAATTTGGTTCCCCCAAAAAATAAAAAAAATAAATAATAATAATAATAAATAATAATAAAAAAAAATTTGTATGTAAGTATGTATATATATGTATGTATATATATGTATGTATGTATATATATATATATATATATATATATATATATATATATATATATATATATATGCTTTATGCTTTACCTCAGCATTCTTTCGAGTTTGAAGACAAAAGAGTATGTGTAAGTTACCCTGAGATGATATTGAATCAAAGGTGTTCGGGTAGAGGACACCCCTAGTTGTATTTTAACGGATAAATTGCTGGCAATTGCTGCTATTAACTATCAGCAATCTCATATTGAACCATGAAGGGCAGCATTATCTTTTCTCCCCTCATGGAAAGTTTGTTTCATTACTTGTAGACCATGTGTTCAATGTGTTCTTGCCCTAAGGGGGTACTCTAGGTAATTGGGTGTATATTGAACTCTCTCCCCTTGAGTTTTGCACTCTAAACTTTTACATTACTGAAGTCCATCGCAACTTTTGAGACCTTGTGTTTAGTTTGAGATTAAAACTGATTAAATTAGAATCAGAATAAATTAAAATAGCATTATGCAAACATTAATCAAAGCCACCTTTTTTTATCCTGATTGGCAGAGCACACTGTTCAGCATTCAAGAACAACCAAGGCACACCACCCACCATGTGTGTGGTCTGCTAGCAGAAGCACAGCCCATTGCTCTGGGCTATAAAGCCCTCCAGTTATGAGGGAACCTTCAGGCCTCCAGACCTCCGACTGACTGCAAGCATTAGGTGTATAATGAGGAAATAGCCAGAGGGGCTGAAGAAACGTGAGGAGAAGAACATTTTCGGCTTGATGTGGACCGATCTAAGTAAAACCACTACTGCTGGGAGGAGCTTCAACATGACAAGATGACAAGGGAACAGTTAGTGCTAAAAAAAGAGAAACCATGGCGGAAAAGTCCCGGTTTGACTGCTCTGCTTCCTGTAGTTTGCTCAGTAGTTGCATCACCTCCATTTCTTTATGATGAAAGGACAACCACCAAAATCTGAAGTGTGGAGGCAGAGAAATGTGGAGAATAGAGCTTTTACAAGCACAAATATAAATTTGTCTTTAAAGACCCTATGCAATTGCTTTATAAGCCTAGTTGGATTTCCTTTAATATACATATTTCTGACTGACCAAAGGAAGTTTTTTTTTTTTTTTTTTTTTTTTAAATAGCTAGCTAATTCATTTCTGTATTTTTTATTTATTTTTTTTTTTTTATTTATTTTTTTTTCCCAAAGGGACATAAAGGTAAATATGTCAGGGTGATACAACTGTCCTTATATTACAGTCAAAATATTATAGAGAAAATTATACATTTATAGTGAAGACCCCTGCATACCCTCATGATTGTGTGTCAAGGTAAATAATAATTGGTAACACTTTCTCTTAGTGTTCTTGTTACAGAAATTTTATAGAAAACGTATAGAAATAAAAGTAACGGGCTTGCATACAATTAACCCAAAACCAAACCCTAACACTATAGAAAGTACATCGTTAATTATTATTACTAAGTACTTAAACATATAATTACACTATAACTTTTAAATAAAGTGTAACCCTGTAAGAAATACATGTTGCTAATTAATATTACCCAGTATGTAATTGCATTGCAAGTTTAATTTGGGTTGTAAAATGTGACACGGCTGCCCAAAACTATAATTAATAGTACTAAAAACCTCAAAGTCCATCTGACATTTTCTTTTAAATTAGCATTTTTATCAGACTCCTATGTTTAAGTTCAGTAATTTCACTTTAATGGCGATGAAAAGGTTATTAGTCAGTTACTGAAATGCCTTATTTTCAAAAATGTCACTGATAAGAGTAAAATTAAAAACATAAAATGTCCATTTAAAAGAAAAATGTCAGATAGACTAAGAGGTTTTTGCATCTAAAGTCTTCATGTGTACATTCACCTTTTTACTTGATGTTTGCACCACATAACATTGTTAGAGTTATTAAATGTAAACGTTTCTCAAAAATCATACCAAGCCAATATGAATACAAGGATTACATTTCTAACAAACTAGACACTCATTTATCATAAAAAAAAAAAACTAGACACTCATTTATCATAAAAAAAAAAAAAAATATATATATATATATATATATATATATATATATATATATATATATATATATATATATACATCTTGTTTTAATTCCACTGTGTTTCCATGTATAATGTGATATCAAATCACACAAGGCCTTTGACGGGATGCACACATTTAACCATCTTTGAGATGTGCACAAGCTTTGGCTAGCCCTCGTGGACCTGAGCAGCTTGCGAGAATCATCATAGTGCCAGGTTCGGTTAGGTAATAACTGTGAAGTGAGGCATGGCTGGCAGTGCCAGGCTGGCAGGCAAACCTCCCCCTCCAGCCCCTTCTTTGTGTGCCAGTTGTCTTGGGCATTGCCAAAGGGTTGTCACACTGGACCATAGTGAATGCTTCAAATTGGTTGGAAGGTGCTATGTTTAGTCCTTTATAGGCAGAAATATGACTAGACAAAAAGAGAGTTGGTAAGTGTGTTTCTTATCAGACTGTAATGAATGTATAGCCTCAGAAGTTACTCATAGATTAAAGTGTCATATTAAGCTTTCTTTGCGGAAATGGTGGATTCTTCAGTGTTTTAAGAAAAGGATAGAATCTGCTTTTTTCTACTCTCTTGCCCTTTTTCGACCATAATGAGGATAACGTGTTACTATGGCAACTTAGGTACTCAGGTACTATCTATCTTTGTGAGGCCCAGTTCTGGTAAGCACAATGAAGCTTCTCGTGCATGGAAAAGAGGAAAATCAGAAGCTTGACAGAAGAAAATGCACCCTATTCTGTGAGGCTTATGTGGATAAAAATTCAATTCATTTGCTGCTAATCACAAACAGACAGGCATCAGCTTTTTTTGTACACACAACAGGAGGAACCTTGCTGCACGCTAGGTTTTTGTTAATGAGCTAAGACTGCTCATTTTGGATCCATCAGTTTTCTGTCTTCACTCCACAGCTGTAGATCAGAAACTGATCATGCATTGATAAGTCTTATTTCTCCAGATGTCTCATGTATATCACACAAATGACTGAATTTTCAGGCAAAGAA
Source organism: Squalius cephalus (assembly GCF_949319135.1). Taxonomy (NCBI): domain Eukaryota; kingdom Metazoa; phylum Chordata; class Actinopteri; order Cypriniformes; family Leuciscidae; genus Squalius; species Squalius cephalus. The sequence goes on along the minus strand of NC_137135.1, from coordinate 10,901,703 downwards.
CTCCCAAAATATTCGTGCAATGTTTCTTTTTAATAAACGTTTCATCACATTTTGTCTCATCTGTGCACATTATTTTTAGTTTTTTTTTCCGTATTGTTTAATCAAAATGTCAGTCTCGTAAATTACCTTCCCCTTTGGCTGACATCACAAATCAAGGAGGTCTACACTAAAATAAAATGGATATTTTAGCGTCCAAAAGATCTGTGTTTTGCCTATAGCAGAATATCTGCTAGCATGTGCTAACAGGACAATGCTAACCAGTCAAAACAACCCTATATTTTTGTACTGTTTCTATTGGAAATAAAACAAAAACAAAACAAATATGTTGCTTTTCTGATTGGTGACTTACGAACACAACAGCTGAATAAAGAATAATGTTTGATATGGTGCTACTGAAACCTTCTCAGGCTTTCCCACGGTTCATGCAGGTCAGGCTGTCAGAATATGTTACTGTAATTTGACTTAAGCTCAGAGCCCAAGGGAAAGAGGTTTGTTACCTTTGCAGAGTATTGCAGGCAACTCTTTTGATGGCTAGAGGACACAAGAGAGCAATAGTGAAGTAATATCCAGAGAGTGTGGTTCATTCAGCTAGTAACCTTTGAGTTACCTCTGGCCTCATGGTTCTGCAAGTTTGTCTGGTACAGTGTACTTTTCAGGGTATCCTCAGACTTTAGTGATAGTCATCTGCACACTGCCACAGATCTCAAAATTCCGGCCAGTTGATAATACCTAGAATATCAAAATCGACTGCTGGCAGTAGATCCTTCTCCTATTTAAAACCAAACCTTTGGAACAGTCTTCCTAACATTGTCCAGGAAGCAGACACACTCTGTCAGTTCAAAGCTAGACTAAAGACACATCTCTTTGACCTAGCATTCACATAATACATTTATAATACTTCTATATACTTCTTATACTTATACTTCTATAATTCAATGTTAGGCTGCATAGATTAGGTCAGCTGGAACCGGGAACACTTCCCATAAATCCTGATGTACTCGTTTCATCATAAGAGGAATGGCATCTACGCTAATTTTAGTGTCTTTTGTTTATCCCGAGGTTTTCCCGCAGCCTGCCGGATCCAGGCCGTATCCAGATCTGACGAAGGACCTTCGCCTGGACCGATGACAACGCAGTGCTGAAGTGCCAACTAGTCTCTCCCTATGGAGGATCCCTTTACCACTCTACAGATAAAGCGTTGTCGGGAAACTCAATTCGCGTATCTACCCCGAATTGATAAAATAAAATTCTGTATCAAAAATTATAAGGAAACACCTGTACTTTGTTTAGGCTTGGTTTGTAGGGAATTCCAAACCTGCGCACATATATTCAAACACACATAACTATAGAACCAATTCTTAATGCACATGTGACCGCCATCAGCGTTTCTCACAGGTTCGCGTTTAAAGTCTGTGTAGAGAGAATGGTGTCGTCTTAGCGGCCCCTAATTTAATAACAAATGATCGTTGCGACGGAAGCGAATCAATCAAAACTAACTTTAGCTGGAAAATAACTTTATTAAAGAACCGCTATAAAGCCAAAACAATCTCTGTTACCTTAAATTATACGTTTATCTCTGTAAAGCTGCTTTGAAACAATCTACATTGTTAAAAGCGCTATATAAATGAAGATGACTTGACTTGACTTGACTGAAAAAAAAAAAAAAACACATTTGCTGAAGGAACCATGCTATCTTAGCTTGTTCCTACAAGCCTTCAAGCTCTTTTATCATGACTCATATTTCACAGGACTCGTACCCGAATGCTTCACATCCCCTGTACCAGGTGAGCTACCGAGCAAGTTTACTACATCAGAAAAGTGTATGTATCTGATTATGTGATGCAAATGTCAAAATATATTAGTTTACAAATTATGCACTATTGTAAAAGTGTTTTGAGGACATAACATTGTGCAAGGAACCACACAAAAATATGGAAGGTAATGTATATTCAGTCAGTTGTTATCGCAACAACAACAAAAACCCGCAAAAAAAAAAAAAAAAAAAACCCAGACAAGAAGCAGACAGGTCTTGTATCACCCTGATGGGGTTTATTTTTCAATAACAATCAGCTGGATGTACATTATGCCACTTATTACATAGCTACATTGCCACATAAATAAGTAATTAGACCAAAAAAAAATTTGATTTGAGTTGAAATATTTTATTAGCATTCAAGTTTAAACGCAAAAGTTCCACGAAGAAAAACAGTTCCTTGCAAGCATCTTTGAACCAAGACAAGATGGACATTTTAAGAGATAATGTACTGTTGTTGTCCCAATTATTACACATACTACCACATTTCACCAAATAGGTACATGAAATATTGATTACAATATTTTTTTATTTTATTATCCATTAAAATGTACAAAACAATTGTTCTAGCGACAAGACGGACACTTCAACAATATTACCCTATTAATACTGAAGTCCTTCGGTTTCCTTTAATAGTAAATACATTCAATAACTGAGATGCAAGATGGCAGCAGCTGCATTTGAATGAAAGGAGAGAAAGCACATCTGCGGTGTGATATGAGAGGTATGAAAGGTGTGTTGGTCTCAAATACAGTGTTCCTATTGACAACGGTGATTTTGGGGAATAACTGACCTCAGAACGTAGTGACGGATCAATCAGAATCAAGAATATCAGAAAGCCCCAAAATCTGCCCCTGTAATCATAATTTTTGTGAAAAGATTTTACAGCAACTAGTGTTTAATTCAGCTGGAAACTGCAGTGAAGTTTTTGGAGTTTGGCACATTTTCCCACTTAGCCTGTGTTGGGCAGGGGTGTCTAGACCTGTTCCTGAAGGGCCACAATCCTGCAGAGTTTTTCTCCAAACCTAATTAAATACATCTGAACCAGGTTAACAGATCTTCAGGACATCTAGCGCGTTTCTCAATACCAAGAACGCAAAATTCGGATTTGCGTCCTTGGTAGTTCGGACTTGCCAAGTTCAACTCAGGAGAATGAACTCCAGAGAACGAGAGGACACAAGTCCGGTAATTCTGCAAATGGAACAGCATCATGATCGCGTCACTCAGCTCGCTCTTGCTACTCCGGTTATCTCTGTATGTATACTTTAGGCAATAATAAAACGAAATATGTTATAAAACACCACTCTGCCACACAAATTAGGTTCAGGCAATGCTTACATTTATTATCTTCACTGCATGTTTATTTATAACAAAAAGAGACAGGGTTGTATTATTTTATTTTATTATACATTTACATACAGTGGATATGTACTCTGATTCTCTTCAATGTAAGTCAAGTCACCTTCATTTATATAGCGCTTTTAACAATATAGATTGTTTCAAAGCAGCTTTACAGTGATAATGGGAAATTAAAGTAACAGAGATTGTTTTGGCTTTACTGCAGCTCTAGAATATAGTTATTGCCCAGCTAAAATTAGTTTTGATTGATTCACTTCTGTTGCAAAGATCATTAGTTATTAACGTAGGGGCCGCTTACATGACACCATTCTAACAGAAAACCCTTAATGCACTCCGACCCGCTCATTCGCACAACAACAGTGCCTGGTGGCTCAAGAACAAAAACCTTGAAACAGGTTCCAAGGTGCAATGTAGATGTATAATATATGTCAGTTTTAATGATCAGTAATAGCCATTATAAAAGTATAAGTAGCCTGAAAGGTTATAAGAAGCTATACAATAAGAAATAAAACAAACGATTCAGTCAAACATAAGTCAGCTCTTTTAATAGCCTAAATATATAAAGTTATGAAACTTCACTTTGCCCTCAGCCAAAGCGGTTTGCCAGGGAACAAATTATAGATTAATTAGACCAAAGATCTTTAGATATACACAAGACAAATTATATCTCATATTTAACCACTAGACTAGAGACATCTGAGCCAGCAACAAAAGTCAGAAGGACTAGCCGAGGAAAGGCTGTTCTCGGCGGGGTACATGAGCGCTGAGCGCCCGGTGATCGCCTGGATCTCACAACTCCGAAAACAGTAGATCAAATTTAAAAATTTATAAATGTATAAATAAACCACAGATTTGAACTTTAAACATCTACATTCTACATTTTGTGACACAATAACAGTAGTATTTTTAAATTACGTGGGTTTTCTCCTCTGCTATTGACGCTTGCTGGTTGGTGTGAGATGCATTCTGGGATACCTGGCTGACTCGATAAAAGGGGTAGATCAAGAACACATCTGGGAATTTGAACTGGACTTGGCTAAATGTGAACTTTGAATTGGAACAATACTTGGCCAGCGTCTGATGACGTTTCACAAGTCCACAAGAACACAAGTACAGACAAGAACGCATATTGAGAAACGGCCCTACCAGAAACTTTCTTGCAGGAGCAGGTTGGAGGTAAACTCGGCAGGACATTGGCTTTCCAGGAGCAGGACTGGACACCCCTGGGATAGAGCCTTTGAAGAACCAGATGAAAGAGTCTTTTAAAAATGAAATGACATTAATAACTTACATTTTACTCAAAATGGTGTCTTTTAGAGAGTTTTGGAAGCAGAAGCTTTTTTAGATACTATGAAACTTCACTTTTCTCTGAGGCCGTCTTGTATAACTTTTATATTTCTGCATGTATTTTTGTTTTGTTTTTTTCTGTTTGAGGCATAATACTGTTTTGTCTGGCGGCAGTGGCCTGACGCTGTGATTTGAGTATGTCCTAAAATATATTATAGATTTGTTCAGCTCAAACAGATTTGATCAGCTTAACATGCTAGACTGAGAGTTTAAACCCACCCTAAACCTTGTCCTTCTGTTTCTGTCGGCAGTCTTTTTCATGTAATATGCAGTGGTTCCTGATGCTTCCATGTCTTTATAGTCAAAATTAAATATGCACATTTGTGTTTATGCTGCAAATGTTTCATTAAAACATAATGCTGCATTATAGACAATTTGGAAGCCACCGACCTCCTACTGTATATAATATTTGATTGAAACTCAAGGTTGAAAAAGTGTGATTTAATGTCCTGTGAAATTTAGTTTTTCTGTGAGAGTGTGTGAATGTATGTATGTATGCATGCACAGAAACAGCTGATATGTATTGATTTAATCAGAGACACTTCAGGTGAAGACAGGTATGTACTACTTTTTTTCACTTGTTTTCATTGCGTAGTTAGTACATTTACAGTATTTCTGAAAAGGGTTCATATTTAATATAATTTGATAGGTAATTTCAGTGCCTTTTGTGTTCATGGATTTTGTTTGTGCCATAATTGGAATAGGAAAATGCATTTTCTATGTGAGCCATGCCGCCATCTTGTTTTGTTTACATTAGACCATGACTTATGATTCACTTTGAGTATCTCCACCTCTGACTTTGTCTGAAACATGGAATTAGCTTTGCAGTTATAGAAATCAGACCACAAAGGTTGTGGCTCTAAAATGAGCAATCATTTTAGTGGTAGAGATCTCAAAGCCCAGATTTAATAATGGTTTATTTTGAGCGCTGTGCTAATTAGAGCTTGAGAATGGAGCCAAACGTGGCTGCAAATATGAAATGCTCTGTTTTTCTTGGAGTTCACTGAAATTCAAAAAGATATGCATAAAACTTACATTCCCAACTTCCCTGGTCTTTTCAAATACATGCTGTGAGCAGTTCATGACTGATTATTCCGCGTGGGTTAGCTAAGGCTACATGCATCACCAGGTCTTTTTTCTTCGGGAGTTCGACACCTTTGGAGCTTCAGGCGCCTGACAACCAGTTGGAGAGTTTCGCAGCAGCCATTTTGCAGCAAGAATGCTTCCCACACATTAGTTTAATTTGTTTACTAGCTATTTCACACATGGAGGCATTTAACAGCACACTAGCATTTAGCACAGTGCATGTGTTTGAAAGAAAAGAGAAAGAGAGAGAGGGGAATGGAATGGTCCAAAAACAACTGCATCTCAGTTCACATTGATATACTAAGTGTGTTCTGGCAAGTGCATCCTGCCAAGTACCCTGGCAACCACCCACAACATGCTAGCATTGTGGAGGCGACTTTTGCACAGGTAAGCACCTAAATTTAGTTTTTGGTGTTCAGGGTGCACTAATTTAGGTTTGCATATATATGAATTGGTACTCAACCCATCAATTATTTTCCACAAATGCTTCACCTGTGTTTGAGTGAGCTGCCCACATTATCCTGTGGCTATATTGACCTCAGTGCAGGACTTGCTTCTGCCTAAGGACCTCTTCCAAATGCTAAGCACTCAAAATCAACAGTGAGCATTAAATATGATTCTAAATGTCACCTGGAATACAGCATTCTAGCCATTCTAAAAATCCATGATATAAATGTACATTTTTGTATAGCAAGGTCCTATTATGTCAGAGACTACTGTAGGTGCATATGCCAAACAGCACAGCCCAGAGGAAAATGTATTGCTCAGTGGTTGCTTTTCCTAAGCTCAGGAGACTTATGATTCTTATATATCTCTCATTTTAATATCAACAGCATTTCAGATGTTTCTCCTAAAATTGCTTTGGAGAAATAAAAGTATTAAGTACACAATTGAGACATAAGAAATATTTAAGAAAAAAAGGGTCAAAACTGAGAATATGGTGGAAGAAATATAGAACATCTCTTCATTGTCTTGCTGTAATCTCTTTCAAGACTCCATTTTAGGAATATTTTATTGCCAGAGGTTGCTTTTTTTAAGCTCAGGATTCTTAGTTGTGATTCTCAAATAGCTCTCATTTTAGGACCAACTGTGTCTCAGGTGTTTTTTCCTATAATTCCTTAGGAGAAATAACTGAGGCATGAGAAAATACTGAGAGAAAGGAGTCCAATACGAGAATGGGCTGTGAGAAACATGGCAGATCTCTTTATTGAGGTTCGAGGTTGCTCTTTGTTATTATTTTATGCCATTGGGGTTTTTCACTTTTAATGGACATTGAGGCTGGCTCAGTAATCCCTTTTATAGAACGCCCCTGGTTTTCAGACTGAGTTCTGTTTTTTATCAAACTGGTAAAATACAGAGTCTAAAAAAAAAAATGTTAAAAAAAAGAAAGAAAAATCTTGACAGTTCACTCAAACTCACTGAATGTCCTATAAAGAGCTATTAATTATTTAGAAAATAAAATTGCTGAAGGCCGGACACAGAATGATGTTTCACACAGTACCGCCTCAGTACTTTCAGTGCAGACTGGAAGATAAACATTATCCATCATCTCAGTCAATCTGGTAGGATTTTAGTTGCTTCATTACTGTGCAATATCATTGTTTGTATCCAGCGGTATGAATTTTGTATGATGAGCCCTGCTCTGCCACAGCAACATGCATTGAATATTCAAACTCCTGAAGCCCTTGGGAAATCTTGGATGTAAAAAAAAAAAAAAAACCTTCTCGTATTTATTTTAATTTTTTTTTTTTTTTTTTTCATTTGTCTTCATGCCATGTATGTTTAAAACTTTATGTCATGTATTTTTAAATTGGTTTTATCTTTGCCATTAATCTGACGGGGAACCTAGGTTTGTTAATTTGCCATGTGGGAGGAGATTCTCTCAAACTGCCTATAACAGCACAGGAGTTACAAAAAAATCTCTTCCCATTCAGGCATAATGCGTTTGTCCTGTTGTTAATTTGTCCTTGGTCTTTAAATTTAGATGAGTGCTCTAGTTTGTTTTGAACAACTTTAACTTCTTTCTGCATGCCAGTGATTTCAGCAAATGTGTACAGTAATATCTGTATACCTTTTCTTGAACTTGAGTACAATGAAATCGTCTCAGGTTACGACTGTAACCTATGTTCCCTGAGAACAGGGAACGAGACACTACGTCAGAATGACGCTATGGGGAACGCCTCAGGCGTGACAGGTGTCTGAAATCAATATCAAATCACGGCAATCACATTGACCGGCGACAGCCCGTGAATCATTAACGTGAATGATTAACATGCGACCTGCAAGTATAAAAGGGCGCCTTGCAAACATGACAAACATCCTATCGTCTGAAGGGACTGTTGCAGGCAGGCCCCGAGGCATGGCAGGAAGACGTAGTGTCTCGTTCCCTGTTCTCAGGGAACATAGGTTACAGTCGTAACCTGAGACGTTCCCTTTCGAAAGGGAACTCTACACTACGTCAGAATGACGCTATGGGGAACGATATACCAACGCCACCATGCTAAGGGGAGTGCATGCCAAAAGGCAGTGACAACTGTCAGAACCGGCAATTCAAATGAACGCTAGTACCACTCACCCCCAGGTCACACTGAGCTGTCAGTGACAGCACTCCCTACGGTCATAGCCCAAGCTAAATGACACCACAGAAAACCTCCATAAACATAGTTTAGTGAAAGGTCTACCTGGGCCTGCTCAAGGGCCTAGGACCACAACTCCAACTTCTTAGAAGGGGTCCCTTCTAGGGAATGTGGCTAGGGAACCTGAGGGAACCCCAGCCAGTCACTATTCAGGGGAACGTGCCACCTGAAATGCCACCAGGCAGGCCTGACCTGGTGTCACCATATAAGACACTACAGTCTGCCACTTCCTGTCTGTCCGAAGACAGAGCCTCTGGACACTTGCCTTTAGGAAGGCATCCAACCCGAGGGACTGCGAAGCAGGCAGTGAACCACTCGGACCGGATCTCAGAGACGGGATATCCTGGAGAGTATGACTCAGCATAGTGCTTTACAACCCTAGCCAGCGAGGGGAGTTTCTCTACTCGATCCACGGATCAACCCAGTGTTTGTGTTTCAAAACACTAAGGAGGCCTGTGAGGGCCTAAGGACTGATCTAACTGGGAGGCCTCATGAGAGGCCTACGACCGACTGATCAGACTCAGGAGACCACATACTCATACTGACCCTCAGTGAGGGGAGCATTAGATCTACCTGGTAGGCAACCAGGCTGTAGCAGGATAAAGAGGTTCCAGGAGGGAACCCGTAGCAGAGAATACAAACTTGAGTCGAGCCAGGGCGCAAGCTCACCTTCGGTAGCTGCCTGATAAGGTCTGCTAAACTGAAAGTAATCGGCCACTAGCTTACAAAACCCAGCACCACAGTGAAACTACTCAGGGAGACCTGGAGAGGCCTACTACCTGACAACCACAGTATGTGGGAGCTCACCTTCAGAGAGGCCTGGTGAAGCCTACTATCTGATAACCACAAAACGTGGGAGCTCACTTTCAGAGAGGCCTGGAGAGGCCTACTACCTGACAACCACAGTATGTGGGAGCTCACCTTCAGAGAGGCCTGGTGAAGCCTACTATCTGATAACCACAAAACGTGGGAGCTCACTTTCAGAAAGGCCTGGAGAGGCCTACTACCTGAAACACCATGCTAAGTGGAAACACACAGTAAGTGGGAGCTAACCTTCCAAGGAGGCCTGGAGAGGCCTACTACATGATAACCACAGTATGTGGGAGCTCAACTTCAGGGAGGCCTAGTGAGGCCTACTACCTGATAACCACAGCGCATGGGAGTTCACTTACAGAGAGGCCTGGAGAGGCCTACTACATGACAACCACAGTATGCGGGGGCTCAACTTCAGGGAGGCCTAGTGAGGCCTACTACCTGATAACCACAGTGCATGGGAGTTCACTTACAGAGAGGCCTGGAGAGGCCTGCTACATGACAACCACAAAACGTGGGAGCTCAACTTAAGGGAGGCCTAGTGAAGCCTACCACAGTACATGGGAGTTCGCTTACAGAGAGGCCTAGAGAGGCCTACTACCCATTACCAGAAAAACCACATTAAGTGGAAACTCAAAGTATGTTGGAACTCAACTCCAGGGAGGCCTGGTGAGGCCTACTACCAGAGAACCATGACATGAAGGAGCTTACTTTCAGGGAGGCCTGGAGAGGCCTACTACCTGAAAACCACAGCTGACATTGGGCCAGACTGGCAGTCCAGTTGACTGTCTATGGGGCTTTGCCTTCAGGGAGGCCTTATGAGGCCTACTAACTGATAGTTCAACCTCAGGGCCACTTAGTACCACAGTATGAGGGATTTAGCCCTCAGGGAGGCCTAGTAAAGCCTACTACCTGACCCCCACAAAAATGTGGGAGCCCATCTTCAGGGAGGCCTGAAGAGGCCTACTTCCTGAAACAGTCTAATCAGCTGGATGTGACTGCTGCTGGGGACTCGCCTAACAGGGAGGCCCGGTCGAGCCTACTAGCTGATAGCGAGTCTTTCTGCTACTTTAATGAACACTGCTGGAACCATACTATTAAAAACTTTTCCTATAGTTTTGTCCTAGTGTATGTTCCACAATATTGGGACCCACCTCCGAGGAGGCCTGTTAAGGCCTATTACTCGGCAGTGAGCCTTCTGCCCGAACTACCAGGGCCAACCACCGAAGGTGAGCTGGCCTAGGAGCCCTATTTGGGGGCTACCCGGTCAAAGAGGCCTGCTGGGGCCTACTACCTAACCGTGCAGCCTTCATGGCAGAAAACTGTTACTACAGCGCTTACAGCATCCTGGTACCTAATCACATTGCCAAAGGCAGTGTACTCAGCAAAAAGCAATACCCTTATAGCAGGGGAGTACAACATACGCCACTCTGCCTAGTGGAGGCCCCATTAAGGGCCTACCTACTATATGCATGGGCGTCAGCTCATGGCAATGCTCTGGCTTCAAGGGAGCCGAGTTCAAAAACTGGAATGAAATGTAGTTAGAACTCCCTGCTCAACCGGAGCCATCATGGTGTGAGGTAGATAATACAGAGCTGAGAATGGATTACTCAAAACTACCCTGCGTTAGCGGGGGAGTAACACCATATGCCCCTGAAATGTTAGACAGGGAGCGGGCCTGCAAGTGGCTCCAAAGGGTGACAGGGATTTGTCCTGTGCCCAGCCTGGGGGAGCGGAGCTTGCTTGCAAGCCAACCAACTTTCACCCATCGTTCGAGCGGTTCAGCTCAACGGGCTGAGTGGAGCCAGCTCTAGAGGCCTAAAAACAAGTAGCTCTGTTCGGCAGGGTCTGGCAAACTATCACATCGCAGAGCGAAAGACAGCCTGACCCGCCTGAAGGATCATACCTCAACTACCACCCTGCATTACTCTATCACCCCTGAATGCAGTGAAAGGGGCGGGCCTTGGCCAACAACTCCCATTTAAGGGAGGAGGCTGAAATCTAGGGGAGGAAGCCTAACACATAATGAATGCGGCAGCTATACTTAGCAGAACGCCTCCAACATCCCAAACATAGCCTAGACCAGCTACAGAGGCGGCCCGGGTTAGGGCCGACCCATAAGCATAGATCTACCTGAGGGCTCAGAGGAGCCAAAGCCAACTTGATTGAGAGGCTGTGAAACACTCAACCTACTGACACCTTACAGAGCTCAGGGGAGCGAAGTACTCAGGATATCAATGTCACAAACCGATAGGTAAGACATAAGATCTATCTGAAGCGCCAGCGTCAGTCTAAACCTAAAACAAAAAAGCTTTTTTTTTTTTTTTTTAGGAAGACCAACTACTCTACCCCTGGGTGGCTAATAGCCCTGAGGCTAAACAGAAATGAGCGGCGGCCCACCACGCATAAAAAATGTTATGACCGGAAGGCCATCACACACTCAGCACGGAAGCCAAATCTTCTTTGAGCTTCTCCCTAATTCGTTCCAGCCACCAACTGAGGGGAGGCTTCAGGGCCCTGAAGTCCAAAACTTACTTTACCTTATTCCTCCTTGCCAGTACGACTCCCTAGGTCTATACAGGGAACGAGGTCTGTAGAGAAATAAATGTCAGTGTTATTTGTACACACAGATATTCTTAAAAGACCAATCAGCTCACCTGCGGCATGCGGAGTGAAGACTCCACCAGAGATTCACAAAAACCTGGGGTCCACCACTTTTACATGCCTAAAAGAGGCGCTCACACTAATCAAGCCAAGGCGGGCCAACAGAACATAGTTCTATCATGGGCCCAGCCCCAGGCCTGATGTAGCAAGAACGCCTGGGGAGTCAGGAAGAGAGAGAGGGCTGGTAGAAAAAGGCCCTCCAGGGAGATCAACCCTTACTCACGCTGTGTGCGCTTGCGCTGGATGACCTCCCTTAGATCCCTCTTCTTGCGGGAGGCTCGCCTTCTCTGTGTCCTACTCCTCCATGGAGGGGGCGCACGAGAGGCGACACTGGACCTCTGGTCCTGTCTACGGTCCTCGGACCGAGAGGGACCAGGGCCTCCCGTCTGCCTGGGCTTGGACCCGGATCTCAGCGGTATACATGTTTCAAAAGCAGCTGAGTGTGCCTTCGCCTCTCTAAACTTCCCAACCACCGCATCCACGGAGGTGCCAAAAAGTTTAGAAGGCGAAACTGGTGAATTGAGGAGAAAAGGATTTCTCTTTCTCCCCGATATCAGCCATGTTAAGTCACAGATGCCTCTCCGTGGCCACCATCGCTGCCATCGATCGGCCGATCGCGGCAGCAGGCCTGGAGAGACAAAACTGTGGTTCGACGCAGCTCAGCAACCGCCTCAGGGGACAGCCCCGCCCCCTGGTCGAGATCCCACAGCAGGTCAGCCTGGTAAGCTTGCAGCACCGCCATGGTATGGGGAGCAGCGCCGGCCTGACCTGCTGCCGTGTATGCTCTGCCATTCAAACGAACTGATACTTTAAGCGGTTTGGATGGCAGGGTTGGAGCTTTAAGTGTCGACACCCGCCCAGACACGAGATATTTTGTGAACGTCTCGTCAATCGGCGGTATCGACACATACCCATGCTTCCCGATCCACTCAACATCAGCGAAATCACCCCGCTGATGTCAGTGAATACGAGCAGAGTATGGGTTCTTCCAAGCCCTCTCGATCTCAGTATGGAGATCAGGAAGGAAAGGAAGGCTCACCTGAGCTGGTGGCATATGTTCAGGGAGAAATCGATCGTCAAGCCTGCCGCGAGCAATCTCTCCCTGAGCGCGCCGCCATGGCAACTGAAGTTTGTCGGCGGCGCGCCCCATATCAACCACCAGCTCAGCATACACGGGGCAGGATGGCTGACGAGGCTCTGGATCTAATTCATCCTCATCAGCCATTTCTTGCCCGTCCTGAAGAGCACTAGCTGCAGTACCAGTAGGAGAAACGTCTCCGTCATCCACCTGCAACACGCTCTCGTCAGTCGATGATGCATCTGAGAGGGTTTTTTTTTTTTTTTTTTTTTTTATTTGCACAGGACGCTCCCTCGAGAGCGTCCCGTGCGTGCTCTTCACTCAGACAGAAAATGCACATTTCATGTGTGTCACCCGGCAACAAAAACCTTGGGCACGGGTCAACACATATAATGAAATTCTTTACCTTAGGACTTGCCTTAAGTGTGCGCTTCATTTTCTAATTGCCGTTAATGCTTGACATTAAGACCAGACAAAACAGTCCCTGAAGACGAAAAGATGTTTGTCATGTTTGCAAGGCGCCCTTTTATACTTGCAGGTCGCATGTTAATCATTCACGTTAATGATTCACGGGCTGTCGCCGGTCAATGTGATTGCCGTGATTTGATATTGATTTCAGACACCTGTCACGCCTGAGGCGTTCCCCATAGCGTCATTCTGACGTAGTGTAGAGTTCCCTTTCGAAAGGGAACCAAATTTATTGTTGACTTAAAGGGATAGTTCACCCAAAAATAAGTTAATTTACTCACCCTTATATCTTTATAAACCTATATACACTGAGGACTACTTCACAATTTTTGCTCTCTATTGTTTTGATTTATTTCCAGATATTTGACTGAATTACAGGTTCCTTCACACGCTATGCTCTGTGGTTCCCCGAAATAACATTTGCATATGCATTACAGTTGGGTGATATGAGCAATATATTATTTCATGATACGATACATTTTATTTCATGATATACTGTATATCATAACAGTTATTTTTGTTATTTTATTTTATATTAAAAATAAGAACGAAACAAATTAAATAAACTTACGTTCCCTTTCGTCAGCAAGGAACTCCGACGCCTCGTCGGGGGAGTTCCCCTGACGAATTGGGATCACGCTAGGGAGCCAATTGCCTTCGAGAGAATTCACAACGAGCCAATGAAAGAGAAACTGAATTGGCATGCAAAATTTGCATTCCGCGGCCCGCCTACCAGCGCGGGTATAAAGCCCGGAAGTAAACATTGCATCATCGCTTATCGCCTCGGAGCCGAACAGGATTCACACCATTGTGCTGCTGTTTCCTTCGCCTGCTGAGAAGATATTGGAGAGTTTTTACTACGAGTCCTCTTCAGAAGACGGGTCCTCTCTGTGCTGAGAAGTATAGCGCTTCAGTAATCGTCCGCTTCGCCTACTGCCAGCCACTTTATCTGCGGTTAAAACAAAAAAGCCGTTCTCACGGCTGGTAACGGTAGGAGTGCTCACAGGGTTTGCAGTTTCACCGGTGTGTAGCCGCGGTTGGTCCCTGTGTGCTTCAGCACTTAGAGAGGTTTCTCTCTTTTCTGAAAGAGCATCACGGGTGAGTCGCATCTTTTTCTTTGTGCAATACCAATGAGAAAGATGTCGTCTCGCCCGTGCGTTTCTGGATGCGGTAGACTTCTGTCTCAGGGTGATGGTCACAAATACTGTGTCTCGTGCTTGGACTTAGCGCACGCAGAGCCACCATTTGTGAACGAGTCATGTTCTCATTGTGGGAACATGACTCTGGCGACGCTCCGCCCAAGACTAAGAGTCCTTCAACAGAAAATCGCTGAAGGTGTCCCTTCAGTGTACACCCGATCTAGTTCGTCTGCTGGTTCAGTCCAGCAGGCGGCTACTTCGGCTGTTCCTGTTGGTGAGCGAGTGAGGGTTACAGTGCAGAATACCTCGCCAGGTGAAAGACCCTCACGAGGTTCCCACTCCTCAGTAACGTCGTTGCCATCGGCGCCCTTGCTGGAGCCGCTGGAGCCGCCACGTGCGGTTCCGGTGGACTCCTTTGGGGCGCCACCTGAGGATGCGATGTCTATTGCTGCATCGGAGGGGGAGTGGTCATCCTCTGGTGACGAATCCGCGGGTCTACCCCCTTCGGGTGTGGTGGCCACGGCCGAGCCGAATCCTGAGATGGCCGCTATGCTTGCCCGGGCGGCCGCCAATGTCGGGCTCGTGTGGAACCCTCCACCGGGTCCCGATCCGTCGCGGCTCGATGATTGGTGTGTCGGGGCGGCTCGCGCTGGTCCCCAGCGTCCCGCCCCGGTCCCATTCTTCCCGGAAGTGCATGAGGAGTTGACGAAGTCGTGGATGGCCCCCTTGGCTGCCAGACACAGACCGACTCATTCCTCCTCCACACCACTCTGGATGGTGGAGCAGTGAAGGGATACGAGGGAATCCCCCCAGTGGAGCGGTCGGTTGCGATGCAATTGTGTCCTAAGACCGCTTCCACTTGGCGGGGTGCCCCTTCACTCCCCTCCCGCGCCTGTAGGTTCTCCTCCGGTCTGACCGGGAAGGCCTACACGGCGTGTGGAGAAGCCGCTTCTGCCCTGCATGCCATGGCGTTGCTTCAGGTTCACCAGCCCAAAGCACTTCATGACATGCAGCAGGGTGGTCCCGACCCAGGGGTGCTGCAGGAGCTGCGTGTGGTGACAGACTTCTCCCTCTGGGCGACGAAAGTCACCGCACGTTCTCTGGGACGGGGACTTTGGTGGTCCACTTTGGTGGTCCAGGAGTGCCACCTTTGGCTTACCCTCGCGGATATGCGGGATTCAGAGAAAGCTAGATTATTGAATGCCCCCATATCCCGAGGGGGCCTTTTCGGCGGCGCAGTGGGGGACTTCGCCCAAGAGTTCTCCACTGCCCAGAAGCAGTCTGAGGCGCTTCGGCATGTCCTGCCCAGAAGGCGGAATGCTGCTGGTCCGTCTTCTGCGGCCGAAGAGCCTCGGACTACTCGTCGCCGAGGGCACCCTCCTGCGGCCGACTCCGCTCCTCCTCCTGGGCAGCAGTCCAACCCTAGGAGGCAGCGTGCCGGTCACAAGAGGGCTCCCCCGCCCACTCAGCCGCCTCCGACACCCAAGAAGAAGTCCAAAGGGAAGAGGTGTTCCTGAGACGGGCAACCCGGAGGACCGAAGAGCTGCTCTTCAGGAGGGGGCCTCTGCTCCTCTCCTTCCCCCGGAGGAGGGCCGGGTGGAGAATCCTTTGTTGAATTTTGTTTTTTTCTGGTACTTAAAACCTCATTAAAAGAGCAGTTTCCTCCTCCTCTCGGTCATTCACGGTTGGGACTGCTGAACAAGCAGTCTCTCCCGTTCGAGAGTGGAATGTCAGTGTGCGCCACCCTCGGGTCTCGCCACTCTCAGTCCCCTCTCCCCAGCTCTCAGATAGCAGTGACGCCACCCTGGTCACGTCACTCCTGTCTGCCGCTGGGTGGGAAGGCACGGGGACCAGCAGCCGCCCTTGGACCTCGCTCCTCGTCTCCTCCCCTTCCCTCACCAGGCGACAGCCCGCAGCAGAACACTCTCGGGTCTTCTCTGCCGTCTGTCCCCCGGTGGAAGCAGGTAGGCGTTGTCCAAGTGCACACCCAGACCCCGCTCTCGGCCGCTACAATGCCACCGAAGCCGTGTCCCTGCCTTCCCCCTCGCTGCCCCTCCGCGGGTACGCTGGCGGGGCGGGTGGGCTCGTTGCGGCGGTTTCTCTGAGCCTGGTTAGTGCTCCTGAGGCCGTCGCGCTGGCTCATCCGCACCATCCGGCTCGGCTATGCAATTCAGTTTGCACGCCAGCCTCCCAAGTTCAGGGACATCCATTTCACCTGTGTGCGTCCGGTGGATGCTCCTGTCTTGCGGAAAGAGATCGACGCCCTGCTGGCGAAGGACGCGATCGAGCCGGTCCCTCCAGCCGATATGAGGTCAGGGTTCTACAGCCCTTACTTCATTGTACCCAAGAAAGGCAGTGGGTTACGGCCAATCCTGGATCTGCGAGTATTGAATCGGGCCCTGCACAAGCTCCCGTTCAAGATGCTCACGCAGAAACGCATTTTCGAATGCATCCGTCCCCGGGATTGGTTTGCAGCGATCGACCTGAAGGACGCGTACTTTCATGTCTCGATTCTTCCCCGACACAGACCATTTCTATGGTTTGCTTTCGAGGGTCGACCATATCAGTACAAGGTCCTACCCTTCGGGCTGGCCCTGTTGCCCCGTGTCTTCACGAAAGTTGCAGAGGCGGCAATTGTTCCCATGAGAGAACAAGGCGTTCGCATCCTCAACTATCTCGACGACTGGCTCATTCTGGCGCACTCGCAAGATGTGTTGTGCGATCACAGGGACATGGTGCTTCGGCACCTCAGTCAGTTGGGGCTTCAGATCAACTGGGACAAGAGCAAACTCTGCCCCGTGCAGAGGATCTCTTATCTCGGTATGGAACTGGAGTCGGTCACTCAGACTGCGCGCCTCACGGAGGAACGCGTCCAGTCAGTGCTCAACTGCCTCAAGTCTTTTCGAGGCAAGTCAGCGGTCCCACTGAAACAGTTTCAGAGGCTCCTGGGGCATATGGCAGCCGCAGCCGCAGTAACGCCGCTCGGCCTGTTGCATATGAGACCGCTCCAGCGCTGGCTTCACGATCGAGTCCCGGGGTGGGTGTGGCAGAGCGGCACGTTCCGGGTCAAAGTCACCCCGTACTGTCGCCAAACCTTCACCCCTTGGTCGGATCCTGCGTTTCTACGGGCCGGAGTGCCCCTAGTCCAGGTTTCCAGGCATGCTGTGGTGTTCACAGATGCTTCTGTCAAGGGCTGGGGGGCCACGTACAAAGAGCATGCAGTCTCAGGTCTGTGGACGGGGCCCCAGCTGCATTGGCACATCAACTGCCTAGAGTTGCAAGCAGTACGCTGTAATGATATTAGCTCAAAGGGAAATATTAATAATAATCCATAATTACTAATTATGATTAATTATTAATATTTGGGTCAGTTAATTAGATTAACTTTGAGGTAAGCCAATTAATATTACAATCAATTAATCAGTTCCAACGAACTCTTTGATTATTCATTTATTCTAAGAAAAGTGTATCTTTCATGGTAACTGAAAAATAATTATTAGCATGTACAGCAATTAGAGCATACTGTAACAAGATCGTAAAAGGGACTTTGTATGCAAACAGAGGATCAGAAATCAAATTCATAATTGTGCACAGGTTTTATTAACTAAATCAGGAACATAACTAACACTAAACAAACATACATACATTCATACATACATACATACATAGGTAAAGGGGTGAGTGATGTGGAACCGGAAACAGGAAATAGAACTATGGAGCAAGACCTATTTTAGTATGAAAAGAACCATCAGCTTATTTCATAGCAAATTTAAATTTATACTTGCATGGTCAATTCTTGAAGTGGTTGAAGACTGAATTCGTCGTTGGGTTTTGAGTGTCAAATGTCACTGTATGAGTTGCAATCGTTTCTTCTCCGTTGGATGAAGGAGATAGGATGAACTTGTATTGTCGCTGTTCTCATGGCTGGAGTGCAGATTGTGGCCTACATGCTCTGGGCCGGCAGGACACAAAGAGCACATGGTGAGAGTTGCGAGGTACTTCGTCCATGTTAAATGAAGTCACTGAACTCCTGAGGTTGTCCTTGATGCTGGAGTGAGCACATGTCCTGGATGCTTCGAAGCCTCCTGCCCTGGGCCTGTTGAGGCCATGCCTCAACCATTTTCTTCTTGGTTGGATTTAAGAAAGGCAGTCTGACTCGGCCTGCAAAGGCCTGCAGGGCCCAGTGGGGGGGGGGGGGGGGGGGGGGGGGTATATATTTGATATAATCAAATATATATCAAAGTATATACATAATGGTACACAAGCCAGTAAATCATTCACACAGTTTCTGGGATGCATGTTCATTTATAGATCAGTTTGTCTACGATTAAATGAACGCAGAGGAGTCTGTTCTGATATCTGTGACTGAGTTAGTTACTTGTTAGCATTCCTAAGAGCCATAAAAACCATCCTATCTGATCGCAGCCATGGCAACCAGGGTAACTGAGATCTTCTTGCCCTGTTTGGGGGCTGGGACACAGATTCCCCGAGTGAGTTCTAAATATCAGTTGTTAAACTATAACAAATATTCGGGTCTGACTTGTCTCAGTTGTTACAACGCTTAGCCTTGTGTCGCCTCAAGGGGCTTCTCAAGCACAAGCACATACTGGTCCGTACGGACAGCACTGCGACCGTTGCGTACATCAACTGACAAGGTGGTCTACGCTCCCGTCGTATGTCGCGACTCGCCTCCCACCTCCTCCTATGGAGTCAGAAGCAACTGAGGTCGCTTCGTGCCGTTCATGTTCCAGGGGAGCTAAATCGTGTGGCCGACGAGCTTTCATGGCTGCCTCCCCTGCCAGGAGAATGGCGACTCCATCCCCAGGTGGTCCAGCTGATTTGGCGAATTTTCGGAGCCGCGCAGGTAGACCTGTTTGCTTCTCCGGACACGACCCATTGCCAGTGGTATTACTCCCTGACCGAAGGAACTCTCGGCACGGATGCCCTGGCGCACAGCTGGCCCCGGGACTTACGCAAATATGCATTTCCCCCAGTGAGCCTTCTTGCACAGACCCTGTGCAAGGTCAGGGAGGACGAGGAGCAGGTCCTTTTGGTGGCCCCGTATTGGCCAACCCAGACTTGGTTCCCAGAACTCATGCTCCTCGCGACAGCCCCTCCTCGCGACAGGACCTCCTTTCTCAGAGACGGGGCACTCTATGGCACCCGCGTCCAGACCTCTGGAAACTCCATGTCTGGTCCCTGGACGGGACGCGGAGGTTCTAGATGGCCTGCCACAGGCAGTGGTAGACACCATCTCTTCAGCTAGAGCCCCCTCTACGAGGCGCCTCTACGCTCTGAAGTGGAACCTGTTCGTTGACTGGTGTTCTTCCCACGGGGAGAACCCACGAACTTGCCCGATCAGAGTCGTGCTCTCCTTCCTACAAGAGGAGTTGGAGCGAAGGCTGTCTTCCTCCACCCTCAAAGTGTATGTTGCCGCAATAGCCGCACATCACGATGTAGTTGAAGGTAAGTCCGTGGGGAAGCACGACCTGGTCATCAGATTCCTCAAGGGTGCTAGGAGGCTAAATCCACCTCGCGATTTGCACCCTGTACCCTCTTGGGACTTAACTTTAGTGCTTAGAGCGCTCCAAAGTCCTCCCTTTGAGCCTTTGCCGACAGTTGAGCTTAATATCCTGTCCATTAAGACAGCGCTCCTGTTAGCATTGGCTTCCTTCAAGAGGGTAGGGGATCTGCTGGCATTTTCGGTCGACAAATCGTGCCTAGAGTTCGGGCCTGGCCTTTCTCATGTTATATTGAGACCCCGGCTCGGATATGTGCCCAAGGTTCCTACCACTCCCTTCACGGACCAGGTAGTGAATCTGCAAGCGCTGCCCCAGGAGGAGGCAGACCCAGCCCTAGCTTTTCTCTGTCCCGTCCGGGCCCTCTGGGTTTATATAGACAGAACGCAAAGCTTCAGGACCTCAGATCAGCTCTTTGTTTGTTACGGAGGCCAGCAGAGGGGGAAGGCTGTCTCCAAGCAGAGGTTAGCCCACTGGCTAGTGGATGCTATCACCAGGGCTTATGAGTCCCAGGGTGAGCCCTGCCCACCCAGGTTGCGGGCTCACTCCGCTAGGAGTGTTGCCACTTCTTGGGCTCTGGCACAAGGCGCCTCGCTAACAGACATCTGTAGAGCTGCGGGCTGGGTGACACCGAACACGTTCGCTAGGTTTTATAGCCTACGTGTGGAACCTGTTTCCTCCCGGGTAATCGCTACGGCCAGTAATTAGAGGGAATAGGTGTTTCGGCTTGCGACGCCATTCCGTGAGCGGATACGTGCGTCTTTTTGCTCCGTTGGTTACCCAACAAACGGCTAACCTCGTGAGTTCCTCCATCACCCCCTCCGGTGCCAGGCGTTGCGGACCGCCCGGCACCAGGTCTGCTACCTTCAGTAAGGAGTTGCTAGTAGACTGGGTGCCTTTTCCAGTGGTCCCTGCGGCGACCCTTGATTGCCACGTGCAGTTCAGCCGTGTCTTCCCCTTGACAGACTCATTCTGTCGTCCCTGTTGAGTACGCTCCTCACTCCTCCAGACTGGGACTACCTTCAAGGACTGCCATATGTTTCACTACCCTACGTGGTTAGTACATGTGTGTATTTGAGGGCCTTCCTCTAGGCTGCCTCAGCTTCCGCAGCGTCCCCCCCCCCCCCCCCCCTTAATATTTTCCTTGGGGTCGGGCACGCTTTCCCAGTGTTATCCAATATCCACTGATTAGGTCTTGCGGAACAGCAGTGTGTTTCCCTAGCTAACTCCTGCAAAATTTCTGGAAACTGCTGCAGGGTAGCTTAGCTGGGCGCTGGAAGGGGCCAGCACCATGGCGTTTTGGTAGGGATCCCAATTCGTCAGGGGAACTCCCCGACGAGGCGTCGGAGTTCCCTGCTGACGAAAGGGAACGTCTCGGTTACGTATGGTAACCCTCGTTCCCTGAGTCCAGGGAACGGAGACGCCTCGTCCCGTCGCCATGTTGCTGTACCTCGGAATGCAAATTTTGCATGCCAATTCAGTTTCTCTTTCATTGGCTCGTTGTAAATTCTCTCGAAGGCAATTGGCTCCCTAGCATGATCCCAATTCGTCAGGGGAACTCCCCCGACGAGGCGTCTCCGTTCCCTGGACTCAGGGAACGAGGGTTACCATACGTAACCGAGACGTTTTCATGTAGTAAGAAACACAACAGAAAATTGAATAAGCAAATGTATATAAATAAAACAATGCATAGTCTTCACTTTATGAATGAAATATAAATTGATTGCAAATTGTTGGCCAGAATATTATATGCACCAAATAAATGCTGATAGTTACATCTTTGGCTCGTGAGAGTGACTGGACAGACTGTCTTGTAGAGACACAAAGAGTTCCTCAGTTTATGAAGTGCTGCTAGCACTCAAACATTTTGGAAGAGTGTCTATGTGATAATGAAAGTTATTTGGTTTATGCTGCTGAACTAAACTAAATGTTAGCTTACATTTTTAGAGCAGCGGTGAGACCAAAAATCTCCAAGTCGGTAAATTTGGGTGAACTAGGGACCTCTATTCTGTGCTTCCTCTCACATTTCTTGTGAATATCATGAAGTACACAGCATTTATGAGAAAATGTTTGCTCATTTACACAGCCCACTTTATGACTACACAATTAACAAAATAACAATTACATTTACTGTGCACTGGTACTGTTGCGTTTGTACAGAGCCCCTAAAGGGACATAGTGATGGAGAAAATATGAGATGGGGGGGAGGGGGAGGGAATGAATGGTCAATGCTTTAGCGTTGTTCTCTCGCAAAAGTTGTGTGTACGCTCAGAGAAATTTTGCGTTCACTCGCAAAAATGCGTTCCCCTGATAAACTTTGCATTTGCTCGCAAAATTTTTTTTTGCCATCGAACGCAAAGTTTTCCAGGGGAGCGCAAATGTACGGAGCCCCTAAGGGGACATGGTGTTGGGAAAAAATATATGAGATGGAAAAAAAAAAAAAAAGTCAATGCTTTTGCAAAAATTGGCGTTCGCTCTCAAAATGATTGCTTTCCCGTGAGAATTTTTTTTCCCGTTTTATTCACTCCCAAATACTTTCAGGCTCTTTGCAAGTGAACGCATAGTTTCTCGGAGGAACGCAAAAGCATTGAAAAATGTCCATTTTTACCATGTCTATTTAGGAGCTCCGTACAAATTATTTGCGGGCAAACACAAAAGTATTGAAATATATTTTTTACTCCCATCTCATATTTTTCCCACCACAATGTCCCTTTAGAGACATTAGAGTATGTTTGTTGCACATTAAGCAGTATAAACCACTGATGGAACAACAACTTTGCAAATGTCCACTTCATCTTACTCCTTATCAGTACTGTAAGAGAATATATTCACCAAATGGAGAAAACATGGATGGCATAGACCCAATTATATCCACGATTACCCCTGAACGACTCGCTGGGAACGTCTGAAAAGACTGAGAGGTGCATTAAGTATACAGAACTTTTTCAATAACCAGGCTGTATCAAAAGCTTCCCTTGGTGACTGCTTCAAGCGGTTCCATTATGCATGATGACTGTGCTGTTATTTCACTTTGATAGTACATATACTGTAGAAGTTGAGCATCCAGTTCTCAGTTGCTAGGTCATCAGTAAACTTTATCGTCACTTTGGTAGGAAAGTGTCAGCAAAAAGCATAAATATAAATGTAAACCTTGATAGAGGATCCTCCAACAACAGGGTGTTTAGCAGTGGCTGTAGATGCTTAGGATGGTACAGGATGAAAATAAGATAATGCCTGAAGCAACCTTCAAATCCTGCTTCTGCTGAGTTCTACTGCAATGCAATGTGTCAGGACGTACATTAGCTTTGTCCTGTAGGGCACGGCAAGAGCCAGCTCGAGCAAATGTTTTGGCTGGGTGCCACATTAGCCAGGAGCAGTATTAGGACTCCAACACACTGTAAAATAAAAGTGAAAAGTGTTCGTAGAACTGAAGATGATGAAGTAACAATTATGCATTTATTTTTTTTAACTGAACTGATTCATGCAAATGTTGAGCTGTCAAAATTAACATGTACAACTAAGTTAAATGCTAAAAATACTTAAAAATACACAAATAACAGAGCTGTGTTTTGTTTATATATATATGACAGAAATAGTATGCTAGTATACATTTCTGAATTCAGCCTATATGTTAAGGTGACCATGCAGATTTCTGAAACTGGGGACATTTCCTATTTGAGTTCCTAATATAGATAAGATATGTGGAAATTACTGTTTTGTGACTGCAGAACGAGCTGTAATATGGGAACATTTCCGGGGACAGCTCCAGTCGGGGACAGAACACCAAAACCCGGGACAATCCTCGGAAACCCGCCCCAGGTCACCTTATTATTGGTGCGGTCACATTAGCAATATTTCAGCAAGTGTAGTGATGTATGAAGCACAGCTCACACAGAAGTCACTTACACTAACTAGTCACTAACAGAAGAGTGACACCTGAGGCATGTGCTGGTCATCTTTTGGATGTTGAAAAAGGATGGAAGTGGCCAGATGTTTCAAGATTGTCAGGCACCTTAAGCATATTCTAGCCTGGGAAAACCCAGACAAACTTCCGGCAAATTTAGATTTGCTCTGCAAGTAGGCTGGCAAAGAGCCCATTCAAGCTGATTTCTAATCCGTCCAAATCGAGGCACCAATCAGAAACGTTGAGGCGGGCTTTACACGATGACGATCGCTCTGATTGGTTTTAGGTTTATCCAATTGCGCCCAGAGGCATTTGAGCGACGTCCGTTGGTGAAGCGCACCAACTTTTAAATGCATTATTATATTCAAATTGCAAACACATGAGGACAGTCTCCAAGAAAGACCCACTGGCAGATGAACGTGCTACTACATTTCTGTCTGAAACGGTAGGAAATTAAATTAGATTTAATAGAGGATTTTAACTGTGACAAGATGATTGACGGCAGTTTACGTGACAGGATGCACGCGACAGATCTGTCCGATAAAGATGACGAAGTAGTATGTCCCAAAGCTTGCCTACTTTTTTGCTACACATTCAAAAGTAAATACCTTTTCTTCACAAAAAGAGTACATACTTTTATGGCGTAGTGTAACTTAGGCGAATTGGGATGCAGCATTGGGTCAACAAAAAAAATATGTTAACGTTTTCCACTAGAATTTTTACGTTAAGACTGCTGGCAGAATTACATTAATTCAAAGCAATGTTTTGAGTATGGTGAATTACCTTTTAGGCCACAATAAAACGCATTTCTAAGTAACATGAACTTAATTTTCAACATGAATGCAAGTAAGTAAGTTGATCCAACATAATGTTTTAAGTTAGGTGAAGAAGTTTTTTGGCCACAATAAGACACATTTCTAAGTAACATGAACTGAATAATTAAGTTGATCTCTGCAAGAGTTAAGTTGAACCCTTTTGATTTGATTTGAAGTTGATTACTATTTTAAACATACATGTAACATTCATCTTTTAATATATTTCCCTTTCAAAACATTTAAATGAACTGTATTACCATTACTGTCCTTTCTAATACAACGTAAAGCATACATTTTCTTAGAAATTAAACGGAATTCATAGGGCCCTACATAACTCCGACTGGTTTTGAGCAAAGTATCTGTACAAATAGTGTAGCTACTCAATCACTGACAGGCTACAGCTACTAGCTAACTTTACCTCGGCACACAGACTATACTATCAACACTGCTCAAATTTCAGAGTAAGGACTTCCAGATTTCGGTATTCGGTTACAGTAGGCTATCACCAACAGAATCCTGAGCGAACGCGAATATGTGTAAGCATAAATTTTACTTACCATTCACCACATTACGCTTCAGCTGTGACCCCACTCGTCTGGCCTTAAACATGCGCACGGAAACTGTGGGCCGTTTACACGTCATCAAATTGTTTTTTACATTAACAGAACTTAAAATTAAATACATTTTTGATTAACTGAAAATGTTAACTCTGACAAGTCATGATAGTATATTTAATCAATAGGCATAATTTGTGTGTCATCCCAGCTCAATAAAATAACAATTACAAGTAAAAAGTCTAACAGTATCTCAGAACTTGATTTTTTATTTCACAACAATATATATATTTAAGTAATGACTAAAGGTCCTCTGAATTATATGGCTTTACACGATGACGATCGCTCTGATTGGTTTTAGGTCTATACAATTGCGCCCAGAGGCATTTGAGCAATGTCCATTGGTGACGCCCCTTTGGAAATGAGTTATTAATGAAGCTTTGCCAGACCATAACTCAGTTACTACTGAGAATGGTCTGGTTTTAACCAGGCTAGCATATTCCAACAAATGGTCAGGAATTAATAGAACAGCAAGTTGTACTTGGACAAAAGCAAGAATGACTCATTCATAATTTATCTTAATTTTTGTTTGATTGCAGCCTTTTTCTGCTGTCATTGTATCCTTGGATTTGCTTAACAGTTTCATACTATTTTAGGCTTTTCTTGGTCCATTCCATGTTTCTCCAGGTACATTCCTTCCAGGCGACCACTGTCTAGCTAATTCAGATTAGCAAAGCTGGTATTAAATTTATCTGGTTTATTTTAGTTCAGGACTCCATAGTGCAGGTGTTAGTAATCTGTACTTAATCTGTGTTTCAGAAAGCCATTTATTAAGACAAGATTTATTCTCTTATAGATTAAGACCTATTCCTGTCTTAATTTAAACCCTGTCTGGGAAACCTCCCCATAATGTGATTTTTAAATTGATAAATAAACATTTCCATCTAATGTTTTGTATTTGCTTTTTTAGTCTTAAACTACTGACATAACAATAAAACTCAATAAAATAAAAAACCTTCAAATGCCTCACGCACACACCTCAAGACGGTACATGAAACACAACAAGGGTAGCAATCAGCAAACTTATAATTTTAAGTACAAGGACAAACCCATACTGAAATCATAGAATTATGTATTTTAATAAAAGCACAACTAAAGATGACTGCATTTGACTGTAAAATCAAAAACAAAAGTGTAACTAAAATTGGCAGACAGTCAAATAATTTAGCCAAATTAATTATTCATGCCCTACTGCATGATGGGAAAAGGGTTACTGGGACCGAATTGTATCAACATTTTTTATTGTATTTGAATATAAAATAATAATAATTGTTATTATAATAAAACTCATCAATTGTACTTGTGTTTTTAAAGTTAATCTTCAGCACTTCATTTTATCTAAAATTATTTTATGCAGTGCATGTATATTTTGGACAAAGCCATTTGTAATGCAAACCTCTTAATTCATCTTTTATTTTGAATATATTTTTCAGCCATTAAAAACACAATAAATTCTCAGTGATGTACCCTTATTAGCATTTTGCAGGGCTCGCACTTCACTATGCTTGTTTTGTCTTCACAGTTCTCCATGTTGCTGGGTGATTTCTGCTGCAGAGAGCTGTTTTATAAGGACGTAAAGTGAGAAGAACTGACGGTGCTAAAAAATACTGTCATTCAGGCCTGATAGTATCACAATTTGTGATTTCGCGTAACAACTACAGAATCACATCCTCCAGTTATTCATGAAAAATAGTCTTTTCCAACATCTGGTCATTCTAAAAGATCAAGAGATAATGTATAAAACCTAACAAATCATATTATAAATGTACAACACAACTAAATGCTGTGACGTTGCCCTCTAAAAGGAAAAATGCAAGAAAAAAATGTCATATGGCTCAAAAGTGTCGTTACACATACTCTTTATCTTTTGCCTACTAGTCACATCAATGTTTTGGAGCAACCACAACTGCAGTTATTACAAGCATGTCTTCTTACCATGTTAACAAGTTACTGTTGGTACTTCTAGAGTCCTAAATTGAGCTCCCCATGAGGAAACAAGCTTATAATTTTTTTTTTTTTTTTTTTTTTTGAGTTTTTTTGAAAATGCAAAAATGCAGAAAGTTTTGTGTGATGGATAGGTTTAGGGGTAGGGTTAGTGTAAGGGGCTAGAACTTACAATTTGTACAGTAAAAAAAAAAAACATTACATCTATGGAGAGTCCCCACAGTGATAGTAAACCAGACGTGTGTGTGAGAGTGTGTGTGTGACTCAAGTTTATTATTTAATGACAAACACTAAAGCCGCGTTTCTACCGCAGGAACTTTCCCCAGGAACTAGGGACTTTGGGGTGGTACTTGGTGTGTTTACACTGCAGGAACCAGGGTCTAAATGAAGTTCTACCAGAAAGACTCGGGAGAGTTATTTCAATAAACCATACATTTATTGACAGCTCAGCAAGCTGATAAACTACAAAGTCATTTGGCGTAGGCCCCGTCCGTAGTGCATAATCCGAGAGTATCGGATCTGCGATTCCTGCCTAAAGATGAAGGCAGGGGCGCAGCCGACCCCCCCTGGGAGGTATGGACGGGACCATCCTGGTGGTGGTGGGGAGGATGGGGGTAATCGTCACTTCAGTATCTGCGAACTCAAACATGTGTAAGTACCGTGCTTTTATACAGTGAGCATAAGAATATGATTGGATAGAAGTGAAGGCAATAAGTGACGTAGTAATTGAGTCTTCCCAGCAGAACTTATGCTAAAGCTTTCATTTCCGGGTAAATATTTCCCCCTCCAAAAGTCCCTGCTCACCAGGTAGTACTTTTTCAAAGTTCAGGAACTTTCAGGGGTGGGACTTGGGCGCTGAACATGCTGATTGGTTGAGTTCATGCCGCATTTTGATTGGTTGACTCCACGCAGCATTTTATTCAACCACCATCTGTTGCGGTGCGTGCAGTAACAGTCGTCTGCTATTCAAATCAACAATGGAGTTTAAAAAATACGACCGATGGACCGACGATGAGGTTCAGGCTTTATTAAGCTTAAATTCAGAGGATGTAATCCAGTGGGAACTGTAAATGAACTGAGCACAGTCCTACGTCACCGGACTATTTGCCTAATCTTCACAGTACTTTAGACCACGGTGGAAACGCGGCTAGCAACAGGTCTGGGGGAAAAAAGTTCCTGGTAAAAAGTTCCTGGGTCAAATTGTTCCAGGTAATTTTGGTGGAAACGCGGCTTAACTAACTTTACTAATGTCAAACTTACACTGAACCACAAGATTATTCATGAAACGTTTTTTTCAAATGAGGATATTCCCAGATTCACATATATACACACACATACACAACCTTTGACCTCAGGCTCTCTGGTTCTGATTGGCTCACAGGTCCAGTTCTGCAGGACTCATGGGTAATAAAAGCATAACATCATCTCCTCTGGCTTTCAGCTCATGAGGCAAACATGAGTTTTCTTATAGACCTACGACAAACCAAACTCACTCTCACTCTCTCTCTCTCTCTCTCTCTCTCTCTCTCTCTCTCTCTCTCTCTATCTCTCTCTCTCTCTCATAATGAATGTTTAAATGCATCTGTGTTTGTCTTTTGTATGTAACGTTAAGCCGGTGTGTGTCGTCCATCTGATGACATCATCACCTCAATCACAGTCCTGAGACGCAGTGTTTTTCTCATGTGAACGGCAGGCGATGATTAGAGGAAGATCAGTGTGTGTGTGTGTGTGTGTGTGTGTGTGTGTGTGTGTGTGTGTGTGTGTGTGTGTGAGTGAGTCGGTGTTTGTGTTATTTTTCCCAGTGATCTCCTGAGTGTTATCTATTAGATTTAATAAAGACGTTGTGCTCTGTATTGCAGCCACTCTACCGTGACAGAATACCAGTCCCAAGTAAGGATTTAAATGGACTTACCAGGTGTCCAGTTGCATTGTTTAGAACAAAAATGTTGCTTACTTGAGCACCACACAAGAGACTTTTTACATCTAGCGTGCCTCACTAACTTCCGGATTTCTGGCATGAGTGCTGTTGAACAACGGATGCCCATTCACCATCTGCCCGCTGAGGAGGACATCACCAGCCGCACTCTGGACCCAGAGCTCAGCCAGCCACCGCCCCCACACACTGCACAGAGCAAACACCAGAGCCCACCATAAACAGAGAGCCCGAGCCTGCCACGATGCACAAGGCTGTAAAGAAGGCTGAGTTAACCATCACCCCTGCCGAAGTATAAGTCTGAGCAGGTGCGTGAGCCGTGGGTTCAGTGTGCTTGTGGAGTTTGTGGGGATGGAATGGAGCTCCACCCACTCCCTCTGCTGAGAGTGAGCTGCAGCTGGCATCTGCAGTATATTATGAGGAAACTGAAGTGAATATTTCCCTGTGTCTCCTGTCCCCGCTGGTCCTGCCCAGATCCAAGTCTCCTCTGTCACCACTGGTCCCGCTCAACTCCAAGTCTCCTGTGTATCGCTGGTCCCGCCCTGATCCAAGTCTCCTGTGTATCGCTGGTCCCGCCCTGATCCAAGTCTCCTCATTCTAATGATAGTTTTTGCTTATTCAATGATGTTCTTGTTTGCCACAATAGTGTAACATCTTTATCTTTATCTTTATGGGGGGGTTGCCCACAAATACTGAATGTATATTCAGAGTGGTTTTTGAACTGGTTCAGCTGGTTCATAAAAAAGATTAATCAAAATATTTATTTGTAAATCAGATATTCCTTGGTGTAATAATGTGCTCAGGTTTCCAGTGTTCAAACTTGTAATATAAACTATAATTTGTTAGCCCACCTATATAACCCAATTTTAAATGTTGGCTAAAAATGCTTAAGATGTACAGTAGATGACATATATGCAGGGCCTCTTCTGCTTAGTTCATTGGCAGGCTCTGGACTCATTTTACATGCTGTGTTTACACTCTCCCTGATGGTTTCAATAGCTTTGGGGGAAAGCATCACTGCAGGGTACAGCTGGCAAACTTCATTAGCTTCATTAAAATACAGGGCCTAGTGACCATCAAATACCTGTTTACGATTTTTGTGTTGTTGGTCTCAATAATCAGTCTTTATTGCTGTTATATTCACTTTATTAACAACTCTCTCAACTACATGATCGCTCTCCTTAATCTCGCGATCTCTTCTCCCTTCCCCAAGCCCGTTCTCGCGATATCACTACACAACATCCCTCCCTTTGTTAGTATTAGAGAACTTAAATACTACAAAATAACACATTACCCTTAGTTTTAACAGCATTGTTACCGTTATTCTGAATACTGCTATATTGTTTCGAACTGACTAACCTGTCAACAAATATATTCAAACATTTACATAATCATGTCCTTGAAACGAGCAGGTTTCTTAACCACTCTACCACTCCGGGTAGTCAAAGGCTTGCTACAGGTGTCTGGTACTGTAACAGAAGAACTGTGTGGCTCTATTGAGAAATCTGACTTGATCGCTGTCTCTTGAGTTCCTTGATTGCTTTGTTTTTCTGCTGGTTCTGGTATGACTATCTCCAACTGAATGGGAACATGACGAATGTGCTTCACATTTCTCAAAATCCTTGAGCCATCCTCTACACTGACCATTTCAAAGGAATTGTCCGATGTGTGCTTCAGCAGCACAAAACGAGTATCTCTATACTTAGAGTCCAGTTTACCATCTTCCATACTTGCCACATATACAATGTCTCCCAACTTAAAGTTGTGTTCCTTGGCTCGTCTTGTCATGTCTGCGTACTGTTTCATTTTCTCATTGTACCTTTTGTGATGACTTTCAATGTCTTTTGTTTCTCTTTTGTCTGTGATGAGACTAGGCAACTTTGTACGCACATCTCGTCCAAACATCAGATAAGCTGGTGTCTCACCCGATGCCAGAGGTGGGAGTAAGTTACACATGTGCAGGTCACAAGCAAGTCTCAAGTCTTAACCTTCAAGTCTCAAGCAAGTCCAAGTCAATTTTGTGAAAAGCAAGTCAAGTCAAGTCAAGTCACTGCTTTATGTCAAGCAAGTCAAGTCAAGTCGTAGCTTGGGTCACAAGTCACTGGCAAGTCATACAAACGTTTGATGATTTCACTGAATTTATATATTAAAATAAGTTAAAACTACAGAAGTTGTGGACTATGGTTTTATTTGCAGCATTTTTTTAAATATGCATTTCCACATACAGCTGAGTGGTTACTACAATAAAAATCTAAAAAATAAAAAATAAATAAAATTTCAAACTACATAGCCTAAAATGTAAATGTAACTGAAATTAGGCCAACATTAAAGCGTGAAAAAATAAATATGCCTCAAACATTGCAGAAGACCATTAAAAGGTATTAAACAATTCACAATTCAAGTATAATGGTTCCTATGCCACCAAATGGCATTCTTCAAACTGGCATCCCCTTTATATAAGTTAGGCTATTTTTAATTATAAAGTTAAAACCGCCAATAGGAGGCGCCAAATCACCGTCTTAATGTACGAGTCATAGAAGCATTCATTCATCTGATTTGTTCAAAACGGCAGATTCGTTCTGGAACTAAGCAACTAGGTCACTGAATCACAAATACGCATAACTCTTTCTGTGGCTTGTTTGGATCTATTGTCATTGGAGAAATAGAGCAAAAACAGAGAATATTTGGAATATTATGTCTAAAATGTCACATCACAATATTCACTCTTTGTTTACTGAACTGTTTTATAAAATCATTATCACATTTGCAATCGCGCCAATATTCTGGAAATATGTTTTAATATCATATGTTATAATTATAAAAATAATACTATATATTTTTATAATAATATAATTATAAAAATAATAAAACTCATACTAGGGCAATTTTTCCACCACATTTTGAATTTTGGGTGCATATTAATTCTGCTGGCATTTTGCCCCCAACCCCCTGATAACATCTAACCCTGCCTTAAGAGAAACATAAAACACGACAAAACAGTAACAGTTTTCTATGTTGTTTTTTGTCATTGGAAAGAACGACATATTTGGCTTTAAAGCATGATTGGAAAGAAATGTGGCAAATGTTATACAAAACATATGCCATCATTAATTATCATTTGAATATTGACAACATTAAGCTACATGAAAACATAACTGTGTAGCCTATAAAGAGGCATGCTGTTTTGACCAATATTCTCTCTAGATGTAAAGATAGTCAAATTAACTATAACAAACAGGTTAAACAAGCCATAGCTTACTTTTAGACGTGGTGAATGAAGTTCGACTGTTCGAGGTTGTGATGGTCGTCCGATATCCCTTGCCTGTTATTATGCGTACAGCAAATCTTCTTGTGTGAATATGGTCAATTTCTAGTGTTTATATCCAAAAAGAAACGATGCAGGGAGATGTTTTTGTATTTAGCGCGCTCACCGCGATGTTTGTTTTTTTCTGGGCTTGTGCAGCGTGTGTGTGTGTGTGTAACACACAGGGTGTGTGTGTGAAGCGTCTAGTGCAGTAGTGTGGAGTATGGAGCTGCTTGTAGTTAGTGCATGCTGCTTGCAACTTTCTGCTTTTTAACTACCGCCGCTGGCTAGCCCCCTCATAGGGGGTGAAAAGAGGAGCCGAGTGCGTAAGTCTCCTCCGCCAGTACACAGCCTCTCCACCACCAAGACTCCTGCAGTGCCTCCTCGCGGCCACACTTGGTAACTGGGTACCTCACAGTCCCAGGCTAAACTGCAGGGGATCTCGGAGCAGCAGTGGGCCCCAGAGATGTGGTGTGGAGGCCCACCACACGGTGGACACGCCCTGACGCCCGTCAACCACTGCCCCAGCTATGGGTAAATAGCCCCACTGCCTTGTGGGTTAGCCTCTTGAGGCAAGGCTAAGGGAGCACACCCCAACAGGAAAGCAATGCGTTGGAGACACGCAATAGGCGGGCCTAAACAGAGCTAGGTCCCGGCAGTCTCCTGCAGCCAGGACGAGGAGCTGGTCGTCCTGGGCCCACCCATGCCACCATACCTACCTCATCATGGTGAAGTTAGTGCTACTGGGGAAAGCGCACCCCCTTTAGCACTTTAAAAAATTCTTTGCGCAGGTTTTCCACCTCTGACCAACGGTGAATATTACCTGGATCTACTTATGGTTGAAGTCTGGCGGTGATGGGGTGTCTGACGACGGGGGCAGGTTTGAATAGACTGGGAGCTCTTAGTCAGAGCCCTGCACGTCAGCGGCACAAGGTATATGGTCGCTAACAGCTGGGGCTGAGTGGCAGCTGTTCTCGGCAGACCCTTGTGCGACTGAGCAGCCCTATTCAGGGACTGCACTGCTTACCTCAAGCTGAGGAAGGGCCTAGAAAAGGTGGCCTAAAAAATGCCCACTCAATTCACACCTGGACAGGATACCGCGCCTGTCAGGTCATTCCACTTCTGCGGTCGAAACAAAAGAAACAAATTCTACCCCCTTAAACTGGCAACATGGAACATAAGAACCCTCCTGGACTCTTACGGCAGGTCCGAAAGACCCCATAGAAGGACAGCCCTGGTTGCAGCCGAACTGAGCCGCTACGCTATCGACATTGCTGCCCTGAGTGAAACCAGGCTCCTTGATGAGGGGTCTCTAACAGAGGAGAGCATGGGCTACCCCTTCTACTGGAAAGGCTACCCCCCAGGTGGACAACATCTGCATTGTGTGGGACTGGCCATTAAGAACACACTACTGCCAAGACTCACTGAAACACCAGTGTGCATCAGTGAAAGACTGGTGACCCTCCGTATACCCCTGGTGAAGAATCAGTATGCCACTCTCCTAAGTGTGTATGCTCCAACTCTACTATCTGATAGTGAGTCTAAAGACTCCTTTTACCAGACACTGGATGAGGCCAGTGTCTGGTAAAGATCCCCAAGAACGATAAGATCCTCCTGCTTGGGGACTTCAACGCTGGTGTTGGGCAGAACAGTGGGATATGGAAAGGAGTTCTTGGCAGGCACGTGATTGGTCAGGCCAACACAAATGGCTTGACGTTACTTACTCTCTGCTCTGAGCACAACCTGACCATAACCAACACCATCTTCCAGCAAAAGACCAAATACAAAACATCATGGATGCACCCACGCTCCAAACATTGGCACCTGATTGATTATGTCATCGTCAGACGTTGTGACATCAGAGATGTTCTCATAACCCGGGCCATGAGAGGTGCGGAATGCTGGACAGATCACCTGATGATCATGACCAAGGTCCTCATGAAAATCTCCCTGGCTGAGAAACTAGGGGAGTTAGAACTCCTCCTTGGGGATGAAAACGCCACAGAACCGCAGTGGACCTCTATTACTACGGCCCTCCATGAAGCAGCAGCCCAAACAATCGGCTATAAGAGCAAGAACCACCAAGACTGGTTTGACAACAACTCAGAGTCCATCCATAATCTACTAAGCAACATGCACAAAGCACATCAGGAAAGTCTAAAAAAAAAACTTATCCAGCACCGCCAGACAGCAATGGCAAGAAAATCGTCGGGAAGTGCAGAGAACTCTGCGGAACTTACAGAACAAGTGGTGGATGGAGAAGGCTCATGAAATTCAGTCATTCGCTGACAGAAATGATATGCACAAATTTTACAATACAGTCAAATCCATTTATGGCCCAAGAAGTCACTGCATCACTCCCCTGAAAACAGCAGATGGGCTCAAAGTCCTAAAAGACCAGAATAGCATCCTGGAGAGGTGGGCTGAACATTTTAACACCCTACTGAATCAGGACTCTTATGCAAACTTTACCATCCTGGATGAACTTCCTGAATTTCCCCCTATTGACAACCTTAGCCATCCTCCAACTTTCCTGGAGGTTCTGGCAGCTGTCCGCTCCCTGAAGTACAAGAAGTCTCCTGGCTCTGACAATATTCCTGCAGAACTGCTAAAACATGGAGGGTATCTCTGCACAAGAACACTACACCATTACATCACCAAGGTTTGGGCTGATGAATTCATCCCACAGCATTGGAGGGATGCTAGTATTGTCACAATATATAAAAGTAAAGGGGATAGGGCTATTTGTGATAACCATAGGGGCATGTCACTTCTTGCTGTGGCAGGTAAGGTCCTGGCCAAGGTGATGCTACAAAGACTGATCAATGACATCACAGAGTCTATGCTACCCGAGTCACAGTGTGGGTTTAGAAGGAACAGGAGTACAGTCGACATGGTCTTCACAACCCGGCAACTCCAGGAAAAGTGCAGGGAGCAACATAAATATCTGTTTATGGCTTTTGTCGACCTCTCCAAAGCCTTCGACAGAGAGATCTCTAGTGGGAAGTCCTCCTCCGGTTCGGATGCCCCACTAAGTTTGTCAACATCCTCCGTCAGTTTCATGATGGAATGACTGCTTGGGTGATATTAGGAGGTCAACAGTCAAGCCCTTTCCCTGTGCGCACAGGGGTAAGGCAGGGGTGTGTACTGGCACCAGTGCTTTTTAACATCTTCCTCATATGTGTCACCCAGCTTCTCCACAAGGAGATTGAAGACAACAGTGGGGTGACAGTAGCGTACAGGCTGGACGGTAACCTCTTTAACCCTCTGGGGTCTAAGGTGTTTTTGGGGTCCTTGAGATGTTCTGACATGCCCTGACATTTTTGCTTTTTTCAGTTGCTTATAAACATATTAATGGCAAAGGTGTAAATTCACTCTATATAGCACAAACAGGGCTACCATCATATGTGAGCACCATGCATGTACATGTTTGTATTTTTGAGAGAATAATGTTTATGCATGGTTATTGAAAAAAATAAAAATGAAAGTTGCTGAAATAAGACCACAAAACTCATACTAAATATGTGTCCACAAGACTTTTGACTAATGGATGTTGTCGCTTCGTGTTCTGGCTTCAAAATTATGTGAAAATAGTCTTTCTTTATCGTTCACATAAAACAATACATTGATTTAAATTGTGTAAAACAGGTTTTGCTTGGAAAGCCAATTTGCGAGGGGGGCGTGAACGAGGAGTGGTTACACCTGAGAATACAATGTCCCACCCATTATGCGTAATGTCTTGTATAATGAGCCATTCATTCAGGTGTGACACTGACTGAGCCAGTGCAAGGACAAAAGATAAATTTATAAGAAGACTTATATTGACCATTTAAGATTTTGCTTACATCTATCTTGTAAATATGTTTTGCTATTTTATTAAAAAGGTTACAATTACAACAATAATTACAATTTCAACAATATTTCAAGTGTACTCTTTCTTTGTAAAAAAAAATGATTATAGGCCTACATTTTATCATATGTATTCATTAGTTTGAATATAGCCAACATTGGAACAGCTAACATCTTGATGACTTTATTTTTGATAAAAATAGTATTTTAAAAAAAGCACAACACTTTGTTTTTATTGTGAGTATACACAAAAATAATACACATTTAACAGAATCGATTGATGTATGAAACGTGTTTGTAATATCAAAGTCAACAGAGCAAAATGAATCTCTTTTGAACTGATAAAAAAAAAGCGAGCTAGTATCGCCGGCGATACCGCCAACACCAGGGGGTTAAAAGACGGAAGTGGACGTCATCATCGGATTCGATGGACAACTACAAGCAGCGTCACACAATCGTGCAGAATCTGATGACGCGTCAATGGTTCCGTTGCTTTCATTTTGTTCATCAATTGATGTTGCGATGATTTATAT
This sequence comes from Squalius cephalus, assembly GCF_949319135.1. NCBI lineage: Eukaryota > Metazoa > Chordata > Actinopteri > Cypriniformes > Leuciscidae > Squalius > Squalius cephalus. Next base: position 10,864,885 of record NC_137135.1, on the reverse strand, counting down.
AAAAATGTATATCAAGTCATTCTCGAGTCATACAGTTCAAGTCAAGTCAAGTCAAGTCTCGAGTCATTGGATCTCAAGTCAAAGTCAAGTCGAGTCATTTTCTTTATTTAGTCAAGCAAGTCTCAAGTCCTTAAATTTGCGACTCGAGTCTGACTCGAGTCAAGTCATGTGACTCGAGTCCCCCATCTCTGCCCGATGCTCTATGAGGTGTAGATCGATAGGCAAGAAGAATCTTTGAGAGATCTTCACTCCAATTCCTTCCCTCACTTTTAGCTGCTTTGAAGGCTTTCTTCAAGTAACGATGAAATCTTTCTATTTTACCATTACTTTTGGGGTAGTAAGGTGAGGCCTTGATGTGCTTAACTCCACTAGTTCTCAGAAATGCCTCAAAGACATTTCCTACAAACTGCTTCCCGTTGTCAGTCACTACTTCCAAGGGATACCCAAATCGGGCAAATATTTTCATCATTTCCTTGGTAACGGTCTTGGAAGTTATATCAGCAATGACTACTGCTTCAGGGTATGATGTGTAATAGTCTATAACCATAAGTATATAGACATTCTGAATAGGACCCACCAAATCAACACCTATCTTGGTCCACGGTCTAGGTGGTAGTTCTAATAGATGCAGTGGTTGATCTTCATGCAAGGGTTGATTGAGAACACATGCATTACAATTTGTGATAATTCTTTCAACTTCCATGTGCATATTAGGCCAATAGAATTTGCTTCTCAAGAATTGCTTTGTGCGAATTACACCTTGATGTGTCTCGTGTGCAATTTTCAAAGCTTGCTGGACCAGTGCGGAAGGAAGAACTATCCTGTGTCCCCGTAGAAAAAGACCATCATGGGTTGACAACTCGTCCGAGCAGCATTTGTATGAATGTAGGCTTTCAGGAATTGTAGTGGGCCATTGTCCTGTTTCCACTATGGAAATCAGTTGCGTCAAGGTAGTATCGTTCATTGTAGCTCTTTTAAGTTCCTCAAGAGTCAAGGCTGGTACATCCATCATATTTACAGACAACACTCTGTCCATATACGTGTCCACGTAACTGTTGTCTTCAGTTTCCGGTAAAGGAAGTCTAGAAAGTGAGTCTGCAACATTGTCTTTACCTGCAATGTGTTCAATCTTGTAGTCATATGGATACAGTCTCTGTCCAAGTCTTTGTATTCTAGGAGGCAGAAGCTTTGACTTCTCTGGATTGAGCATATAAATGAGCGGTCGATGATCCGTTTGAAGAGTAAATCTGCCTCCCCACAAATACGCTCTGAAGTGTTCCACTGCCCAAACGCACCCTAGGGCTTCCCGCTCTATCTGATAGTAACGTCTTTCTGTGGGTGTTAGAGAGCGGCTCGCATATGCTACAGGTTTCTTAGCTCCATCTTCTTGTGTCTGAAGCAAAACTGGACTGGACTTGGACTGGACAAAACTCCGACTGGACTTGCATCACTGATCACAACTGTTGGAGCATTTACGTTGAAGTATGTTAGGCCTGGCTCACTAGTTAATTCTTTTTTCAGTCTTTTAAATGCATTTTCTGCTTCAGATGACCACTGCCACTCTTGTCCTTGTCTGGTCAGTTTTCGGAGAGGCTCAGACAAATTTGCATAATTGGGAACAAACTTCATCAAAAATCCACAAGTGTCTAGGAATGAACGTATACTGTCTACTGTTGGTACAGGGTGTCTTTCTCTTACCACCGCTTTATTCACTTCTCTCAGATCTACACAAAGTCTCACTTCTTTAGTGTCTTTTTTTGGAATGAGAAGAATGTTTGACACCCATTCAGATCCTTCATGCACTTCTTCTATGATTCCATCTTCCAGCATTTTGTCCAGCTCTTGATTTACAGCCTCTACCATCAGGTAAGGTACTCTCCTTAAAGCTTGAGCCACAGGTGTGACCTTTTCATTTACAGATATTTTATGGCTGTAATCTTTGATTTGTCCCAGTCCTTTAAACAAACACTGATATTCAGCCTCAAGTTTCAAAAATCTCTCTGGCGAATTTTCAATTGCACTGACCTGGTCTGTGGTATTCAAGATCTTTAAATCAAAGCATGACCGCCTTCCTAACAGTGGCTCTACATTTCCTTTTATTACAAAAATGTCATCCTTTGTGACGTTATCCTTCCATTGGAAATGTGCTTCAAAAAATCCCACACAGTGAAGAGAGTGCGTCTGTGCATAAGCGTAGAATTTTCTCTTGGTTTGTTTTAGTTCAACTTTTTGTGCAAACAATCTGTGATACAGTTCTTCTCCAATGAAATTTCTTCCACTTCCTGTATCGATGACCATCTTCAGCCTCTGTCCATTAACTTTTATGGTCTCTTTTCCTTCTGGATCAATTGAATACACAAATTCATCAGAATCAGAATTGTCATTTACAGCTCTCACTGGTTTGTCTTTGCGGTCTGACCTGTCTTTGGCCTTATATCTGTCATTTTTATGCTCTTGTGAGTTTTTTTTCTTTCTGCAAACACGTGCATAATGACCGTTTTTTCTGCAATGCAGGCAGGTTGCTGATTTTGCCCCACAGTCACACTTGGTGTCACTGTTGTCCTTTTCAAATCGCCCTCTGCCGGCATCTTGCGATTTCACTTTTGCGTTGGGAGCTCTTATACCCTTCGTGAAATTAATGTGATTGTCTTTTTCTTTGGCTTTGTTTTCTGAAAGCACTTTAGACTCCACTTGGGTTGATTCAAAATTTCTAGCAACAGTTAATGCTCTTTCCAACGTAAGCCCTTCTTCCTGCAACAGTTTATCTCTTAATCGTCTATGTGCACATTTCTCCACGAGTTGATCTCTTATCATATCACGTTCTAAAGCTCTGAACTCACAAGATTTGGCCAGTTCCCTTAACGTGTTCACAAATGCGTCAATCGTTTCGTCCTGTAATTGAGATCTCAGTCTGAATTTGTGTCTTTCTAACACAACATTTTTCCGTGGAGTAAAGTAAGCATCCAGTGCAGCTACAGTCTCCGTATAGGAATCTTTAGGACCCGGGAGATTGGCAAAAATCCTCTGCACTGGAGCACCAATACAATGCAAAAAAGTAGCGCGTCTTACCACATCAGCAGCATTGATAGTTCCACTGGCCAACTCAAAGAAACTATAAGAGTCTTTCCATGTTTTGTATTCTGCATACAAATCCGAAACTCCGAGGTTCAATGGAATAGGCGGCGATAACTGAGCCTGTGCGACATGTAGCGGCGGTGCTCGTGCTACGGCTTCTTCGCCTTCCATCATGCCAGTTCAGCCAGTCAGTCTTTCAGATCCAGATGTCGCAGTTTCAACGACAGTTGAACGGTAATCCTAATCGTTCTCTTTATATGTTCATCCTCGTCGCCATTTATGTTGTGTTGTTGGTCTCAATAATCAGTCTTTATTGCTGTTATATTCACTTTATTAACAACTCTCTCAACTACATGATAGCTCTCCTTAATCTCGCAATCTCTTCTCCCTTCCCCAACCCCGTTCTCGCGATATCACTACACTACAACGATTAAGAGAATGGCTTCACTGTCATAACTTCCATTTATCTCTCCTTCTCTATTTGAGAGGAATCACCAGAGAGTAAATTGTGTCAGAGCTGAGAGGCCACAAACCCAAAACCACACTCTTAGAAAACAGGTTCAGTGAGGTTCTATATCAGTGATTCTCAAACCTGTCCTGGAGTACCACCAGCCCTATCTGACACACCCATTTTAGGTCTTGTAGTTTCTACTAATGAGCTCATGAGTCGAATCAGATGTTTCAGGTCTTGCAGTTTCTACTAATGAGCTCATGAGTCGAATCAGATGTGATAGATGTGGGAGACATACAAAATGTGCAGGGCTGGTACTCCAGGACAGGTTTAAGAACTGCTGGCATATAGAACCCTAGGATTCTTAACTAATTTTAAGAACTCTTTATGCCAACAAGGTTCTATATAAGGAGAAATGTCTTAAATGATTGTATAATACTTTCATGTTTAACAGGTTATTTCCTCTTCTTTTTTTTTTTTTTTTCTTCTGGTGATAAAGTATGTTTAAGAGCTGTTTAATTTGTAAAATGTAATTAAAATTAAAAACGTAATTAATTAAAACTAAATCCATAAAATGATCATATTACGGGAACCCCTAAAACAGTGGTTCTCAAAGTGTGGGGCAGTCTCACAGGTACTAGAGGTAGGGCGCAGGAGATCAGAAAAGAAAAACGGCGTCCAAGTGCGTGAATAGGCGCTCTGCCTTTATAAAGCAGCACTGAACGCCAATTACACTGAATCGTTCTTAACTTGTCACCATCTGAACAAGCCTGACATAGAAGTTGCTTGTCATAGAAAAGCAAAAGCTTTTCAAAAGGGCAAAATAGGACCCCTTTAAATGTTTAAAAGGGAGGCGTGACCAAAAAAGTTTGAAAACCACAGCCCTAAAAGGTTTTATGAAGCACCTGACAGAACCCTTTAAAGGTTCTATATAAAACCTTTTCTTGAGGTTGATTGCATTTGCAACTCTCAAATGTCTCACTGCCCATCAAATAGCTGCTTACTCCGTCAATTGTTGAATCTAAAGCAGGGGTTCAAAACCAGGGGGGCCGCGGCCCACTAGGGGGCCTCAAGGGGGTCACAAGATAATGTAAAATTAATTAAAATATATTAATGTAGTTCGTTAATTGTATCATTAATAGGTTAAATTAAAAATTAACAAACCACCACCCCTCTCGTAAGTATTCTGTGATTGTTTCGGAGCAGCCCAAGCCATTTCTCATCGTACTGTGTGAAATACAAACTGAACAGCAGCTCAAAACACCCAACCGCTTTATGATCATTGTATACGCAAACTACATCTCTCAATTGAATAAAGAAAACCACGGTCACAAAACGTTTTGATGGATGAAAATTGTAATAAAGGTAAAGAAGATTATAGTGACATACAAGAGTCGTACATTAGACATGTGCTAGTCCATTATTATTGATGCCCAAACAGACTCACTGATCGCTATAACATCGTATTTCAACACAGTTCAATATATTCGCATTGTTGTAAAAATTTTATAACGGATGCTGTTTTGGAGAAGTTTGTGTGTCTTGGTGTGTTTAATAATTATGAATGTAAGCTATATGCAATCCTTTGACAACTTCCTGTGGTCTTGTTTGGCATGGCAGGTTGACTGGCAGGGGACCTCCTTGAGAGGAGGGGGATCTTGGAGTAAAAAAGTTTGAGAACCACTGATCTAAAGCTCCAACTTAGCATCAGGAAGTTGCTTGGAAGGTGAATGGTAAAAAGCTCCTACTTCAACCCGATCTCACGGCAATTCGTACGAATTTTACGAGGTGGCTAATTCGTACCAATTCATACGACCTCACTCATACGAATTTGTACGATTTTTGCTAAATCGTACATATTTGACGAGTTGCCAAATTCTTATGAATTCGTACGTATGACCTACCCCTGACCCCGCCCCTAAACCTACCCATCACTGGGGTTTAGACAAATCGTACGAGTGAGGTCGTACGAATTCGTATGAATTAGCCACCTTTTACTCACTCGTACGAATTGGTCGTGAGATAGCGTTGCCTACTTCTATTTGCTTCTCAAACAATATTGTTTATTTACACTTTCTAAAAGTCTTGAAAAATATATCAAGTACCTGTGCAAAACCCACTTGTTTAATTGACGTAAATGCTGTTTGATATGTAATAAAGAAGATCATTATTCTGACAAGACAGTAATTTGCTTCCCCTGCTTTGGCGATGACTTTCCTAGACAGCCAACCATTTCACAGAAAAAAGAAAAGGCCTTTTAGCCTTGTCATCGGGCAGTTCGTGGGTCGACTTATCGTTATACAGCTCCACAAGCTTGATGGATGACAACAAGATCTCCCGATTTCTCTTGTTTGGCTGCATGTAGTCAGTGTGGATTAAAACATTAATCAAATTAATGTTCAAGTGTCATAAGAGCCAGGGGAGCAGGACTTTGTTCGTTAGCACCTAACTGTGAAGTTTGTGGCTATTTAGAAAAGGGCTGTCTTTCTGAGGGATCCCCTTAATGGATTTCAGAAATCCAAGCGTGCGATAATGCTCAGCGACAAGCTATTCTTCACATTTGCCCAGCATGAGCTTGCTTTGAACAGGAACAGACCCCCATTGTTTATGTTTGTGGTCAATCAATACTACGAACTACCGAAATGAGGATTCTTCTTTCTAAATGCCAATACTGAAGCATCTCCATTTGCTCTACACATTGCAGAGGAGCATTCGTTAAATCGCTTTTTTTGTATCCACAGTGAGAACTCTTTATGTATCTGCCATCTATTATGGCTGTTTCTAGCTTGGGAAACTAACAGTTGGTGAAAAGCGACCCTGGATGGTGTTCCCACGAGCCCTTACATCCTGCAGGAACTATATCAGTCACCATAGCCCTGATTAAAAGTTGTACTTATCCCAGTGCATTCATGTGAGTAATTGACTCAAGCTATATACCTAACACTCACACATGCTCAAGGTGTTGAGCTTTCGTCAGCTGCCTGGAATACCTTGTAAATTGCAAAGCCCTATTAAGAAACAGTATGGGCAAGCATTTATGCATTTGAGAACAGGTCAGAAGTCTGGAAATTGGGGAAAAATATATATTTCTAATGTTCTCTGTGCATTCAGTTCTGTGAATGAAGAAAAATTTCCAGTTTTCGGTCTTCTCCTTGCACAATGACAGATATTCTCAGCTGTTGTAGAAGAAAGGCATCATGCCGACACTTAAATTATGACTATTGCAGCCACTCTAGATATATTTGAATACTGGCTAAACTGTATGAACAGAACTGTATGAGAGGATTTCATCACTTGCAAAATGACAAAAGATTTCACACCAAATTGGATTTGTGTGAACAAAGTGTTATTCGCAATGTTCATTCATTTCTTTCATTTCAGTAACTCCAAAGTTTGTCAAATGTGTACTTTTATTTTATTTATAAATGTGTTTGTTTGTTTGCTGACAAGATTTCAGCCAAAGGCCATTACACCATTCAAGCAGACAGGAGGTTTACATCACTAGAAAAGTACTTCACTTCACTAGAAAATGAGGGGTTTTAGCAGAATCTGTCAAGTGAACTGTTGAGCTTAAAAAGGATTTAATCGAGTGGTGGCCAATGATCACCTCAGACATTAGTAGTTGTTTGGTTCAGGGTTATTATAGTTAAGTAAAGCTAAACACAAAATGTTACTAAAAAAGACTAAAAAGTACTTAAAAATACCTACAATTAAAAAGAAAAAAAAGAAAAATAATAATAATAACTAATTCACAATATTACCAATACTATGATAGTATGATTTGGTTATTTTAGTATTTTAATTTTTTAATCTTTGCTTTGGCAGGCTAATCAGCTATTAAAAAAATGACAGTTGATATTGCTTTCAATTCAGTCATAGCTCTTGATATGTAAGGTCAAGTAGAGCATGTTTCATTGTGGGATACAATATCACAGATAGTGCAAGAATTATGGTAGAATGCTACATCATGTGGCTACTGCAACAAAGATGGCAGCCAGAAAATGAGCCAAAGCCTTGTGTATTCACTGAGAGTCAGTCAGATAATAGAGAGCTCTCTAGATCATGTGCTTTACATTTCCTCTGTGGCCACAAGGGTTTGCTAAAGCTGAGCTTATTCTATAAAGCTTCCGTTTGGAAGGTTTGAGGGGAAACTGACAATCTCCAGTGTATCAAAAATAATTACCCTACGGCAAGAACACTGACCTCAGGCCTCAGCAATATTCATAAGACCTTCTGTTGTACATAATGAATGACCCGAATACATTAACAGCAAAAATGTATAACTGACTTCCAAGTCCCATATCCCAGAGAGCTTGAAAAAATTTGGCTGAGAGGCTTTGTTCACGTGGGAGGTTAACCTCCATGTCTGTCACACAAACGTCTTACATTAACACCTTATTGGCAGAAATGCTTTAGGCCTATAGCATATCTTTTGACCAAAAAATATTAGTTTTAAAATAAATGATATACATTTTTTGCCATTTTTACCAAAACCTCATATGCTGTCTATTGTTTACAAAGGCAGTTGCCTTCCAACGCTGAAAATAAACTTCCCTGTTTGAACGTTGTTGTCGCAGTTCGAACGACGTTATTTTTGTCATCAGCATGTCTGATGTCCGCGACTCTGCGTACATGCGCTCAGTGATTCCCACTCAGTCCCACTAGATGGTTTGCACATGCCGAATGCATCCATTCGGGCTCATAGTCAATGGAGTGTACTTAATACAACTGTGCACAAGACGGAGCGGAATGCAAAAAAAATTGTGTAAATGTGCAGTTACGTTTGCCATTGTTCTGAAAATGTAAAAAAATAAATTAAAAAAATCCACCTTAAGCTCTATTTGTTTTTATAATGATAAAAAAGGAGAAGGCTTAACCGTTCACAGATTCCAAATATGAATTCCATTTTTTAACAATTAAAGAGTTGTAAGTAGCTTGTGTGTATATTAAATAAAAATGTTATTTGCAAATAGTTAAAATTGATTACTTTACAAAATAACACACCTCAAATCAAATATTGGTTAAAAATATATATATTTTTATCTGTACTTTTCAAATTGTATGAAATGGTGAATGGTATTAATCAAATGAAATATAAGTTTCTCCTGCCTTGTCTGATTGTCGCAATGCATATTTTTCAACAAAGACTATGTTGCCATAAAATTGTCTTAAATTAGGTATCTTAGGACGGAGCATAATGAAGTTTTTTCATTTGCACAGATTGTGGCATTCATGTCCTTTGGGTGACGGAGTTCAGCTGATCTGGATCCTGACACTTATTTTGTTTTTCCCAGTAAATAACCTTAATGTAGCAGTGTTCACAATTTTACCACCTCTGACTGTGTATAACATTACCCGGGGTAACATTAACACAGAGGGCTTGCACTCACAGCTCTCAACTTAAAATGGGGTTGTAGAAGTATTTTAATTTTCAAACACTGAGGCAAATTCAAATAATTAGCCTGTAATCTTAAAGAAGTGCCTCATGTGCTGTTTATCAGAAACTGCCAGATTGCACTTTTCCCCTCCACGGCAATCTATCATTCATTGGTCGAACATTAACATTCAAAGCTTGTCATCACCATGACACCAGACGACTTCATCCACATTTGCCTCTTTAAATGCAGGGTGTCTCCTCAGCATGCCCGATGCATTATTAGGCGCTCGTTCACTTGGGGCAATTTCAGTCGTGGCACATCTCTCTTTCCCTGTTGTCACGGTGCATTTTTCCTCTGCACCTAATTGTGTTTACTATTAACAATGTATGATACTGGCAATAGCTCAGGCTAATGAACATCTCAAAAATCCCTCTGCAGTCTGGAGAGCATTAAATTGAGTGTTCTGGACATCTCTAACATGAGCGTTGGATTACAAAAGGATGAAGGGAAAGATAAGTGTTTAACCTCTTAGAGGAACGTCTGCACTTATCCTGAAGTGGCACAGAGATTTATAATCCACTGTTTTGGTTTAGCAAATTGAATCTATCTATCTGCAGTATATTGCTTAAGGAAAATGAACTGTTCAATTAAAATAGAAAAATATTATAAAAAATAAACATTAAAATATATTACTAAAGTACATTACACTCATCCTTCCCTCGGGTCGTTTTGACTTTTTTTTTTTATTTTTTTTTTTTTATTTAGTGTTCATCAGAGGGGTCCAAGACCCAAGGACTTTTGGCGCACTTGAACCACGAATACACACAAAAAAAAAGGGAGGAGTTTTGTGGTTGAATGACCTTCCCTCGCAAGGTCAATTTGACTCCAATTTGAGGAATTAATAGAATGTGAGGAATCCTTCAGTACAAAGGCCTAAAATTTTTCAAAATTCAAACTAAAAATGCTAAAACTTTACCAAAAAATTATTTTATAACATCTACATGTCTATCTGAATGCATACTGAAGATAACTGACTTTAGGACCCAGCGGAACAGCTCGTTTGTTCCAAATAGAGCTATGAGGCCATCTGGTGGCAAGAGTCATTAAATATCATGTTATATTATTATTTTTTCAGCAAGAGGTCAGCAAAGACACCCAATGATAGATATTTTGAGCTAAATTAAAAGGGTTATGCATGAAATTGTGAGCTAAGTTGAAAGAATGTGAGGACTGTGTTTAAATAGCTATTTACTTTTTTATTATTTATTGATCAAATTGAGTAATTTAAAAGGAAATAAAATTGAAAATCTCCCAAAAAAAGTTCAAAAATTTTTTTTCATTACAAAATTTAAAAAAATATTATCAAAATTAAATAAAATAAGCTTTCTGGACAGACAAAAAACAACAACAACAAAAAAAGTATAATTTTAGGGCTTCGGGTCATTTTGACCCACGAGGGAAACAAAGTGCAAGGGAAGGATGAGGGTTAAAGATAATATGGAGAGATTATGCTTAATTTAGTTTATTTTATTTGAAATATGACCATTACATGCTCTTGGCAGGTTTTATGTGATTTAACCTTTGAGCAAAATATAAAATTAATAATACTAGTAAATAATAATAAAACATTCTTTCTTTTGAATTATGGGTGAAATATGACCCTGACATACACTTGGAGGGGTTTGTGTGATTTACCTTTCTGGTGTATTTTATTCACAAATATGCTGGTAAATATAGATGGATCAGAAAAGGCTAGAGCTTGAGTTGCATGTTTCTCCTCGTTGTGTGGACTGCACAGGCACAGGACTGACACAACATCATTTAGAGAGACTAATTAAACCTTCATTTGTAAAACCTCAGTCTCTTATCTAACAGCACCACCAGTGTGTCCCTCCCTTACTGAATTTGTGCAGGGATGCGTGTCCAAACATAATCTCGCTATGGCTAAACTGTGAGGAACAAGTTATGAATAAAGGGAGATTCTCATCACACCTGTGACTGTAATACATCAAAGCATCAATATTTTTTAACAATTTAAGCATTTCACCTACCCGTTCTCCTCATTTTAACATGTTTTCCTATACTCTGCAGTGAGTCATCCTATTCAAGCAAGGCTTTTTATATAATTGATAGCCTCTGTTTGGCTCTTCCACTTATTAAATAAAAACGAATGGCGGATAAAGCAGAAAAAAATCCCATGCCCACCCTCTCCACATCATTCCTCATCCAGTTGCGTTTTACCACAAGTCCACCAGATTCAATCAGAAGCTAATGCTTTTTACCCTTGGTTGCCCTGTAGAGAAACACACTTGTTTTAGTACAATCCTTCACCGGGTGTCAGTGGAATGCTCCAGAATGAATGGTCTGCATTTCAACACTGGGTTTCATGCTAAATTAGTCTCTGGTGAGATAGCTTTGTTTGTTTTTTCACGTGCTTTGCCAGACAGCATGAAAAACGGATTTGCGGCGGCGCTGTGAATTCTCACCTGAGGAGCAATCTGTCGCTCTGCCTAATGTTTCGCCGTCAGTGCTGCTGCATACGGGCGGAAACAGCAGAGACACAAATACAGTAAGCTGTTCAGAGCGGTGGGTGAAAGGAATTTGCAGGCAACTAATTAAGCTTATATTATATTAAGTCTACTGAGTATATTAGGCATCATTACAATTTGTTAGGCAACAAAAGGTACCTGCGATCTTTTCTCAATGCTAACAGATGCTGCACAAGCTTTACTTTTCTTAGCCAGTTATTGTTGCTTCCTGTTTTGCTTGAAAAGTGTGCTCGTACCATATTTCTTTCAATTAAATAAATGCAATATAATGCAAATAAATGCTCTTTTAGTTTTATAGATGATGCTGCATTCAGGCCAAGTCATAATTACCGTAATGACAAGATGAAAACCTGTGACATTCTATAAAAGTAAAAGTAAAAGTTTGTGTTTATAGAATGTATATATATACTCTATATGTGTGTGTGCGTGTGTGTGTGTGTGTATGTGTGTGTGTGTGTGTGCATCTGTGTACTGTATATATACATATACACATACACACTACACACACAGAGACATAATATATATATATATATATATATATATATATATATATATATATATATATATATATATATATATATGTATATATATATATATGTATATATATATATATATATATATATATATATATTAGGGCTGTCAAACGATTAATCGCGATTAATCGCATCCAAAATAAAAGTTTGTTTTTACATAATATACAGTACCAGTCAAAAGTTTGGAAACATTACTATTTTTAATGTTTTTGAAAGAAGTCTCTTATGCTCATCAAGCCTGCAGTTAAAAAAAACAAAACAAAAAAAAAACAGTAATATTATGAATTATGAATGATTTCTGAAGGATCATAAGACACCAAAGACTGGAGTACTTGCTGATGAAAATTCAGCTTTGCATCACAAAAATAAATTACATTTTAAAGTATATTAAAAAAGAGAACCATTATTTTAAATTGTAATAATATTTCATAATATAATAACACAGAATATTATTTTACAAATTATTAAGTAAATAAACGTAATGCTTAATTGAAAAAAATAGACAATTCCACATTACTTAATTTTTTCGATTAAGCATGAAGTTTATTTACTGATTTTTTTTTAAGTTAAGTCAACACACATATGATGTACGGTATTTGCTCCAAAAATTAACAAGGTAACAAGAACACCTTATAGACAGTGATAAATGCTGGCTATAGGATCCAGCATTAGTTTCAAGATGGCTGGAATCATGGGTAAAGCATAATGAAACATTCAAGTGCACTGTGTGAAACAATGTGAAACCAGCCAGCAGTCCCCATGAGGGGAATGGGTAAATAAACACACTAAATTGTATTTTTTTGAAAATGTAGAAATGCAGAAAGTTTTCTGTGATGGGTAGGTTTAGGGGTAGGGTTAGTGTAAGGGGAGTCTATGGAGAGTCCCCACTGTGTGTGTGTGATTTTAAACCTGGCAGTATAGCTATTTCATGATGGGGTGGGCGGGTTATGATGAACTGAATTCTTATGTAGTAGTCTGATGGCGTCTTGGGTGTGAAGTTTACGTGCATTGTGAACGTGTGCAGTGTGCAGTGTCCTACGGGGGTGATGTGTGTGCTCTAGCTTTTGCCTATTTATTGCGTGTGCGCTAGCTCTTGTATAGCCTATTTATTGCGGTGTTCTCTGTGTAGCATGCTCCATCGTGGTGTTGTTCGCCCAGGCTGATTAACATTTGTGTTTGGGACTTCAAGAACCTGACCCAGTCTGACATGTTTGGTAACTGCATGCAGAGCCGGCCCAGCCACTAAGCGACCTTTGCAATTGCAAAGGGCCCCGTGACCAGCAGAGGGCCCCCTAGAGTCACTGCTAGCTAGTGGGTGAAAAAAAAAAAGCCCACATCAAAAGTAACATAAAATAAATAAATAAAAAGAAATGGGCCTACAGTGCTCTTTATCTGGCATCATAAGCATAGTAGTTATTTATTTATGTATTATGGCGATTGGCAATTTTCCCGCGACCGCGAGTCTTGACCCTATGATGTCACTTGTTGTCGCTTGGTCGGTCAGTCAGACAGTGACTCCGACGTTGACGATGTCTGACAAGAAAAGAAAACATCTTTCTGGCCATGAAAAACGTCAAAAGAAGAGACTGGAAGAAGAGAAGAAACAAGAAGATAAAGGTATGTAAGCCTAATTTTCCGATACCTGTATGGATAACGTTAACCTATCTGCACTAACAAAAGTCGTTAGGAATTGCTTCATATTAACATTAGCCAAAATCGTGCTTGTATTAACTTTCATTATGCTACAGCATGGCGAGTCCGCTTTTAGCTATTATGCCAGCCGCAGCTGGAACCAGCTTCCAGAGGAGATCAGACGTGCTCCTACAGTAGTCACATTCAAATCCAGACTCAAAACACTTCTGTTTAGCTGTGCATTTACTGAATGAGCACTGTGCCAATGTTCGTCCGACTGTTTGTACTGTATTTTATTTTATTTTTCTAAACTGTTTTAATTATTCTTATTTCTTTTATTATTTTAATTTCTTCTATGTAAAGCACTTTGAATTGCCATTGTGTATGAAATGTGCTATATAAATAAACTTGCCTTGCCTTGCCTTGCCTTGCCTACAGTGTTTACATGCTAATAACATGCTGCTGCATGAAATTGGTTTAGTATCATGCCTATATCATTCGATGTGGTGTTAAAGCATTTAACAGCAATATAAACCCAGTTTGGCTTCTACACTAAAGGGCTAACGTTAACATTAATTTATTCCTTATGTCCAGGAGCACTTTTAAAGTAACGTTAAGTTACATGCTACCAGTAAACAAAGCACCAGCTGTTGGTGAGTATAAAGGGGTTGTAAAATGATAACCTTCTGCATTTTAAAAATTAATTCTACCTTTATATATAATTATTTTCTTTATGTCATTGCAGCTCCATCAACCACATATATTCCTAGTTCACAACACAGTCATGTCACTCAAGAAGCTAACAATGTTGGTAAGTTCTGTGTTTTATTTTAACCTAGAAATAGACTTACTTTTTCCCAAGGAGACGCACACAAATACATAAGTACTAAATAAGTTTGGATTTGAATAGTTCTATTGAAATGTTACCTTATTCTTATTGTTTTTATTATTATTATTGTTACTATTGATCTTGTTTGTGGTGTTTTAGATGTTATTGTTTTGTTTATTTGAAAAATTCAAACATTTGAATGTTCTATTTATTATATTATATAATATTTTATTTAAATGTTATTCTATTTGCTCTATTTAATTTAAATTATATGTGTATATATATATATATATATATATATATATATATATATATATATATATATATATATACACATATAATTTAAATATATACATAAATTATATATATATGCTGTAGTTTGTGACTCTTAAACTCTGTTGTCAAATAAATTATATTTGGTCAGTGAAAATCACTTTATCAGTCTTTTTATTCAGCAAGTTCCTCAGTGTGTGTTCAGTCTTGCACTGTCACTCAGCTCAGTCAGTGGTATCATAATTTTGTTTCTTTTAGACATCAAACATAGTAGATATAATAATAATAATAATATGTACCGTATAGTTATTAGGTAGTCATTGCTTTTCTTTAGGTCTTAAAATGATCAGAGGGGCCTCCAACCAAATTTTGCATAGGGCCCCCAAAGGTCTAGGGCCGGCTCTGACTGCATGAATTATATTAAATAAAGATTATTGTTTCTACTCCTGTGGTGTTGTTTGCTTTGTAGAGTAGATTTCTCTAGCCGCAACAATTTGATCGAACCTTCTAGGTTTATTACAAATTGTTGCATTGTTCCATTGTCTAACAATTGCATTGTTTGAAAAGTGTTGCAGCCATACAACACATACTGATGCTTTGATCAGATCAAAACCAAGATTGGATTTTGTGATCTAATCAAATTTCAGAATGTTTTCTTTGTTTTTTTCTCTCTCTTTTGAACAGCCAATTTTCAAGATTTGATCGAATCCGATAGCCAAAATCTGATCAGATTAGGCTTTTGAACAACTGTGCCCTGGGTAAATAGACTAGACAACATAATAAACACAGCAGCTTTTCGATATGTGAAATCTTTAGACAAACAGTAGGTGGATGATATTTATTCTCATAAAGTGCACTATGAGTCATTCAAAAGCTTCATTGGTGCAAAAAAAAAAAAAAAGAAAATCTTGTGCTCTGGTCATCAGGTTCAACCACAAGTTTAAAGTTATTACGCAAAGTAAAAGTCTTAGCCCAAAATAAAAAGTTCCTTGATGTAATATTTAGTATATGTTAATTGAATAGGAATGGAAATGGGGAGCAGAATATATTGATGTGCTGGGAATATATCTGAAAATCATTTGAAAACGATGACACAGACCTCAGCGGATCTGAGTTTCAATAGTAATAGTACAGAAATTTCCCCTATTGAAAATCCACTCTGGGGACAGTTAACACTGACTTCACATCGACAGGAAACTGTTTCTTATTTTCAGTACATTCACTAGAACTTTTACAGCATCGTGGGAAACAATAGCGCTTGGTTTTATTTGATTTCCTATGGGAGATACATGAAGATTAATGATCTTATTTCCCAAGCTCATATACCTCAGTCAGTCTCTGTTTTTTTCTTATGTTAATTTGATTTCCTCAGCTCCTCTGGGTAGACAATGTCATTTAAAATATGCACCCTCGACATTCGAGCACAGCATTTGTTCCATTCAATCGGAAGACTTCTGTGTTCCCTGCTTGATATTACTCATCTAGATAACCAGGCAATCTAGCAGTTATTTATACCCCAAAATTCAAGTTTTAATGTACTGTGCGGTGCCGCTAAATTATTAGAGCAGACAATTTGTGAAGAAGAAGAATAAAAACTGATTTATACAACAGGAAGTGAAGTAATTGCATGTTAGAGTTTCTTTATGACAAAACTCGTATCACCAGACCCAACAACAGACCCTCCTATCTCCCAATAAAAGGACCATCTCTGACTGTGGCTGTGACTGAAAGCTTAGGCAGTGACTTGTTGCCTCGCTGCCCTATCATGCAATGACTTCACAGGCATGCGTTTGCGCTTAAAGGTACATCATGATTTCGGACAGAGATCTGAGGCAGCATAACGGTTTAATGATCTACAACAAAATAGAGCAAGTGAATATTTATATAATAGTCATTATAGTTCTCGCTAGAAATAACATAAAATATGGAAAAAGTAAGTCAAAAATGTGCATTTACACACAAACTGACCACCAACCGCAACTTTCAGGCACCATATTTGATTTTTAGCACAGGATTGTGGTATATCAAAGGTAGCGAAGGATAAGTCTATACTGCCTTTTAAAAAAATTGATCAGATGAAGGTACTCAGGAGACAGAAAGTGAAGCTAACATTGGATTTGGACGTGCCTTGATGCCTTCCTTCCTTGTAAAGCATCCTCTGAAGGCAGAATTTTCCAGGTTTCTAACACAGCCTGAAAACTCTAACACAGCCACAGAAAAAGTGGGGATATAAAGGGGATTATGATTTTGTGATTTGTAATGCTTCAAAAGAAGTTTGTATACATTATCATTTGCTATTTTGTTTAATGTCTATAAATGTCATTGTGAATATCAACTGATATGGATTATGTTTATTAACAGAAACTATGTAGGAGACATTACAACAAGCATTAAGTAAAGTCTTTGGAGAGAATATTCCTATCTTTATTTATATTTAGTAAACTAAATTAAACATTTACCTTTCATACAACTTTCATTTTATTGCAAATTTAGCTTTTGTTTATGGTGAAATTGAGTTGAAAAATGCCAATTTATTATATTATATTGACATGAATTAAGTAACATTTAGCGTGTCTCTAAATATATATTTTTTATTAATATTAAATAAAAATGTAAGGGTTTCACTTTATTTTGATGGTCTCTTTAACACATTCTGTTGACTATAAGTAATGTTGCACCTACATGTCTTCTAACTCTCATTGGAGTGTTAGTAGAGTATAATTAGACTGGTAGGGTTAGGGTTAGAATAAGTTGACATGAACTTGCAAGTTACTTATAGTTAGTAGATTGTCTGTTGGAGGACCATCACAATAAAGAGCTAGCAGATATTAAGCAGACAGTCTACTAATACTCTAATGAGAGTCAGTTGGCAAGTTGCAAAATTACTTACAGTCAACAGAATGTTCAAAAGGGACCATCAAAATAAAAATGATAATGTCAGTGTATATTATTCACTCAATTCAATTATTCCTTTTTGAATGTCTGTAAATTACAGAAATAGTGTTTAAGCACCTGTGGTAGATTTTTCCCTAAACCTAGCTATCTGGGTCTCGTCTACAAATCGACGTCCCCGAACGTCTACTGTCGACGTTTAGTCTATCTGGGTCTCGTCTACAAATCGACGTCCCCATTCAATAATAGTCACCTAACTAACTTGTTCCCCTAAACTAGCTTCCTTCCTAAACTAGCTTCCTGCGCAGGAATAATCGACAGACTCAAGCAAATGTCCTTTAAATGCTTTAATCACGGCCAGGAGATCTTCCCGAGCAGTTCTCAAGGAATCTCTCCCAAGAAGCAAGGCCGGAGGATCTCAGACAAATTACATTGAGAATCCCACCTGAAAACACGGATACAACAGTTTTTATAGAATCGAGAAAACAAATAAGACTAACATGTCACCTTCAATATGATTGGTTCAATTGGTTCAAAAGCCCCAACCTTTTTCCTCTGTCACTGGCACAAGCAAACTCTGATTTTGTGATTACTTATCACAAGGTTTTGAGAACTAGTCATCTGTCTAGTTTCACTTCCCCTTTCTGTTATTTATACACACACACACACACATTTCCCCAAAGAGTTTGGACACATTTAAAAGCATATGAATGTCATTCCTGCAAGAAAAACAAATGTTAGTTGATTAATTAAAGCTGATTAATTAAAATCCATCACACACCATAAGCTTTTTCTCCTCAAAATGGACTTGCACGCCAAAGTGAAGGAACAACATGCCTCCTGTCATTTAGTTACTGTCCGTTACCAAATCCTAATTTGTCCCCAATCCAGTTAGGTCACAATGTCTCTTTCGGTGGCCCTCCACTCACTCATGTTAAAGTCAGTCTTGAGGCAAAAAGGCATCAAACCAGCAACTTTACAAGAACCTTTACAAAGGAGGATCTTGCAAATCAGAGCAGACATGAAAGTGAACAAGTATGATATGTTGGCTTAAAAGCCAAGTGTTCAAAAACACTGTTAGTTCATGACTGAAACACTACTGTTCTCCATCATTTATTTATCCGTCTTCCCCTCAGCCTGTCCATCTCCTCTTTAATCTTTTCACCTCAACTTACCTCTCTATCTGCTCTCTTGCCTTCACACAGCCTGTGTGGCCGGCTAAAAAATTGGTCTAAAAGCATGAAGTTGTTGCCTCTGGTTGTGGGGTGCTGTGTTATTATCCCCTTCTCACTGTGGCATCACTCGCACACATCCATGCAGAGCCAATGTGGCCATCGTCTCGCCTCCAGCAGCGCCTGGAGTTGGCTTGGCCAGGGTCAAGCTCTAATGTGGCAGGCCGAGATAATAGCACAGCTGTGCATTCATAACCAACCCACACAAACAAGCACACACACACTTCCTTGCTGGACATGATAGCTGTGTCCGCTCCCACCCCCCGTGGCGGTGCCAGATAACAGCAGATGCCACCTCTGCAGAAGGACTGTTGCCCTTATTGTGTTAGGTTAGTGAGAAGGGGAAGCCAGTATAATGAGGGGCAGGCCAGTCTTGGCTTCCTCTGTGTAGCGAAATGCCCTCTGGGTTGATGGGGGCTGACTGGAAAGCTGTTCCGTGCCATAAATGAATAATATAGAGGTGGAAACTGTAAAAGGATTTCTCAGAAAAGACACACTTTTGGAGCATTTAAGGGCATAGTGTGATCAATTGTTGCTGTAGATGAGCAGCTTTTGCATGCTGCCTACTGTATTTAATGGGTTTAAGGAATAGTGTACTCTGAAATAAAAATGTACTCATGATTAGTGATGCAACGAAGTGAACTTTTTAACGAAACACCCAAAATCGTAATTAAAGTTTTAATTTAGCTGAAAACTGAAACTGAAAATCAAGTTTACAATGATTAATTGATTAACCTTTTTTGATAATCAACACTCAAATAAAACCTGAGTTGAATATACGCATTTAAACTGCACTTAAAGGAATGGTTCACTTAAAAATGTAATTTACTCACTCTCAAGTTGTTTCAAACCTGTATGAATTTCTTTCTTCTGCTGAACACAAAGGAAGATATTTTGAAGAATGTCGGTAACCAAACGGATGGACACCATTGACTTCCATAGTAGGAAAAAAAGAAAATACTATGGAAGTTAATGGGGTCCATCAACTGTCTGGTTACCGACATTCTTCAAAATATCTTCCTTTGAGTTCAGCAGAAGAAAGAAATTCATACAGGTTTGAAACAACTTGAGGGTGAGTACATGATAACAGACTTTTCAGTTTTAAGTGAACTATTCCTTTAAGGCAGTTTTTATTTTTCAGCTTTTGACTATAGACAGACAACTACAACAAAAAAACTCACTGCAATGTTAACAAAAAAAAAAATATATATACAGTACATATATATGGAAATTACAAAATAATTGCTAGGCAATAAGACAATAAGTGACATAAGACAAAAAGTGACATAAGACAATAATGAGACAAAAGTGACATTTTTGACATTATGAAGTGTCAAGTATTCTTACCTAGCACTGACATAAGTGTTAAACATTATTGTGTGTTGAACAGTCTTATGGCATTGGGGTAAAAACTATTCCTGGATCTTCAAACTCCAATTCATTGTCCAATTTAAAACTTTATTCCGATCATCTACTTAAGACATTCTACTAACTATAAGTAGCTTTGCTACTTTAGAAGTCAATGTCAACTCACTCTCATTAGAGTATTAGTAGACTGTCTGCTTAATATCTGCTAACTCTTTATTGTGATGCTCCCCCAACAGATATTCTACGGACTATAATTCTACTAAGCCGAATCCTAACTGTCTACTAAATCATGAACATATGCTAATTATCACATTTTAAGTTACATATCACAAACTATAAGGAAATATTAACAATATGTTAATTGCAAACTAATTTATTTTGACTGAATATGAAGCTGATTTTAATGACCATAAATTATAGAAATTTATCGACCTGATTTAAAATTTTCAAGATGTGTTTTGAAACCAAATGATGTAGTTACAACATCTGGCTAACTGTGTTATTTGTTTTACCTCATAAGTCACTTTTTGTCTTCGCAATTGCTGTTTTGAATTATAAAGTCTGAATCATTGGATATAAACTTGCAATTGCAAGACATAAAGTGTGTATTGTGAGGTAAAATGTCACAATTACGGTTTTATTATTATTAGTATTATTTCCTTGGTGGAATCAAGCTTCCATAGCTCTAAGCTTACTAGCCAAATATTATATTCTCTTTTTTTTTCTCTGAAGAAAAAAAAAGATAAAAAAAATAAGCTCTAAAAAATATTTAAGAAGTCCATCACTGGTGTGCCATTTTATTTGTATGAAGCGTGTTAGCTTTGTGTGACAAACAGCTTTGAAATCTCATTTGTGCTTGTGTTGTGTGCATGTTTTGACTTTTTGTGTTTATAATAACAAAAGTTTCATTTTGGCATGAACTAATCCTTAAACAGGTTTTTTAAGTTCTGTATGATTTATTCTCTAACATAGTTGGGTCTGTGGTTGTTTGAATTGCTGGGTTAGGCCATATGCCATATCTACTCCACAATACTGCAGGTTATTTGAGTTGCAGTCTAAGACTTCACAAACCAACAACGAAAGAAGATTTCCATCCAGATGCTCCTGCTTGCTTCTTATTCCCATCTCCAAAATCTCTAAATCAATTCCCAAAAGTCTGCCCAGGGCCATGATGGACCTTCTGAATTCATCAGTGCGGTGTGCAGCAGCCATGTTTCTTCACACTTAACCTTCTTGTGAAATTGCCCAGACAACTTTTGCCCCAATTTTTGAGGAAGCACAAAGCAGCATAGCATTCACTCTGCAAATACCAGCGCCTGAGGGACTGTTTGTTTGCCACTGTAATGCATTTCTCTATAAATCCATCACTTATGCCATGATGTAAATGTTTGGAGAGACCAAACTCAGCCTTGGCAAACCCTCAGCATTGAGACTCTTAATTAGATCAATTGAATGTAGCATTGAATGGTGTATGAAAAGCTGATGGATATCAGCTGTACTGTTGTCAGAATGTCTGTGTTTGTGAATAGACTGGACCCGAGCGTGTCAAAGGTGATCCGTCGTGGATCTCTGATTGGTGCAACTTTTGATGTTGTCTGATTGATAGAATAGAGCTTGTATTCACATTGGTAATTAGTGGCACTGATCAAAGATCTGAGTCATCTCTTTCTCTCACTGCATGTAGTCCTTCCCTGAAGCAATCTGACATTGCTAATTCAGTAGCATCGGAGCGATTTAGCCTTTAGCTTACTGAATGTCTAATTACAGATCTGCGGAATTATCAACTTTACGTGGGTTGTGCCTCGGCACGGCACAGCGCGGATGAATCCAGTGTTTTGAGGAGAATGTGCGGCTGTCAGTCGCCACGCCGGTGTGGATACTGTCATTCGGAATCACAGATTCTACTTTTTGGAAGTATGACCAACATAAGAATTCACCGGAAAATGTAATCTGAACAAGTAAAGCCTGTTTTATACTTCTGCGTCGAACTGCCGCCGTAGCTACGTCGTAGGCTGTGTGTAGCGCGCGTACCCTACGGCGTACCCTGACGTGCACCTCTCCAAAAATGTAACAACGCGTCAATTCTACGCGGACACAAGCGCGGTGATTGGTCTGCCAGAACCCCTCCCTCGGGGTTTCACATGCTCCCTAGGTGCGCGTCAACGCGGACAACGACACAGAAGTATAAATTAAAACCAACACGTTGCCTACGGCGTATAGGCTCCGGCGTAGGTCCGACGCAGAAGTATAATGAGGCCTTAAGTAACAAAGTATTATACTTTGTTCTCAAATTGTTAATGTTAACAACATCAGCATTGCGTGAATACATTTAATGCCCTTCCGATATTTATCCTTGTTTTCGCATGGGCCCGGTTGCGGTCTCTTTTTTTTCTTCAGCCTGTCCGAAGTCTTTTGCATTTTACAACGAGTGAATCTCCAGTTGTCACTGGTGATTGTCGTTTGAACCTTTCTGGATCCGCCAACAAATTGATAAGTTTAATTATATCAAGTGCTGTGAGAAAAGGCTATACATCTCCACCTCCAACATCCTCACACGCAATATAGCCTACTAGCCGAGACTCTCTTTATGTGTACAGATGTGACGTAATGACGCAAAGACATGATCGAAATCCACCAGTACCACTGGAGTTAAAAACATTATTACAAGCTTACCGTTTTGAATCGAGCTAAGGCAAGCAGATAGATTTAACACTGGCTGGTTATGTACTTGCTCAATTTATTTTGGATAATTTTTAACCCAAAAAAGTTACGGACTGCAGCTTTAAGAAAGTACACAGTATAAAAAAAAAAAAAAAGAAGAAGAGAAGAGAAACAGTACATAATCAAGTCAAAATTAGTCAAATTCATGTCAGTGCATATTTCTGCCTTATTGATTTTTCACAGGTGTTTAACCTGTAATTTGAATTGCATTTCGGCATATAAAAATACCAGTTTTTATAGGCCGAAATGCAATTCAAATTACAGGTTAAACACCTGTGAAAAATCAATAAGGCAGAAATGTACACTGACATGAATTTGACTAATTATGACTTATGTACACAAAGACACAAAAATGTACAGGACACCTAAAAAAAGATCAATAGTTAGCCATTGCACAGTGATGACGATTTACAAACAAATGAGACAAGCCAACTAATACCATTAAAAATATTACAAACTTCATCAAATCTTTAGTAATTATTGATGTTTGTGCTGCGCACTAAAAATTATGTCACTTCATTTTAAGTTGTTTATTTGTAAATGTAACTGTTCTTATAATGTAGAGGTAGTTTCCCCCTCTTGAGGTATGTACATTCTCCAACAATAGATTGAAAAAGAGAAACAAAAAACTAGTCCCTTCACCACCGCACGTGAGGGCCTATAGCGGCCTGCCTTGAAGCCTCGGCTCCTATAACGAAAAAAAATAACCACACTGGTCTCAACATACAACAAGGACACTTAACAATTACACAAAAGACAAAAAAAAAAAAAAAATCCAGTTAAGCAAAACAAAATACATAAAGGAATGCACTAAAAAAATAAATAAGTAAAATAAATATACCAAAAACAAATAAAGCAAATTACAAACAAATTGAAAGACTAGTTAAAGAAAAGAAAGAAAAAACCGCGAACACAAGGACAAATGCTGGAGAGCAGGCGTCACACCAAACACACAGGTCGAACGCACACGTGTTGATCAGAAAGTTTGTCACAGGAGAGAATCCGGATACAAAACAGCAGCGTCAAACAGCGTTTCCCCGCCGAACAGTCTTCATTTCATAACCAGTCGCGCATCCACGTCACGCACACACAGAAGGATACCACCATGCCACAAAGCACAGGAATGCAGGAGGGGCATATGAATAGCCGCCGCCAACAACAAACCATCGGCCATAATGCTCAAGCAGAAGGGATAAAACTAACCGGAATGGGCGGTCCCCGGCAATGACGCACAGGCGGTGACCACACACACATACACGGTGCATTCGGATCCTTTTTATACACTCCCTCGCGGAATAATTAGACACTATATTACCCACACGCATTAAATTAATTAAACTCTTTACGTCCCACCACAGAAGGAAAGAAAAGACATGGATTTTTTTTTTATTATTATTATTAATAAATTGACAGTTTTTGTGTTAATTTAAGTAAAAAGTAGGGACAGCATGACATACATCTTCTCAAACTACATAAATAATATGTAATCAGGGAACTCTTTTTGATAGTCTACTTTAGACATTCTATTAATTATAAGTAACTTTGCAAATTGCAACTACATGTCAACTAGAAGTCATTAGAGTATTAGTAAATTGTCTGGTTAATATCTGCTAAAGCTTTATTTTATTGCTCCCCAAAAAGCATTCCACTGACTAGAAGTAATTTTGCAAATACATGTCAACTTATTCTAACCCGAACCCTAACAGTCTACTAACAGTCTACTAACAGTCTAATAATACTCTGCAACTACATGTCGACTTACTTTAAAAGTTAGTTAGTAGAATGTCTAAAGTGGACAATTGAAATAAAGTGTAACCCAAAATCATGTAATTTACATTAAAAAAAAATCTAAAAAATGTTTCAATGTGTTTAAATGTGCTGCACAACAGGAATTACTCTTCACTAATTATAAACTTTAATGAATAGGATACATTTTAAATGGAATTAGATATATAATAAAGACATGACATGTATGTGAGCCTCTTTCTGCATAAATAAGTGTCACTTTCTGCCATTTACAGCCTTAGAACAAGGCTGTTGAAAAGGCTTTCAGTGATAAATTATAAGAATTGATCTCTACATCTTTAAATAATTTTTAAAAGCACACTGCACTATGAACCAACATAAAAGGAATGACCAAAAATGTCCTCAGTTACTTCAAAAACAATTTAATTGACTTTGCCAGCTTTCAAACTGTTAACTTTGAAGCTGTGTTAGATATGGTTCAATGTAGTCTTCTACTGATCTCATTCTTCAGTGACTCTGAAATGTCCAACCCATTAACAGCACACACACACACATAGATGATCAAAAGATGAGTAAAGCATTGATTAGAGCATCAGAATATAGCCTATAAATATCAGTGAGTGTCACTTTTCATTTTGAGCCGTTGCCAGAGCAAACAGAACATTAAAAAAAGTTTATGATGAACCATTATATCACTCTAGATCAAGAGAGGTGAGATATTTAAAACCGAGATGCTGTTGATCTTTCACCCAGTATTAATTATTTTAAAGATGAATGCCATTGCAGGGATGTAAATGACAGCAGTGTCTTGGCCAGTGATCCTCCAGCCGTCACAGTCTAGGGTAATTTATTATTATACACACAGACACAATGAGCAAGCTTCCATTAGTATGGGCCTAGATTTACATTTGTGCAATTCATTCTCAGTTTTGCAGCATTTATCAAATTTGTTGTTATTTCTCCAAAAGTAAATTAAATTAATTAAAAAGTAAATTTAATAAAAACGTCATGTTGATGAAAATATGAAAAATGGGAAATAGGAATAATAATAATAATAATACATTTATTTTTATAGCGCTTTTCATGACACTCAAAGACGCTTTACAGTTAATTGGTTTACATTCAAAGAAAAACTAAAACAGATAACAAACAAGGTATATAGACAGGGTTACATGGATAACACAAGAAAATAAGAAGAAACTAGAAAAAAAAAATAATAATAATAATAATTTAACACCTCAATATATGAACAGTACACTAATAATGTATTTCAAATAATCCAATAGTCACAAATGCCGGGGATTGACCTGCTTAAGCTAGAACAGTTATCATGTGTTTTGTTAAATGTTAATACATGTTAAATTAATATATAGAAATTCTACACTTTCTCTTTTGCACTATAATTAGATGGATTTTGTCAAAGTAAAATTTAATAGGATTGATAAATATGATATGGCTTAAAGGATATTTTCCATCAAAAAAGACTGACTATAAAAAAGTGTAATGAAGACTGTTTACAGTACAACATATCTCCTAGAGTAAATGTGGTTGACTGCACAAATCAGTTATCTGTGCAGGCAAATGTCACATGAGCAACTAAATAGTAGGCAATCGGGTATGATAATGAACCTTTTATTCACTATAGATCTCTGCAGATGGTAATGGGCTGATGGAGAGAATTAAATTATTGGAATATGTTTTATTTCATAATTTCATATAATTAAGTTTCAGTTCGTCTTAAATTGCTTGGGGGGATAAGTATGGTCATTTCAAAAACAATGTTTTATGGACATGTTAGTTTTTCCCCTTCACTAAAAATGCTTGAATGGCCACTTAGTTTAAAAGAAAATACTTGAGAGTATTGGCGTCAGCTCTCAGAAGATACATCTCTAATGATGTGACATATTAAAGGCGCCAGCCCACCCCTGATGGCGCCAGATCACAGCACCGCTAAGAAAATTTCTAAGAAAATCAAATCATGGTCACCCACCTTTCTTTTGATAACTGTTTTCCATACAGAATGGAAACTATAACATGCCATACTTTTTCCTGCCATCTCTCATGTGTTGTAATTAAGGCCTTTCCACACAGTTATGGAGCTGTAAGCAACCATTGTTTTCAATGGAAGAGTTGCAAATGAGCCTTTCTCTTGTGGCTCCCTCAGCCCCAGATGCTCAGATGTGACTCATACTGGTCCCACCACCCCATTGCCAGTGATAGTGATAAATATCCAGCAATAAGCGTGTGTGTGATCCAAGCAACGTGAGTTGGCTGTGCGTGGGTGGGTTGAGACTGTGAGGTGGGCACAATGCGCAGTGGCTGCTGTGTAATTAAGAGGATGCTAATTGTCACGGCTGTTGCTGTAGTGACAGAGGACAGGAGCTGTGATCTGATTCTGTCCCAAGAGGACGAAGACATTGAGGAGCCCAGATGGAGGGTTCAGGTAGGCATCAGCGTGCCACATGGTACTGCAGCATGCTACCCAAGTGACCTATATTGGACAGGTGTTGAGGAATCTATTAACTTCAAACAAGACTTGAGCAAAAATAGGTGTCATGAATCTATAGAAGATCTCAGTAATCCAGGAACTGAGTTATGGGAACTCATCAATCGTATTACACAAGCACTAAGTAGCCACACAAACACTAAGTAGGCATGAATGAGCCTGCACCCTCAATGAAACAGTAGGGGCCCCAGAAGACAAAGGATTCGGCTTGTTAATGAAGAGGATCAGGTTCCGCTTACAGTCAATTGTAGCTCCAAAAGGACCGGTTTGAGCCACAGTGTGGTCGCCAGTAGGTTCGTTCCAAGGTACGGACAGTGTCCCAATCCCGATGCCCAATCCCAACTGCACTATGCCAGAGGATAAGGCTCATTTGTCAGCTATTTGTCTCTGAGCCAAAGTGAAAAGAGACAGAGCTCCATTAGCCAAATGACAGACAGCCCAATATATTACTCATCTGCTTGGGGATTCATTACTGGGCTGTAAGGGTCCTAATTTGTGCAGAGCCTTATTTTAACGGCACGGCTATGATGTCATGCCTCCATGCCACCCAAGAAGGAGAAAGCTGGATTTAGAAAGGCACCAAATAAACAAGGCATTCGGGCCAGCACATCTGCCGCATAATCATGGAACAGACGCCTCCAAGATAATTTACCATCTCCTCCTTACTGCTGATTATAATTCCTGTAATTTATTGAGATTTAAGACTGTATGGCAGACAGTGCTTCTTAATTTCAAACAGCAAGGACTAGGATGGGAGCGAGCCAAAAATATCAACTTCAAACCGGCCACGCAAATATCTACGGATGACTCAGGTGGAGAGTGAGGTGGGAGCTGAGCGGGGAGGGAAAAGGCGTGAGAGTTCGCCATCATTCTGAAGGGTGAATCAGAGAAAGCAGGCCTGCGTTGTTGGAGCAATTCTGGGGTGAGCGCCCGTCTCCAGCTGAAACCTAGTCAATTATTTCCTACCCCACCCACCACCTCTACAGGCAAGAAATGTGTAAGGATTGAGTGTTGTGAAGAGGCGAGAGTTTTGTTTTGTGTTTACATTGGCCACTTACCATGTTCCATGGCCAATTACTGTGGCGCAAAAGGGGATTGCTGTTTTGGAGATTAGTGGTGACACTTCCGACAACGGTCAGGCAAACTTGCTTTAGTGTAAGCGTGGTGTATTATTAGATCAGTACCGATGGTGAAATGGCCTGTCATTACCACATCAGTGTGCCAGGTCGGCTGTGCCCTGATGTTTAGGAGGTTTAAGCCTTCACGCAGCATGATTAAGAAGCCCTCTCTGCAAGTGCTCACCCACTCTGTATGACATGGATAGAGCCAGCAGAGATGTTAATGGTAGTTCCAATCAACAGCAAGCAGCTTCCAGCTTACATTAGCTAAAAATAAGTTGTCAACTGCCCTTGATGCTTCTGTTGAAATATTCTGATTCTTGCTGTAAAACTAGAATAAAGACACCAAGAGAATGTTTTATTTGCCGGGAGGTTGCTCATTCAGCTCAGGAGAATTCAGAATATTGTGTGTCTATTACTTTTCTCTGGTGCAGGCCAACCAAATTTGTAAATTATTGCTAGACTGGAAGTCACTTAGTCATTTTGTGGGATTCACATCATACAGTCTGATTCAAGGAAGAAAAACATGGTAGGAGGGCTGCCCTCGACTAAAGATTTTCCGATAACACTTTACTTGAAGGGGTGTGCATAAGACTGACATAACACCTTCTTAATCATGACATGACACATTTTATGAACATGAAGGAGGTTTTATGCATGTTTATGACAACTGTCATTAAGTGTCATTCGGTCAATTATGAGATTTTTTTATGCAAATATGACATTGTTTGAGATGTCTTTGTCATAACAACTTGACATAAACCAATACATCATAATCTGTCATAAATGTGTCATAAACATGACATAGCAGATTAATTAAAAGCTAAGTAGTTTCTTAAGTTTGATGATTAATCTGCTATGACATGTTGTCTTGGTAACGTCAAGTTGTCATGACAAAGACATCTCAAACAATGTCATCTTTGCATTAATGACATAATTTAGCGAATGACACTTAAAGGGATACTTCACCTCTGGGAAGATGAATGTGTATTTAGAATAGGTCATTTAAGTAGAAGAAATGTGAAGAATTTTTTGAATTTGGAGCTTTCTAGACTGAGAAAAGCCAGAAAATGTATTTTTGGCTTATGTGGATGAAAGACAACAACTCCCAGAATGCACTTGCTTCGCTGCCTTAGGAGGCCACGCCTACCGGTAAGAGTGCGTAGTTGAAAACAACAAGGCTAGCCTACGTGATGAGTTTGCCAGTGATTTAGAGATCGGCCAAAATGTCCGGGATTCGGCTTTTGCGTTCTACAGTCGCCATTCATCATGTTTACTGTGGCGAGCAGGACGAGGCTGACGGCCGCGGGAGAACGGCGCGAGGCCGGTGGCGTCATTACTGAGACGCGCCGGGTCTCGCATCGCTCACGGAGGAGCGGGAATTTTCTTAGCAATGGTAAAACGCACATCAACCGATCACTTGTTTAGCGTTAATGTAAACACTACATTCAGATTCACCAATCGGAATGAATTCAGTTAGATTGAAACAAAAGGTGCATGTGCATGTAAACATGGCGACCGCAGAACGCAAAAGCTGAATCCTGGACATTTTGAACGCTCTCGCCCGCCGGACAAGTCCGGGAAAAGGAGGATGGTATAACCCCTACTTACTCAGCTTTCTCCTACTATTCAGCTTTCTCCACAGAACAAGAGCCTGCTAGCTTAGCTTCCAAAGAAAGACGGCTGACACTGTGTACATTCTGTGAGTGAGATCCCTCCCTGTATGGGCGGGCTGAAAACATGCGGAACAACGCCATCTACTGGCTGTAGTCTTTAGCCTCTGGCCAGAAAATCCTCCGATGACGCAAAATGACGATTTTTGCGTCATCGGAGGATTTTTTCCAGACAAAAAATACATAAATCTCTTGTCTCAGGGGGATATGAGGGTGGAAAGCATGGTAATTCGAAAATACTACAGGTTTTCTACTAATACAAAGCTTAATGCTAAATCCTGAAGTATCCCTTTAATGACAATTGTCATTAACATGCATAAAACTTCCTTCAGATTAATGACGTGTCATGTCATTATTATGATGAAGGTGTCATGGTCAGTCTTATGCACACCCCTTCAAGTAAAGTGTTACCGATTTTTCTAGTCGACTAATAGTCATTCATTTAAAGGAGAACTCCGGTCAATTTTAACATTGAGCTCATTTTTTTGTCAATTTGGAGTGCTGTCAGTACAGAGAACAACGACAAAAATCGGTGTTGCCTACACCGTGTTATCTTCTTTTTAAAATTTGCACCCTGTTGACTTAAATGGGGCAAGTTTTAAACCTGCTTTTAGCCTCTTAACATCCTTGATGTGTCATTACAAGTGCACCAGCCATGTGAGTGATTCCTTCAGAGTGAACACGGTGAATCTGACTGCAGTAGATGCAGTAGACAATCGACTACTGTGGTCTTCGACCGAAAACGGGAAGTAAATACAGGTATTTGCGCTGGCTGAATAAACATAATTTTTATCCATATCTTTCACATCTACTGCAGTCAGATTGACCCGCGTTCACTCCGAAGGAATCACTCACATGGCTGGTGCACTTGTAATGACACATCAAGGATGTTAAGAGGCTAAAAGCAGGTTTAAAACTTGCCCCATTGAAGTCAACAGGGTGCAAATTTTAAAAAGAGGATAACACGGTGTAGGCAACACCGATTTTTGTCGTTGTTCTCTGTACTGACAGCACTCCAAATTTACAAAAAAATGAGCTCAATGTTAAAATTGACCGGAGTTCTCCTTTAAGCGATTAGTCGGCTAATCGCATGTTTGTATTAGTAAGCCATAAATCATAATAATGAGCCTTTAATTGCCTATATAATACATAGCTTAATCAGCACTCAAACACACACAAAGCTTAAAACGTAATGATTATGAATGGGAGACTGTCTAAACATTTTCATAATTTATTGATAATGTTTTCTGTGTTTTCAGCTGCAGAGATTAAGTCGACAAGGCTGACTCGTCATCTCCACAGTAGTGGACGCGCTAATATGAAAGTTTCATACGGATTACATAATCTGAGAATACTTGTTTCCCATTTAAATTGTTTCGTTTAAAAGTAAACATTTTAACCCTTGTGTGGTGTTCATATTTTTGTTACTCAGCCATTGTTCGTGGGTCTGTTGGACCCGCTGCATTTCTGGGTTTTTAATTCAACATAATCAAACAATTTATGTTAAAATACTCAACAGATGTTTACTTCATCCCAAGTACAAGCAATATAAACAGCATATATGGTTAATATTTTCCCTTTATCTTTGTTAGATCACATTTAAGAATTGCAACCTTGTGCGGGAACAGCAGGGGTAGTTCACTCTCTCACACTTACACACAATCTCTCTCTCACATGCACGCACACACTCACACACGCACGCACACACACATACACACACACACACACACACACACACACACACACACACACACACACACACACACACACACTCACGCACACTAATGCGCACACACACACACACACACACACACACACACACACAATAGCAGCAGGCCCTGACAGGAGGAGGACAGAGTAAAGGTACACAGGACCTCAAATTTATTTTATGTTAAATGCAAGTGATGGTGCATGCCATGTCATGCAGAAAGCGCGCTCTCCACAACACTTGAATATGCACCTAATAATAGCGCACATTTATTTAGGTTAACATTACAGCGAGCGAACTTGTAAAGTTGCTACTACTTACAAGTTTCAAGTGATAAGCCATATTTGAGGTCGATGAATGATAGGCGAATGTTTGGACACCCTGCTGTTAATGATCGCGTGATTTCGCCACTTCCTGTGGCAGCCCTACATGGTAGGCTATAACTCTATTAATTATATCTTAAAACTACATGAAAAATGGTATGACGGTTTTCCTTTTTTTCACACAGGATTAATTCATTTTAAATTTTAAGTCCATTGTAATGTTGTAATATTAATCAGGGACATAAAAATTGTATCTAGGACTTGTTATGTACTGCATAAATTATTGAATGCTATTCATTATTACTAATTACTTTATTTTAAATCTTTTCATAATGTACAAAATATGCTATTATTATTATTATCAATAAATAAGTTGATTGATTGATTGATTGATTGATTGATTGATTGATTGGTTGATTGATTGGTTGATTGATTGGTTGATTGATTGTAGCTGTATTTAGAGTAGATCTAAAGCATGGTTATACTGTATATGAAGTCTAATTTGGATCTCAACAGGTAATCTGAGTTTCATACATACATAAAAATAGACTGTTAGACAGTTGTTGGCAAGCAGGAGTTTGAAGATATTTAATGCTGATTGCAGCTCAGATCATTTGAGAAATGTTAAGAAATGTTTGCATTCGTCTTGAGATCTCTGATGTTTCATTGCAGACTTTGTCTTGTGAAATCTGAGCACAGTAAGGCAACGTTGAGACCTATTCTGAAACTCTAGAATACCACTGGACTGTTTTTTCCTCAGGAGACAAAATCAGAAAGGCAGAAGTCTTTGTCTTGTGCTCATTTTTATCTCAGTGGATACGTTTACATGCACAACTTTATTCAACAGGAAGAACAGCTCGCTCCACAATATTTCAATGTCATTGCACATGCGCAGTCCTTTCAGTTTCGGTTTTCAATCCGATCAAGTGTTTACATGTTCTCTCGATCGGATTAGAAAAGGAATAAACCACCCCTTTCAATCCAATCGAAATTTCATTCGGATCGAGCTCAATCCGATCGATTAAGGTGTTTACATGAAGGCTTTTCAGTCCGATTGAGCCGTCAATCTGATTACTAACGGATTATTTGGTTGCATGTAAACGTAGCCTGACATGACGAGGAGAAACAATATCCTGACAAGATCTCATTTGAAAATGTTCTTTCCTTTTGGTCAGTAGAGGCAGCAAAGGAATTCAGGAGTAAGCAATGGGGTTTAGGGGGATGGAAAGGTTGGCTAGCTTTATTATCTGGAAGTCTGTTTGTCCTGGAGCTTGAGTTGAGACTTCAAAGGAGATCCAAGGCCCATTGTTGAAGGGATACTACACTATTAGGATTAGCAAATCATAATGCTAGTATCAGACTTCTCTAGGGAGAGGAAAAGAGGGTGTCTTTGAAGTCCCTACATAAACTTATATCTCATTCTTAAGTTGGGCATTAGCAATAGTGATCAGACAGACGCATGGGAGACTAAGGAGATGAAATTAATGGGCAAGGGCATAAGTTGACTGTAAGTAGAGGGGAAAAAACAGCTCAGTTCAAAAACTAGATAA
Organism: Squalius cephalus; assembly: GCF_949319135.1. Taxonomy (NCBI): domain Eukaryota; kingdom Metazoa; phylum Chordata; class Actinopteri; order Cypriniformes; family Leuciscidae; genus Squalius; species Squalius cephalus. Next base: position 10,831,328 of record NC_137135.1, on the reverse strand, counting down.
GTCATTTTTGGGAATGGACCCCAGGGTGTCTTTCGTTTTATCTATATCTTACTCTGTAAGTCTGACTTTAATATATTTTTTCTTTCATTCAATATATAATCCCTTGTGTCTTGCCCCGAAGGGAATCAGAACGATGGGATCCATCCAGTAACCATTAATCCAACAGGCTAAGATTTGTGCAGTTCAGAGGAGAAGAAACAAGGATATTTTTGCAACCTACATCTTATTAGGCATGACCCAAAAAGGCAAGATCGTCCTCTATCCTGACAGTGTCGGTCAGAGAACCACCACACGTGAGAAAGTCAAATAGTCATCATTGTGGTGAGGAATTTTACGTTTTGTTTTGTCTGGCGATGCACTTTAAAGGCTGATTAATGCAAACACTTACAGTTCCCAAATGCTAATATTAGAAATGTGTGTGTGAGTTTTGAATTTTGAGTCAATTTCAATAAACAAACATGTGCCATGACTTCATCAGACACCTGCAGATTACCAGGAAACCCATTTATCAGTCTGCACCATGTGTCTCTAGCTTCCTGCAAAGGCTGCTGGTGGGTTGAGGGCATCAACAAAAATGTGCTGAGATGAGCTCAGTTCCCCTCTTTGCTTTCTCCTCACATCTCATACACTTTCGTCAATGAAGCTACTGGCTTGTAGTTGTTGAATTTTTTTTGTTTTCTTCACAAGCAAAACCATTACAAGCCACCTTAGCCAAACTCAACCATACCCCAGGGTTTGATACCTGGAACAGGGCACATCCTCCACTGCCACTGGAACTCAATGGAAAATATTCCAAAGCAAGGGAGTCAGACTGAGAGAGAAAGGAAAAGATGAAATTTTAATTTCTGTGACACTGCTGGGAGTGTTGGCTAATTTATTCCCTAATTTCTCCAATGATATTGCAAAGGCAGACATTGAAGTGTGGCATTATGTAAGATATGAGCCAGATTTTAGAATGTATTTTAATGCATGTCCGGTCAGATTTGACATGTTTCAATCAGAGATTCAAATTACTCAGTAGAAAGAATTAGAGCGTTGTCAGAGCTGCAGCGAAGTGTGTGCACATGCTCATGACGTGAAAAAAAAAATGAGGGGGGAAATCTAGTTTAAATCACATGTGCAAGTTCTTAGAAATGTAATCTTTGTATTCGTGGTGGTTTCATATATTTTTATAAAACTTATGTACAATTTTCAAGAAAGGTTTAACTTGACTTCAATAATGTCAGGTAACCCTCAAGTAAAAGTACACATGGAATACATGTGAATACATTATCTTAATAATTTACATTTTGTGGTAGTCTCTCCACATTTTAAAACCTGGAATAACCTTGTCTTGTCATTAAAAAAGTCAAATGATGTGACATGAATTTTTTTTTTTTAAAGTACATTTTTTAGGGTATTTTTTTTAAATAATAAACACATTACTATATATTTCTCAATAATTTCATTATTTTAAGTAGGCTTTCTCTTTTCATTATGATATAAGGACAGTTGTATAACCCTAAAATTTGTACTTTATTCCCCTGCATTTTATATGCATTTAATGTATTTTTTAATAAATAAATAGATCTGGGGGGAAACAGCTTCTTGACTGACTCTTATAAAAGCTGTTGTTTGGAAGGCTAAAATCCAGCCTGTTCATGTCCCAGTCCCCTCCTCTCTACTATAATAACTTGTGAAATAAAGGATCTCAAAAGTGTTTTAAGTGTGCACTCCTCTGAGGTGAATGCAACCACTGAACTTTTACCCCTTAGATGTATTTTCTCTTATACATATCACATCACATGCTCCTGTTTCCAAGGTAACTGATATTAATTCAGTTCAACATTGATCCAAAGTCATATTTATTTACCTCTTCCACAGAGCATCTCTGGTGAGCAATATTAAACACCCAAGAAAAATTAGTCAATCGATCGAGAAGCATTGTTGGCCCTATCAAATCAAGGCACTGTTGTAACGTAGTGAACTCCCACATCACTGTCTGTGGTTGCTGTTACATTCTCAGTATGTAACAGCAACCACAGACAGTGATGTCCAAGAACAATTGCTAACACTTTACTTGAAGGGGTGTGCATAAGACTGACATGACACCTTCATAATCATGACATAACACGTCATGAATATGAAGGTTTTATGCATGTCTATGACAACTGTCATTAAGTGTCATTCGCTCTTAATTATGAATTTTTTTATGCAAAAATGACATTGTTTGAGATGTCTTTGTTATGACATGATTATGAATGGGTGTCAGTCTTATGCACACCCCTTCAAGTAAAGTGTTACCGAACAATTCCTCTCAGATCTTCAGATTTGGTCCTCAGTGGAATACACAATCAAACCCTGAGACGGACTTTGCTGAAGAGTCCCAAATTCAATAGGGTTATAATGTATTTTATGCTTGCATAAAATATCTTGCCATGAAAAAGACTGTTCCCTCTTGCTTTCTCAATCATTTAACTTTTTTAATTATCTGTGCTTTTAGATCAAAGGAACCATGTTAAACAGTTATCACACCAGAATATTTTAAATAAAAGCATTAGACAGAGGAAGAAAAATTATATTTCTCTATTATAAAATTATAACTCTATTCTGTTCAGTTGTTTCCTCATTAAAAGAGGTGAACGTCTACCCCATGTTAGAGTCATCGGTCCTCATTTCTGCCATCCACAGTGCTTCAGAAATGAAACCATTTCAAGAATCACACAGTTTGCTCTGTCTCTGGTGGAGCACTGTGCTCTTTAATTGGAATTCCATAGAGTTTTTAATGAAAACTCCATTGAACACGTTGCTGCCCGGGTTCATTAAAGAAGCAAAGCTTTCGTATCCCAATCCCCAAGCGATGGTGTATGTATACCTTTCTCATTAGCTAAAAGGGTACTCTATGTAGACATTTCCAGATTCTCATGAGGGCAACAATGCAACAAATTGATCCACATTATCCATATTGAAGCAGTGGCAAAATGTTGTGGTCTTTGCCTTCCTTTGATACTCTACCACATTGGTTTGGCTTTGAGCAGGTAATACAGCTAAAGGCTGATTCTTCTACTTGTCATTTAAAAGGAGATACAGAGCATCATCTGCTGGAGAGACCATGAAAGACAGACAGACTCAGAGCTGAAGCACTGACACTCCATCTACACTGAGGTTTGCTGGTTAAAGCCCATTTACACCTGGATTTAAAGGATTATTTCCCCCGTAATGATTTCTTATACTCATCCTCATTATGTTCCAAACCTGAGTGACTGGAACGTAAGATGATATTTAGCATACTGTTAATGCTTATCTTTTCAGTTTATGTGTGGCAAGAGAGATCAGGTAGGAGAACTTACAAAGTAAGAAAGGAAACAATAGTCCTATAGTTGACTGCGCCACCTAGAATACCCCGGGAAATAACAGCCCTATATCAAGGGCACGCAGGTTCGTTGCCAAAGACAGGGTGAGCATGGAGACGGGGACAAAAATATATAGACAAATCACTTTATTCAAGCGTACAAATAATTTATAAAAAGTCAATCAATACAATACTTCACACAAGGTCTCAAATCACAGCACAAAGACAATACCAAATAACATACAAATCCACAGGTACAATAATAAAAGAAATAGAGAGGGAGATGGCCAGCAGAGACCCTCAGATTTCTACCCCACATTCAATACTCACAACACATTGTGTTAAGCACAGACACACCACAGGATAACCATGGCCAACTCTCCTCACTTTAAAGATTTAACTCTACACACAAAACAATACAAAAATAAACTAACACACAAGAAACTCAAAAGTTAACTGGTACAAACTTCAGGGTGTAACTAAATAAACACAGAAAGCAATTACACTTTAACAATAATCAAAAATAAATTAAGTAAATAATTCATTCAAAAGGAACATATACCAATCAAATCAATTCAATGACAAATTAAGGAAACAAAATGGCCAACAAGGGCAGATTGCATAAACATAGCCTCCCAGCTAACTCCCACTCAGGCCAGTGCAATGTTATGTCGGTGACTCCAACACAAACATACAAAAATAGAACAAAACGGACCAAGGTGAGATCTAGGCAAAACTGCAAGTTAAAACTATACCAAAGCAAAAAAAAAAAAAAAAAAAAAAAAAAAAAAAGCAAAACAGCAGTGCAGTCACAACACTTAATGTGCATTTGGCTCCAATTAAAGTCATAGGAAACCCCTAGACGTGCAGTTAAACCTGTCGAACAAGAAACAAGAAGAGTTACTCATAAAAACGCTCATTAAAAACAAACAAACTTCCACCATATGCACCAAGAGAGATTCACAATGCTGTAATACGCAGAATTACAGCTACTTGCATGCCCATGACTAAAAACAAATAAGGTAGTAAACCTCTCCAATTAACAGACAAAAGGCATTTTTGGCACAGGGAATAACCTGAAAATTGGCTAATAGCCAGTGCACAACAAACATGAGGATGCACCAACCTCTATCCCTCCATCATAATGCCACATATCAACAAAGGGGCGGTAACAAGCAAACCAAACACTTCCCTTTTTATATTCCCAATATGGGCACTGATAGGTTCATGGGACTTACGACCACTCGTATTAAACTCCCTGGTGCGTCCAAATAGATGATCAAGGAGGGAGAGAACGAAAAGAAAAGGGAAAAATGGTACATACATGAATAATGGTTAAATAAATAAATAATAATAAAGAGAAGAGGATATGTTGATAGATTAGCCTTATATATATAATTAGATATATTCAATATCTAATATCTCACATGTTCTGTCATGTTGTATCTCCCTTTATTGCTGATTCAGGGATTCCAAACCCTTTTGACCTGGAATAATGTATGAAGTACCCTGTGATATTTTAAGTTAATATTTGAATCATTTACCAAAACATTTGCATGTTCACAGCTCTCTTAAAACTATTTATTGATTGTAATCTGACATTTTTAGGATTTAATGAATGATTAGTTTAATGAATGATTTTCATCACCTCACAAATTCCTTCGCGAACCCCAGTTTGAAACTTTGAAATAGGGAAGGTACAGGACTAAACTATCCAACAAACACACTGGAGTCAAACTGAATCATTACTTTATTCCTGTATATAAAGAGCCATGCCATTTTTCAAAAGCCACTTTGTCTTGAACTAAAAGCCTCCCAGAATAAGAGAAATGGGATGGGAATTAAGGTATGTCACTGATGCATTAAGATTGGAGAGAAGATAGATGTAATTTCACATTTGGAGAATCCTTGCGCAGAGGCAATTATCAAATGACATTAGGATGTGACAGACTGTGGGGGTTATCAAGAGGTCCTTAAGCCCTGCAAGACTGTTATAACTTTACTCAGTTCATCTGAGGACCCAGAGTTGTACTCGCAGCACCTACAGTACATCAGCCAGCCTTCACAAGTCTTGATTGAGAGATAAGAGTAGAATAACTTTGTAGGTCAGTCTGCACATAAACGTAAAAGTAGAAAGTAGAAAACAGTTGAACTTTTCTAGCCCTCTTTTTATTCGTTAACACACTTAACCACATAGAATTATTCCAGTAATGCAGGTTTTTATGAGATAGTGAGAGAAATGTCAATGCCAATAAGAAATATTTTTGAGCAGTAAATCAGCATATTAGAATGATTTCTGAAGGATCATGTGACACTGAAGACTGAATTAATGATGCTGAAATTCAGCTTTGATCACAGGAATAAATTACTTTAAAATGTGTTATTATTAATATATTTTTATATTTGTATTATTAATATATCATTTTATTAGTTTAAAATATATTACAACAGAAAACCGTTATTTTAATATCATTCATTCATTTAAATCATAATATTTCACAATATTACTATTTTTACTGTTTGGTTTGGGAACTGAAGTAAATAACACATATGAAAAGGAATGCTTCATTGTATCGTGTTGTTATACTGTGTGATTGGGGATCAATCATAACCAGTTTGTTTCTTTTTTAAATTATATTTGTAAATATAAACTATCATCTGCTAAATAACCAATATTTACTTTATTAATCATTGATATCAGATTTGCTATAACTATCTGTCTGTCTCAGTGTCTTTTATGAAATCATGGCTTATGAATCTGCATATCCTGTCATCACTCATTGTGACGAGCCATCATCACCCACTGAAAGCCTAAGTGAACAGAGCAGCTCCTGTTGGAGAAACAGAGGGAGAGAAAAACCAAAGACTAGAGATGAGAATGACTCTGAACACAGTCACTCAAACTGTTCTCCATGTAAACATGAAAATGTAATGGAGGCCAGCTAGTCAGAGCTAGTATACCTCACTATAGGGTGGCCATTTCCATAACACCAAAAAGGAGGACACTTTGCAGCATTTAGTGAGGCAAGAATAATTGTGTACTCGCAGTCGCAACTACAATACAATTTTGTCCATCATATCGATGGCATCATGATAAAGTGATTCTGAAATACTGTAGTCTACTCTATTCATTGGCAGACAATTTGATCTATGGTATATCTTGATGTAGACCTATGTGTAACAGAAGAGGCAAAAAAAAAAGTGTTTGTTCACAGTATTTGTATTTATTCAAGACATTGTGATGTCTGTTTCAAAAACTGACCACTGAGATCAACCTTCTGGAAATAACAGAAATACGTAAATAAAAGAATAACGAATGCGAAAAATAAATAAATACACATTTCAGTTCTTAACAAAGAAGTTCACCCTCTGCAGCAGCTCAGGCGACAACAGCACTTCTAGGGTCATCATGGCCAAATTCATGTTCTTTTGTCCATTCCGGATTAAATGAGGTCTGATGTTTCGGTATGTTAACGTTATGATATGAAGTAGCCAGCACGTGGACTCCACGACGTGGAGGCTTGGTTACGTTTTTAACCAATGATATATCAGATATTTATTTGACACCGCTTTCAGCCAATCATTTGTTTGACCAGAGATCTTACGGCATTAGACGCTATGCTGCTGCGACCCAATAAAGATTCTAGAGCGATTCAGCGCAACTCCAAAAAGGAGGACAAATGAGTGTCCGGCTTGAGGCTGCGTCGGACACTGGACAGAGGGCTTAAAATCCGGACGTATGGCCACCCTATACCTCACTCCCCTGGCCTCAAGAGGCACATTAGCGACTAGCGCTAGAGGCTGCAATCTTTAGCGCCCTTGTTAGCGTGCGCGCCTCCCATGCTAGAAACACCGGTTGGAATCCCGCTCAGAGTGGTGTGAGTTGGACCGGAGGGGTAACATTGGTGTCAAGACCTGGATTGGAGTAAGGATTAGGGGAGTGAGTGGATATGAGTAGAAGCTGCTGTCTTTAGCGTCCTTGTTAGCGCACATCTTCCATGCAGGAGATTATTAAAGACCAGATAACATTGTATGAATGTTCTATTAATGTTACTGAAAGAAAGTTTGTGCATTACTTTGACAGAACCTTGCCAGAACATTCTAAGACTGTTCCCTGTTTGCTGGATAGTTAAAAAATAGGGTTTGAAAGTCGATTGAGTTTGCTTGTGTGGGTGATCACTGTTTAGATATTTCGCTGCTATTCACATTTCCACAATAACTGTGATTTCTCTGATTTGAGGTTCTTGCTTCAGGGTTAATGGTACACTCTCAGAAAATAAAGTACATAATTGTACCTTTAGGGGCTTGTCACTGGGGCTGTACCCTCAAGGGTACAATATTGTACCTTAACCTTTCAAAGAAACGGTACATATATGTACCTTTTAATGCTTTTTGACCCTCAAAAAGGTACATATACTGTATGTACCTTGAGGTCCAATAATAAGCTATATGGGGTACGTTAGTGTAGATTGTACCTTTGGGGACAGAAATGGACTCTTACTGTACCCCTATTTCTGACAGTGTAGCAATTTTATAAACCAACAAGACGCTTTCAGCAAGCAGCATTAAAACAAAAATTCTTCACTTTTTTTTCTTTGTAAGCATTGGTTTGGTGCTACACAGTGGTGTGTTTCCCGAAAGCATCGTTAGCCAACTACCTGTATGTTCACAAGTTCCGTCGTTATCAGCAGAGTTCAACAAGTCGGTGTTTCCAGAAACCATCGTTCTAACAAATATTCGCAAACAGCATCGCAAAGTTATGTGGCTGGAACGACAGCTCTCGACCTGTGGTAAGAAAAAAAGTTTCTTGTTTGCATGACATTTCAAGTCAAGTCAAGTCATCTTCATTTATATAGCGCTTTTAACAATGTAGATTCTTCCAAAGCGGCTTTACAGAGATACAAGGATAGTTTAAAGTAATAGAGATTGTTTTGGCTTTATAGCAGTTCTTGAATAAAGTTATTTTCCAGTTAAAGTTAATTTGATTGATTGATTTTGACATGTGACATTTGGACTCAATAAATCCTTATCTTGAGCAAAATAAGCAAGCTGACATTCAGTACAACCTATATCTTATATTTAGAATATATACAAATGTAATTTACTTCTTTTAGTTTGTCAAGAGATTTAAAGCGTCGTTATTGAAGAATGCACATGTGCGAACGTGCTCTACTACGTAAGAACGAGACTATGATTGAATCTGGAAATAAAGCAAAATAACTGAGATAAAAATGAGAAATAATCCTCAAATGCCATGTCCGTAATTTATAGCAAAACATCTAGCATTAATTTGATCTCAAACAGATTCATTAAAAGAAGTTTATTACTCCACCACGTGCGTGACGTCATAAACCAACGTGGTTGAATGACCAATTTGCGTCAATATGGTTTCGGGAAACAGTCGTGACTATAGCTATCTGATTTCTTCAACAATGCATCGTACTATAGTAGTTAAGCAGCGAGTTACGTCGTTGTACGGGAAACGCACCCCTGGTCAATAGTGTAATAATGACAGCAAGTCTTGTGGACATTTAGAAATTAAACTCTCCTAAAACACTGTTCAAACTCACTTTCTTATTTAATCTGTCTTCTACTTCACTTCTGCTCCCGAAGGTCCTGTAATTCTAAATGATCCTGAAGACCTTGATTCACTTTTGCAGGTGTGTTTGATTACAGTGGAACCCCAGGGGCTGAACTGAAGAACCCTGCTCTACTACTAAGATTGTAGGGTATATAAGTCACAGAATCACAGAGGAATTCTGTTCTTTTAGAAGAATATTGGGTTAACACTTTACGGTCCCATTATTTAACAATGGTTAATGCAATAACTAACATTGAGCAAAACATTTGTTCCAGAGTATTTAAGATTATTCAAAATACAATGGTTCATTGTTAGTTCATGTTAGCTCAGTTTCATTAAATATGAACAAATACAACTTTTGATTTTAATAGTGCTAGTACATGAGCTAGTAAATGTTGAAATTAACATGAACTAAGAGTAATAAATGCTTTAGAAGTATTTTTCATTGTTGCTTCATATTATTTTGAACAAATCTTAACCATTTTGTAGTGCAAATGACGGTAACACTTTATATTACGACCCGCAAACAACTGCGTAAGTAAACCGAAATTACGGTGTACGTTTCTGTAATTATAGTGTACTTCCGTGTAGGTATAAGGGAACAATATGTTAAGTTTTGGGTAATAAAGGGGTAACAAGCAGATATACAACCTGCAAAGAACTTCGTAAGTAAACCGAAATTACGGTGTACGTTTCTGTAATTATAGTGTACCTCCGTGTAGGTATAAGGGAACAATATGTTAAGTTTTGGGTAATAAAGGGGTACAACCAGATATACAAGCAAATTATTTATAATGTAATTATTTTAAAACTAACAGGTACCTATTCTGTTAATATATTCCAGGCAAAAATTGTATGTCTGTTGTATATAAAAGTTTTTATCACATTTCTGGCAAAATATGTCTTTGTGCAATGTAGTTACAGGGTAATTTTGACATCTGTGGGTTGTAAATTAAACTTTTTGGCAATGCTATTTATTGGCTTTTCTTACTAAACTACTTAACGTTAAGCCAAAAAAAATTGTTTTTGCTATGATTTTAATTTAGAACGTACCATGTAGTACTTATACTTACCTTATCACATTGTATTGCAATAACACTTAAATGTCAGGGCAAATATACTGTGTAATTAAAAGTTTTTTGTTTAGTTTTTTTAATAAGAGTACCTTTCTCTGTAATTACTGTGCAAATAGTGTTGTTTCGTATTGTTACATAGTAAGTAGTGTTTGTTACCCGTTTCAACTGTGTAGTTACAGGGTAAGTGTAACTCCTGCGGGCTGTAAATTAAAGTGGCGCTTGTTACCCCCTTGTTCTGTGTATTTACAGGGTAAGTGTAACTCCTGCGGGCTGTAAATTAAAGTGGCGCTTGTTACCCCCTTGTTCTGTGTAGTTACAGGGTAAGTGTAACTCCTGCGGGCTGTAAATTAAAGTGGCGCTTGTTACCCCCTTGTTCTGTGTAGTTACAGGGTAAGTGTAACTCCTGCGGGCTGTAAATTAAAGTGGCGCTTGTTACCCCCTTGTTCTGTGTAGTTACAGGGTAAGTGTAACTCCTGCGGGCTGTAAATTAAAGTGGCGCTTGTTACCCCCTTGTTCTGTGTAGTTACAGGGTAAGTGCAGTAAATATACAATAAAGGATCCAATTTAATTTCTGACTTTTATTTTACAAAAAAAATGTCAAAACATTTTTTCATCTTAAAATCTTAATAAAACATTGTCTTTTCTACAGTATACTCAAACAACAAAGTAACACATTATACCCCCCCCCCCCCTTTATTTGCGTCCCTTGCTTTTCTTCTTCTTTCTTTTCTTGCTCTTCTTTTTCTTAACTTCCACAGGGGACTCTGAAGTTGAGGAGTTGATGGAGTCCCATTGGTCTTGCTGCACTGCAAAAATATGAATATACAGTATATACATGCTCTTAGCAAGCTACACCTTCAATTTTACGTTGTCGAACAATCCTCCACTCTAAACATTTTGTGCCACCTGATATTACTGTAGTAACTGTAATTTTGAAGAAAACACATTTTGGTGAAGTTTGAGTCAGATCATGGGGGGGTTGTGATATTTTATAGTGATAATGACTGTAGTGCAGCAGAAAATGTTTTTTAAAAAGGCATAGTTGTTCTGACAGCAACAAAAAAACAAAAAAGCATGAAACACAAACCTGAGGGCAGTGGCAATAGTTCAATAGTTCAATAGTTCGGATTGAGCTGATCAACAAACGGACAGGGAACTACGTCATCACGTTGAAAGGTCACGCCTGCGCCGGCCGAAGTACCGCCCCACTGTTTACAATGCGACCGTACGTAGGAGGATAATTCAAATAGTATTGTTTGCGATTATATATATAGAAATAGTATTCAGTGAATATGAATATGAATAGTATATGAATAACATTCTGATGAATATGAATAGTAGTTCAAATAGCCGGCGCAGGCGTGACCTTTCAACGTGATGACGTAGTTCCCTGTCCGTTTGTTGATCAGCTCAATCCGAACTATTGAAGGTAAAAAGTCTATAAATTATATATTCCTTTTTTTTAAATGACCTATCGTTTCGCTAGATAACAACCTCTTCTTCAGCTGTGATCACGTACAGCCCGTTTAAACACTTAAAAGACTTTTGAAACTGCATGGATTTGGACTTAACGATGGTGACCAATGTTTGTTACCGTTGTCCGTTGTAAATTTTCATTTTGGGGTGAACTAATCCTTTAACAAGTGCATTTATAATGTACAGTACCAGTGATGTTTAGTTCTTCAATTTGATGTTTTAAAAAATAGGAAAGTGGTCACAAGTATAAGCCCTGGAGTAGGGCAGGAGTAAAATTTAAACGTCTAACCTTTCTTTCTTTCTTTCTTTCTTTCAAAGATAAGATTATCACTCTTAAAGCAGAGATCACCTTGCTCAAAGATGAGTGTGATTTTTTGAAAAAGGAAATTGAAAAGATGAAGTCTGCTGTCCCATCTGCAATGACACAAAGATATGCTGTTCCTATAGTGCCACAGCCCTCATGTTTGTGTTTCATGCTTTTTTTTTTTTTTTTTGTTGCTGTCAGAACAACTATGCCTTTTTTAAGAACATTTTCTGCTGCACTACAGTCATTATCACTATAAAATGTCACAACCCCCCCATGATCTGCCTCAAACTTCACCAAAATGTGTTTTCTTCAAAATTACAGTTACTACAGTAATATCAGGTGGCACAAAATGTTTAGAGTGGAGGATTGTTCGACAACTTAAAATTGAAGGTGTAGCTTGCTAAGAGCATGTATATATATTCATATTTTTGCAGTGCAGCAAGACCAATGGGACTCCATCAACTCCTCAACTTCAGAGTCCCCTGTGGAAGTTAAGAAAAAGAAGAGCAAGAAAAGAAAGAAGAAGAAAAGCAAGAGAAGCAAATAAAGGGGTTGGGGGGTATAATGTGTTACTTTGTTGTTTGAGTATACTGTAGAAAAGACAATGTTTTATTAAGATGAAAAAGTGTTTTGAAATGTTTTTGTAAAATAAAAGTCAGAAATTAAATTGGATCCTTTATTGTATATTTACTGCACTTACCCTGTAACTACACAGAACAAGGGGGTAACAAGCGCCACTTTAATTTACAGCCCGCAGGAGTTACACTTGCCCTGTAACTACACAGAACAAGGGGGTAACAAGCGCCACTTTAATTTACAGCCCGTAGGAGTTACACTTACCCTGTAACTACACAGAACAAGGGGGTAACAAGCGCCACTTTAATTTACAGCCCGCAGGAGTTACACTTACCCTGTAACTACACAGAACAAGGGGGTAACAAGCGCCACTTTAATTTACAGCCCGCATGAGTTACACTTACCCTGTAAATACACAGTTGAAACGGGTAACAATCACTACTTACTATGTAACAATACGAAACAACACTATTTGCACAGTAATTACAGAGAAAGGTAAGCTACTCTTATAAAAAAAATAAAAAAAACTTTTAATTACACAGTATATTTGCCCTGACATTTAAGTGGCATTGCAATACAATGTGATAAGGTAAGTATAAGTACTACATGGTACGTTCTAAATTAAAGTCATAGCAGAATTATTATTTTTTTTGGCTAAATGTTAAGTAGTTTAGTAAGAAAAGCCAATAAATAGCATTGCCAATGTTTTTCGAAATCAGCTGTTTATAAAATTGTTTCAGATTAAATTTTTATCATACTGTGCTTACATACAGCCATATATATATATATATATATATATATATATATATATATATATATATATATATATATATATATATATAATTTACAACCCACAGATGTCAAAATTACCCTGTAACTACATTGCACAAAGACATATTTTTCCAGAAATGTGATAAAAACTTTTATATACAACAGACGTACAATTTTTGCCTGGGATATATTAACAGAATAGGTACCTGTTAGTTTTAAAATAATTACATTATAAATAATTTGCTTGTATATCTGGTTGTACCCCTTTATTACCCAAAACTTAACATATTGTTCCCTTATACCTACACGGAGGTACACTATAATTACAGAAACGTACACCGTAATTTCGGTTTACTTACGAAGTTCTTTGCAGGTTGTATATCTGCTTGTTACCCCTTTATTACCCAAAACTTAACATATTGTTCCCTTATACCTACACGGAAGTACACTATAATTACAGAAACGTACACCGTAATTTCGGTTTACTTACGCAGTTGTTTGCGGGTCGTAATATAAAGTGTTACCCAAATGACAGTGGTGGAAATTACATTAAGCATTTTTGGAATAAAATGACAAACTCCTTTGTCATGTTAAGAGTAATGGCTTAACTAGTATTGCATGTGTCCTAAATATATGAAGTTAAATCATTTTTATTTATGTTTTACTTTTATTTTTTTAAACTTTACAAAATTGTTGCACATTGCACAATGACAGTCTTTACATGATATAATTAGTTTTAAATAAGTAAAAATTTTAAAATGGGAATTTCAGAGTTTGACAGTCTGGGTCTGGGACGAGGCACAAACAATAAAATTGATAGATTAATGTATTTGAAAAATATCAAAGTAAATAATGAGCTAGTTGAAAAAAAGTCAAAAACAGTTTTAATTTGACTTTCATATTAGCAAAAAAAAAAATCTGTGAAATCTGTAAAAATAACCCCTGGGACATAAAACTGGCCATAGTTGAAGAAACACCTAATGTTGAGGTTAGTGGTGCAAATAGGAGGAAAAGTCCCGTTTAATTAAAACAACAAACTTCTTTGCAGGGCTGAATGTAATGGTATGTTTCTTTTCTTCTATGTACAGAGTCTGCCCCAGTCTGTCTGTCTATAACTGAGAAAACAGAGATAAACACACAGAGTGGGTAAAAAAAGACTTACTAGGTCTGATAAAGGCAAACACAAAATGTGGACGCAGAGTTACTGCATGATGCATGGACACACATCTCATATACCACACTAATCTCTGAGCACGGCCATAAATGGAGCTGTGTGACGGAGACGGGCCTGTGTGTGTGATAGCATCACAGACTCATCTCAGTCGAGCAGGAGGACTGAGCAAATACAATCACTGGAGCTCAATCAGACCCTCGGTCCAGACCATTCACTTCACAGGGACCACAGGACACACACGACGTCTCACACGCTCTGTGTGTGTACGTGTGTAGGCAATGAGGACTTCATGACAGATGATGAGTTATTCTCATTAAGCCACATGTGCAAGAGCAAAACAATAATGACCACTGTACTTACTGTCATGAGAGCTGATGCACTGATTGCTGATCTTTAATATTTTGTGTAATAATTGTTAAAATATGACCTCATAGTATTGGTATTTTCTGACATAATTGCTTACTTTTATTAGGTTTTTCATCTATATCAAAGACTACTTCGTCTCATATTTTAGCATTTTTCTTTTTTTCCATTCATTTTTTGGCAGCCTTATCTGAACACAAAGAAGTGTGCCTTTTTTAAAGTCCATTTAGCCTTTTCTAACCATGTCCAATGTGGTGTGTGTGTGTGTGTGCGTGCGTGCGTACGTGCGTGTTCATATAGCATATATATTTTCTTTTTTTTTAATCTTTTTATTACTTTATTTTAATGTTTTATTTTATTATTTATTATATTTATTATCCATGCACATCATTATTTTATTTTTTTAAATGAATGTATCCCTATTCTTTAATCAAAATATCTTCCCCTCCCTCTTGTAGCGACATCTCTTCTCTTTTCTTCTCTTCACTGATGACGTGTTTACTAGCGTGAAGGCGGGAAACCTGTCACTCAAAAGAGGTCCACCCAGTGCCACTGCTAGCCATTTTGGTGCCCTAAGCATAAGTCCTTTATGATGCCCCCCACCCCGACCCCGAGAAAAAAAATGTTTGTTTTTGCCAGTTTAACTTTTTATTACCAAACATATAACTCAATACCAACAATAACACAATAGCAGCATCACAGTATAAAGCTTAAGAGCACTAAAAAGAGAAAGTAAAATCTTCACAGCTTTGCTGACTTTGTAAACATATGTAGAATAGCCAACACACTACATATTTGAAAGTGCAAACCTTTCTTCAGTAAACAGAATAGCAAAATTAAAAAAATATCAAAATAATCCAGACATGTTTTTCCCAAATTCAATGTCACTTTGAATAAATTACATTTATTAGACAAAATATTCAAACAAAGAATCTCATACCGGAAAAAATTATAAACATTTAAAACTGAAAGCATGGCAGCCAAGGAGTTCTCCCCCTTTATTCCTTATTTATCAACTTTGATAAATCTAATCTAATATAATATTTTAGCTTAATAGAATTAGGTGCAATAATGCACACAATTAAACAGTATTGTTTGCTTTATATCACTCATAATGACATTTTATATATTTAACAGGAATTGTTAGCCAACCATGTGCACTGCACTGACTGCTAACGTTAACTGTTACTGAGAAAGTATTAACCACCGTCACGTCAAAATAAACTCAATATCTAAAGAAAGATAGTAAAGAAAGTAACAGCTAGCTGGCGTCAGTTATTTGTAAAATAGGTAATGTTTAACAGTAAAATCTCAATTTAGCTTGCACCGAAGTTATAAGTTATAATAACATAGTTTGCTAACATTAACGTCAGTAAGTTCGATACTTTCTAGACTAGAGCAATTAAATGATCTAGTTCCCCCTTTTTTGTTACATATACATGGCTAAATTGTGCCTAATAATATTTCTATAGGCTAATGAAATAATATCGGCATTCGGCATTATATATATTTTTTTTCATTAAGCTATTTTTGGTGCCCCCTCAGCACTTGGTGCCCTACGCACAGCGCGTGATGCGCATGGTGGGAGCGGCGGCGCACCAATAGCAAACCACAATCATCCAATCAATTCCACAGGGACAAAATCAAGTCCGGCTCTACATGTTTTCTTGTTCAGGACGAAAAGACTATTGCAATTTCTGTTTAATGCTCACTGTTACATACTCAAACACAAGCACTTGGCCAATGCATTGCAAGCTCACCCATCTGGTAAAGCACATTATGAGTCATGGCTTGCTGAACAGAAACCATGTTTAATAATAACCAAATGATTGAGATGTTTATTAATAAAGTACACTTTCAATTTTGTATCCATATCAGTGAATACTCTGAAATAAAATGCTGTTTAATCATACTTTATCAAACATATGTTCAAATGACAGTGGTGGCCAATTGCACAGTTACCACAGTTATATTCCAAATATGAATTATTTAGTGTCTTGTGTTTTTTAAGAAAAATGCTATGAATACCACAGTACATTTTTGTACAGTAAGACAAATGTCATGGTATTGTGTTCTAAAGACTTTCCTCATATTCTAGTAATATGTTTATCCATGTTTATACAAACAGGATTTACTAAGTTAAACATCACCCGTTTTCATAAATGAAAGAGGTCGATTCAGAATGATGAAGAAAACACATTAACTTGTGAAACAACACATGAACGTTTGTATATGCACAGTATAGGCCTACTTGTGTTTCAGACCTATAATGAGGAGATTCAAAATAGCATATTCTGTAAATATTTTCATTTTAAATGTGGACAACTTGACATATAAATGTAAACATTTTATATCTCACTGCTATATGTGTTTAATTGGATGCCTATGTTTAATTGGATGTTTATGTCATTTTAGTCCCTCAAGTGAAGTTTAAACAAAGTCACAAAGAGATACTAAGAGTTACTTTGTATCAACATACTCATTAAAAACGGCTGATAGAAACCTTACACATGTGCATCTTATCGCATCTCTAGCAGTGATAATGTTTATGATTTATTTTCTCCCTCACTGCAGCGTGCATGAGGTTGTAAAGGATGGGACACAGCTACATCTAGTGGTGAGGAACAGCACTGTGGACTAGGACAAGATTAATGATCTTCATCTTCAGCAGAGCCTTTGAGAGCTTTTCTCTCCTTGATTCATTCCTTATTTATGTCAGGTATTGTTAACTTGACCTCAGAGCAAGAAAGGTGACGGAAAAGATCTTGGAAAGGTTACAACAGCATTTAAGTTCTGCGGACACTGACGAATCATCCTACTGCTCAGTTTACGAGTAAACAGCACGTGAGGTCACAAACTTGATTTTATTTTCAGCCTGATTGCTGAAAGCAAGACCCCATTTCCTTTGACCCATCTTCCTTTGGCCCGTGTGTGCAGAGGGTCAAATACTCATAGGCCTAGATGCTGACCTACTTCTAACAAAAACTCTTCTAATTTACAAGGCGTTGGAAACTGCTGGGTTGTGACCCAAAAATGGGTGGCAGGTCTGTCTGTTCGGAAAAATTGTGGTTAGTGAAAATACTAAAGTGCAGCTAATAATTTAATCATGACACCTAGCAATGATTTTTTTTTTATTTTTTTTTTAAATCAGCATAAACCAGCATGAATTCCAGTTTTGCTGGAGTTTTGCTTGAGAACAGTGTGACTATGCTGGTAAACCAGTTAGACCAGCATAGTCACACTGTTCTCAAGCAAAACTGAGCTGGTAAAGCTGGTTCACCAGCATGGTCTTGTGGGGTTGAGTTGGCCAGGTGTCTGTATGCAAGCAGTGTTTTGTGGACAAGCATTGTTTCTGCTTGCATATTTCTATTTTTAACACATTAATGATGTAGAGGAAAAACAATATACGATTAAAACATATGATTTATTGAAATATATAATTATAACTTTGTAATTTCTTTGTTTCCTCGGTTTACAGTACTGAACATTTTAATTGTTTTAGTTATGATTACATAATTAATCAATGTCATCTGAAGTTTTAAACAATGTAAAATGCAAACTGTCGAAACGTTTCAAAACATCAAAGGATGTGTCTCCTGTTTCAAAGGATCTTTACACAAATCAGTTAAAAAGATACGTTTTTAATTGGTTAAAATCAGTTTTGTGTACATTGCAAAACAAAAACATTTAGAGATATGAAAACAATGAAAAATGAGACAAAAAAAACCTACATAATCATAAGCATTTTGTTCAATAACAGGGGTTATGAGCAGAGCTTTTGATAAGAAAGAGCTATTAATAATGAAAGCTCAAAATTTAAAGTTGCTGTTGACTTTAATGGTTATTTGGGAACGCACATGTCAAACTCCAGCTGTCAGTCACTGATCCAAAAAAGTTCACATAGTAAAAGGTATGTCATTGCAATCAGGACCATAAAATATTGGGTCACACTTTATATTAGGTGTCTTTAACCAGCAGCCATATCACCCTGTAGCCCAAGACTGGTTGTTCACTGAAGCTAAGCAGGGTTGAGCCTGGTCAGTTCCTGGATCTGAGACCTCCTGAGAAAGCTAGGTTGCTGCTGGAGGAGGTGTCAGTGAGGCCAGCAGGGGGCGCTCACCCTGTTGGTCCTAACGCCTTAGTATAGTAATGGGGACACTATACTTTCAAAAAGCACCGTCCTTCGGATGAGATGTTAAAGGGGGGGTGAAATGCTCATTTTCACTCAATCTCCTGTTAATCTTGAGTACCTATAGAGTAGTATTGCATCCTTCATATCTCCAAAACGTCTTTAGTTTTATTATATTTAGAGGTGAAAGATTGGCTGTACCGAGTCTTTCCGGAAAAAACCGAGCGGCTGGGGGCGGGCCGTGTGGGCGGTGTGCTATAGCTGTGCTAACTGATCTAACAACAACACAGAGAGACATTTGAAGTAGTTTACTCACCGTGACTGCTCGATCCTTAAGCATTAGACGATCTGCAAATAAGTCGATCTGGGCTTTATTTATAAAACAATCATCGTCGAAATGCAGGGAACAAAGAGTCGTGCACAACCTCCGTTGATGCTTCGAAAAAACAAACTCCATCCACTATTCCCTTAACGCTGGGTTCTTTGGGAATCTCTGCAGGGTTGTCTTGCCCTGCCAACCAAAAACCCACTTCTTTGGTGACATTGACTTCCCTAAAAGCCGAGCATAGCGCTTTGAGGTAACGTACTCTCTTCTCTCTCTGGTCTGCGAGTGCGCGTGCGGCCGCGGAGAAGTGCCCTTAGGACCCATATAAGGAAATTCCGCTCTATCTTACGTAAGACAGAGCCATACTCGAAAAAAACTTTCCGAAACTTGTGACAAACCGGAAGGAGTATTTTTGGAACAAAAATACTCCTTCAAACGTACAACTTAACTTTTGAAACTTTGTCCATGTTTAGCATGGGAATCCAACTCTTTAACAGTGTAAAAAACTCAGTATGCATGAAACAGCAATTCACCCCCCCTTTAAGTTTTTTTCTGAGGTCCTGACTCTCTGTGGTCATAAAAAATCCCAGGATGTCTTAAGAATAGGGGGTTAACCCCGGCATCCTGGCCATATTTGCCCATTGGCCTCTGTCCATCATCATAGCCTCCTGATCATCCCCATATATACTGATTGGCTTCATCACTGTCTCCTCTCCACCAGTAAGCTGGTGTGTGGTGGGCGTTCTGGCGCAGCATGGCTGCCGTCGCATCATCCAGTTGTTGCTGCTCACTGGTGGTGGTTGAGGAGATTTCTCTTTATATGTAAAGCGCTTTGAGTACCCGAAAAGTGCTATATAAATCTAACAAATTAATATTATTATTATAAACACTATGTACTTACATAAAAAATAAGCACGATGTACTTATTATGTGCATGTCGTATTGCAAAACACTTGTGCTGCTATTGAGGTGGGATACTGGTAAGGTTGTAGGGACAGGTTTGGTGGTTTGGGTTGGTTTATGGATTGGTTTCAGGGTTGATTAAGAGGTAGGGGAAGGGTCAACAGTGTTATTATAAATGTAATTACTGCAATTAATAACAGATGTAATTACATGCAGGTTTTCATTGTAAAAACATATATGTATACACAATACGTGCAATGTATCAAATTATGAATTTAAATGTTAGTAGTCAGAGACACCTAATATAAAGTGGGATCAAATATTGTCGTCAACAACAATTGCTGAAAAATATTTAGTTCAACCAAAGTCAAGGGCCAAGTGCCCAACTAAAAGTTACATGATGAAACACTAATTACCATAATGGTGACTTCAAACAGACTTCAACATCTTTTAACACATACACAAGTTTTGTTGTGGTCTTGCTTGAATTATATCAGCACCCAAAAGACAACATGTGCCAGTCAACCAGCATCCCATGCTGGGAACCAGCATGCAAAACCTTATACTGGTGACCAGCAATGCTTGATTTTTTAGCAGGGAATAAGGTTAGTTATCGAGATAAAGTGAGAATTTAAATGTGAGTCAACATCAATTAAAATAGATCTTCAAACTATTACATTTTCTATATTTCTTTATGGATACAACTCATGCACTGTTAAAAGTGAAGTCACTTGCAGCATGGAAAAACGATGCTCTGCGAAACTCTGCCAAGAGTATGAAACCATTGAAGACATGAGACATTTAGAAAGCAAGCCCTCAAACTATAAAGACAAGCCTGTTGAGTTTTTCACAAGAAAGCAGTGGGATCCAAATATATCACAACAAATCATTAAAGGTAGGGTAACTGTTGGCCCTCTAGCAGTTAAAAAACAAAACTTTTGTTTAAGAACATGGTCTTGGATGACGGTTATCCTAATGCTCATAAAACATTCACTACCAGGCTTAAGAGTTTAAGATGGAAAGGATCTCAAGCTGACTAGCTGAAGACGCTACTATAGCTATGCCGACATGTACTTCCTTGAAAATAAATTCCAGCACAGCGCTACAACAACCATAATGAAATGACCCTTCACAATAGATAAAGCTTTACAATAAACTCTGTTAGAGAGCTACGTGTGGCAATTTATCTGTTCAATAAGATACAATACCTTATTCACCTGTTGAGTAATAAAACCACCATCTAGTTTACTGAGAGTTGCCTGTACTTCAAAAATTTACTTTAAGTTCACTTTTATAGTTGCAGAAAAACATAGTTGTAAACTAATTGTGTACTCAAAGTTAACTACTGTTAGACTTAAAGTATAATTTATACACTAATAAGTGGGCAAAATTATTCCCAGGTAATGAAATAGTATGCTTGCCAATATACTATTAGTACATTGATATTAGTGTACATAAAGTATACTTAAACAAATACTTCAACTTTACTTAAGTATGCTTAATAAAATTAACTTGAAGGACACTGAATTTTTTTTGTTAGGGTTATCATACCATTTTGTTAACACAAAGACATTTTAAATACATTAATAAAGGGAAGAAAAAAACAGTGCTGGAACAAGTTTAATGTAAAATATTTGTTATTTTGTTTAATTTGATAACAGATTTAATTATTTAATGTCTGTAATTATTTAATGTTATTCATGGCTTTAATTCTCCTATTCGCTTTATTTATGATTTAGAGCTCCACCTAGTGGCATTTAGGGTCATATCGCTATATTCATTGAATATTTTATTTGCAATAATACTTTATTTGCAAGCAGCACAGAATTTGTACAGAATATGACATTAATGTGGATGTTGATATGATGCTGTAACTGTTGTTAATTCCAGGACATTATTATAAAAATATGTTTATTTGTAGTTTCACTCCATAGACCAGGGATGGGCAACTTCGGTCCTGGAGGGCCACTGTCCAACAGAGTTTAGCTTCAACCCGAATCACACACACCTGAACAAGCTAATCAAGGTACTCAGGATTACTAGAAAATTACAGGCAGGTGATTTTTTCAGGGTTGGAGCTAAACTCTGTAGGACAGTGGCCCTCCAGGACCGAAGTTGCCCATCCCTGCCTTAGACCATTAAACCTGTGGGCGAACAAGTTGTGTGAGGGAAGGAAGTTTATCTGACTGTCAAAACACTAAAACTATGTTGAGGACAGTTTAGTTTTGTATGTACTAGGGGTGTAGCGATACCCTCATGTCACGATTCGATACATATCACGATACTGAACTCACGATATGATATTATTGCCAAACTCCAAGACATATAATAAAAGGTTAACAAAAAAAGCTAAATTTGATATTACATTATCCTGGGTTTCCCAATGCTGCCTCGCGCAGCGCGATTTTCTTCACGCTGCTAGGCAGTCTGGACACCATGGACCAGATTTTCACCTCAAAAAGGGAACCAATCACAGAACGGGGAGGGAGCAGCAAGACGATGACGACGTCTATGCGACACACCGAAGCAGTTTGTTTATATCTATGGATCCAACATGGAATCAGACGCAAAGTTACCTTTCCATGCAGCCTTAGATAGTCTTCTAAGTCAGGGATGGGCAACTTCGGTCCTGGAGGGCCACAGAGTTTAGCTCCAACCCTGAAAAAATCACCTGCCTGTAATTTTCTAGTAATCCGGAGGACCTTGATTAGCTTGTTCAGGTGTGCTTGATTAGGGTTGAAGCTAAACTCTGTAGGACAGTGGCCCTCCAGGACCGAAGTTGCCCATCCCTGTTCTAAGTAGTTTAGAATGCAAGTTTATTTCGTCTTCTTCCTCGTCGAATTTCTGTCGCTCTACATACGTCATCTGGTATAATTGAAACGATTGGCTATGAGCTACGTGCAGGCACATTTGATAGACATTCGTATCGCCCAATAAACGGCTCTGGGCATTCGTAAACCACGCCTCAAATACGAGAAAATGAACATGTGGTTCCCAGACCACGTCTCAATGAGAAAGAGGTCTGACGTTAGCCAGGCTAATATTACATAGTAGGTGTAAAGGAATAGGCTTGGACTTGGGGCTGGTAACCCAATGCACAGGACGATGGTGACACCAGAATAAAAATATTCATGATTCTGAAGCTGAAAATACAGAATTATTTTAGATGAATATGCTTGCACTTTCACTGACTAGATATATTTAAAATAATGTAGGCCACTTTTTACTGGTAACATAAGACATTTGGCATTATCAGGACCCACAAATAGGTTTTTGTTTTTGGAAATGTTTAAGACAGTTAAAGTAACAGGAAACTATTGAGGAGAGAATGAGAGGAGGAAAATAAAATATCATGAGCTCATATGTGATGGCTGCGGTGCTGTTTAAATGAATTTTTTTTTTGCATGCTGGTCTTAGTAACACAATAGCAGCAAAACAGGAATTTATCAGTTGATACAACTCATGAATATTCACATTTAAGGACGAAAATAATAAATATATAGTATATATTTATATAGGCTATAAATCTTTTTAAATGTAAAAGAATAGCAGAATCCACATCACTATAACGATAAAGGCATAGGGCAGTGGTTCTCAAACTTTTTTTGGGCCAGGGCTCCCCTACTTATTATCTGTACCCTACCACCCAGGTTGGCAGGTTACACTCTGTCTACTACACCTGTTCCGAACGGTGTGACACGTCGCACCAAAAGCACATGGAACCCATTAAAAACAGTGATTCTGTCCACATTGGACACGCGCCAAATCGCCGACAGTAAACGGATGCTACGTTCTATTTCTGAAACACTGGATCTGCGCACTTGCGCTACTGACAGACAAAAGCATTTGGAACGCTCGCTTTGATGCATTTAAGGATGCACACAGTGTTAGAATTTTACAGGCTATTTTCTTTTGCATAAAGTCACGCGTTTCAGTCTGTAAATCTTTGATGTGAACTCGCATCAAACAAACGCCCCCCTTTAAAAAACATTGCCCACCGATGTTCTCCGAACGCCCCCCTTGAGAAACACTGGCATAGAGGCACAATGTTGTTGGAATCACTATCACAACAATATTTTTTTTTCAGTTGATGAACAATGAAAACACTGACAGCCAATCAGAATTGGCTGCTTGAGAGCATGAGCGACAGATGACAAAACTGCAGCCCACGCTTATTAACAGAACGATATTAGCTGTGTCTCATTACAAAGGCTGCATCCTCTGGAGGTTGTATTTGTTGGCCGCATACATCATAAAGGATGTCTTATTTCAGAACAGTAATCATTAAACAACTGACCGTTATTCATAGTGAAACATAAATTGGTGTAATTTTTAATGACTTTGGAATGTTTTGTCAGTTTACTGAAATGAAGCAGCCTTAATGATGTATGTGTGCCAACAAATGTGACCTCTGGAGGATGCAGCCTTCGAAAGGAGTGGATGCTAATATAGTTATCATTATAGTTATTGTGATTGGTGTGAATGGGCCTTAAATGTAACATTGTGTCTACACCAGAAGTGAGCAGCGTGACATGTCAAATGCAGATAGAATCCATTGAAATCAGTGATGCTGTCTACACTAGACGCGACTTCAAGCACTCACGCTACTTCTGACACAAAGGAACAAAATTGATTTTCAAAGGTTGTTTTGTCTCATCTAGTGACAGCCTCAAGCTATTGTGGCGTGAAGTCATTTGATGAGATTCATACAAAAACATAACTTATGTTTTTGATACGTACAAATCAAATCATTCATTTTTAGAAAAAAGTAAGCAAAAGGGACACCCCTAAATCTAACCATCAATGCCACACAATCAGAGATTACAAAAACATACGAATGAGACTGTACAAGTTCACCACCAATTTGCCAAAACATTCAATATGAATTACCATGTGAGTGTGCAGGTTAATAATTTAAAAATACCAAATTTAATTGTCCGACCAAGTCCTCAAGCAAAGCTTGTTAAGAACCGCTGGTGTAAATAATGTGTCTGAAAACATTCCACAGAAGCCCCAGTTGCAGAAAGCACACTGCATTCTGACAGAGAGGAAACGAGGAGTGCAGTGAGGAGTGCCATGAGCCTTTTTTAATCTCTTGAGAGACATACTTGAACTGTTTGTGTGCGAGCGTGTGTATAAGCTGTCCCTGTTGCTTGCAACATCTGTACACCTCATCAAATGGAGGAATTCCTGTGTGTGACCCTGATATCTCATCTCTCTACCTCTGACCTGCTGCTCTGATGGGTTGTAACTAGAGCCTGCTTTCCTCTTTGGAGTTTGAGGTTTAGGAAGGAAGACTAATTTACTGTGGAGGTCCCACACTGTGGCCTACATTTCAAACTGAGATCTCCTTCATGGCAGTAGCCTGGGGATACTGGAAAGAAACACGATGAAGTGCAGAGGAGCTTTTACATAACACTAGTTAATAAAACCAAATTTCTGATCTATAAATATTTCAAGGGAGACTATGGATCTTTAGAGCGGTTTGTATTAAGAAGCATATAGTGTGCATGAGGGTAGCAGATTTTCGCTCTCTGTTATTATCTACTGAAGTTCTGATGAAACTCACTGGACAAAACC
The DNA here is from genome assembly GCF_949319135.1 of Squalius cephalus. Taxonomy (NCBI): domain Eukaryota; kingdom Metazoa; phylum Chordata; class Actinopteri; order Cypriniformes; family Leuciscidae; genus Squalius; species Squalius cephalus. Next base: position 10,805,736 of record NC_137135.1, on the reverse strand, counting down.
AATTATGTAAAATAGAACCCAAACAAGGACAATCCCTCATGATATAAAAATGAATGGTGCAAATGTTTGTCTTGTCTAGTGTGGTTTGGGGTCAGGATTCAGTCGGTGTGTGTGTAAGTCTACATTACGCTTGCACAGTCAGACTTGGCTGCCCACATTATAGTTTATTCTTGCTAATTTGTTCCATTCATCTCAAAAAGTCTTCCCAGTTAACAATATGTTCTAAAAATATTTTGCTAACGTTCTTGTTAAGTTATGAAAACATTATTTTCTGAATGTTTCAAATGTCCAGTTTTTTTAATGTTTTAAAAAATGTTATTTCTTGGTTATATGAATGTTTAGAGAACATTCCGTTTTGGAATTTTGCAAACATTGTGGAAACATTATTTTTACATTTCCTTTGAACGTTCTGAAACAAGTAGTAACACTTAAAAAATATTAGACAGACTAAGACACTTCAGAAAAATAGGTCCATGGTCGATGTATAAATAACATTTTTGTGCTCACGTTTTTAGAACATTATTAAAGAACAGATAACTTTGAATGAATGAGCAATAATTAGTAGGGCTACCCCCTAATAGTCAAAGAGATTTTTATTAGTCGGTTAGTCGCAGGAAAAAAACTCAACAGGAAGTGGCAAAGTCACACAGTCTGAGAGGGTCAACAAACGTTGTGCTTTTGTAAAATAAAGAAAACAAACAGGATGCGCTGTCTGCCGTCTTGGTCTTCCTGAACAGCAGTCACATAAATGAACCGAAACTCAGCGTATAGGCTACTTGCCTCACAGACATGAGAAATATATTTATAGAAAGCTGGAAATGGTGTATAAACCTTTGAAATGTGTTAAACCTTTATACCCCAGACCAACATAATTATACAAATAGAGGAAATAGAATATTTTTTGAAGAATTGCTCCATACCAAAAGTAAATAAGACTCAGTCATAAATGCTGGAAATTCTCTGACACTACACGAATTTAACAAAGCTCTCCAACACATGCCAAACAACATATCTCCCAGTCCAGATGGTTACACAGTTGAATTTGATAGAGAATTTTGGCATTCTCTGTCCCCTCTCTTCTTTAGGGTTATTACAGAAATCTACGAAACTGGAAACATATCATTTTAAGTGAACATTGTCATTCTCATTCCAAAACCTAATAAAGACTTTACACAATGTGCCAACTATCGGCCAATTTCACTCATCAATATATAAAAATCATAAGCAAAGCACTGTCTGCCAGACTAGAAACCTTAAATCACAACTTTAATTTCACAATGTCCAGACTGGATTTATTAAAGGGAGACATCCTCCCGAAAGTACAAGACGGTTAACAAATGTAATTACTTTTTATAACAACTTCATGCCAGAAAACACATCACCTTTCTTAATTGCATCACTAGATGCAAGGTGGAATGGTTCATTTCTCTTCTCCACACTTTGCCATTTTGGTTTTAAAACACATTTTACCAACTGGGTTTAAATACTGTATAAATCCCCTGCAGCCTCAGATGTAACCAACAGAATAATTTCAAAGCCATTTCCCTTGAAAAGAGGTACTCGTCAAGGATGCCCATTGTCTCCTTTATTATTTGCATTTTTTATTGAACCACTGGCAGTGGTAATCAGATTCACACCATCATAAAATAAGCCTATATGCTGAAGACATTCTTTTATATATTGCATACCCATAAATTTAGACATGGAAAAAAAATTATGAAACTATTAGATATTAAGAATCTACCATTTATAGACAGATCTTCGAAAATGGAAAATGCATGGGTTAGGCTTATGGTTAGGGTTAGGGTTAGGGCATCTCTAGCACAATAAATGCCTGGTGGAATACTCACAAGGTATTAAAATACAATCAGATCATACCCCACTGTGGCACAAACATGGAGTCAGAAAGGCATAACCAACCTGGGCCAAATATACACTGATGGCCCGCTTATGCTCAATTAAAATATAACATTCCAAACCAGGCCTACTTTCGAAACACAGTTTAGAGAAGTAATAAAAAAGCAGTTGGTTCATTCCCCTCTTTACCAAGCCCTCTCACTTTTAAAACCATATATTTGTGACAGCAATTTCTATAAGTTATTAATAACAACAGACAAATCAATAGCCATTGCTTCTTACTCAAAAATGGACTACTGACATGGATACAGAGAATGTTAACTGTCAACAGGTCTGCAATAATATACACATAAAATTCAACTGATCCAATACAAGCTGCTACATAGAACACATATTACAACGCACAAACTTCACAAATGGGATATATAGACAACAACAACAAATGTACACACTGTCCAACTTGATAATAATTTCTATGTCTTTTGAGACTGCTGATACGTTCAATACTTTTGGTCGTGGGCAGGCTATCAGAGCTTCTTGGGCTCAGCTTCCCAGTGTGTCCGAAAATAGTGTTACTCTGAGATTTATCTACACTAACTATATCCAAACATCAAGAACAATTTATACTCATTAGGCCGTGTGTCCACCAAAGCGTTTTTTCACGCGGCTGGTGTGTTTTTTCAATTGTTTTCAATGGGAGCGCCGCGTTTTTAAAACGGCATGAGCGTAGCGAGGCGCTGAGCATTTTTTTCGCGCTGTAGCGCCGAGCATTCATCGTTTTTTACAGGTCGCCGAGAGTTGAAGAATGTTCAACTTTGGGTAAAACGCAGCGCTCATCACTGTCACTTTTTACCCAACCGTCCAATCACAGTGGAGGAGGGGCGGGTCTAATACCACACTGACCAACCGCCACATTCTGCTTGTACAACGTCAACAGACGACAACAACAAGCATAATAATGGAACAAAATAATTTAAAACAAGAGCAAGAGGAAATACATTACATTGTATCGACATTTTAATATAGAATCAATACAGAAACAAAATGTGTGTGAAATGAGACATTAGTAACACTTTCGCGAATATTCTGTATCATAACAAGCAAAACGTCTCAACTGAAAAAAATACTGCGCTGCCAAAACGCTCTCAAGCGTCCACAGCTAGGCGTTTTCAGCAGAGCGCCTAGCATTTGCAGCTGGCTAAAAACACTTTGGTGGACACACGGCCTTACAGCAAAAAAATCTTACTTAACTGGTACTAAACAAGTTAAGATTCTTCATAAGCTGAGCCCCAAGCTACTCTTACGATAAAGCTCTCAGTAATGCTTCATCATAGGTGATGTTAGATCAGATGCACTGCATGCATGAGCGAACATGTCCATCACCTTACACTGGAATGCACGCAGCATTGTGCCGGCTTGCCTCTGACAAGTAATTATTTTCTGCATCCACTCCAACTTCACTCAGGTGTTTAATTTGAGCATCGTATGTCTTGAGAAATGCAAGTTTCGATTAGTTCACTGCACAAAAAAGTGCATATATTATGCTTTTTCAGATATACATTTTTATGCAGTGTGTAAATATAGCTGTTTGTGAATGTAAAAGGTCTTCAAAGTTTCAAAGATCAAAGTTCACAATAAATGGAGTTATCAGTAATTCCAGTCTTACTTCCTGCACAAACTTATTGGTTTGTTACAAATTTCCATAATGCCAGCCTACGTCTTCATTGGCTGCCCATGAAAAACATCGTCTTTGACTCGCCCTCAAACACTAGTGTTAGCTGAGGCCTGGAAGATTTTGAAGTGTTGCTGACATGTTGAGAATAGACTTTTTCTGCACTGTGAAAGCAAATCCACTTTGATGCACTTCCAAAGGATAAGGACTCATGCTTGAATTGATACGGTAAAACTGTTGCCATTGTTACTCTTCGCATCGCTGAGGAAATGCTGAGGAAGATCCAGAGCTGAAATCCAGATATGGTAATAAGCGTTTGTTTTTTGACACACGCAGTAAGCGGTAGACCAATCACAACCGCTAACCTGACCAACCTATCCTAGCAGAGTAGACCAGTCACAATAGACTGGGCCATCTGACCAATAAGAGCAGAGTAGATCTCTCGGAAAGGAGGGGTTTAGAGAGACCGAATCCTTGATCGAACCAGTTAGAAAAGAGGTGATGCTGCAACTAATATTATAAGAAATGTAAAGTGTCTTTTGGCCTTGGATGCATGTAAACCTATTCTAGGAGACCTCCAAAACAAAACTAGGAACTTAAAATAGCATAATTGGGGCACTTTAAGACTCTTTAAGATGACGGATTGTGGAGCCGCGAGTAACACAGAGCCTTGTTGTTACACGTGGGGGAACCTTTCCATATTTATAGAAACATGCATCTCGCATTGCGTCCACGTTCTTGCCGAGGGCAAAGTTATGTACATCTAAGCAGCTGTCTGCATGCATTTGCATGAGAGACACGCCTTGACATGAGCGATGTTGAGATGTAAAACATTTCTGACCAGTAGAACATTATTTTGTACATATCACACACCCTTCAATGAGGCAGTGTCACAGCTTCTCAATGTCTGCTGCATGGACGTGGGTAAGAAAGACAGAGACATACATTTGAAAGCTCCGGTTTTGCTGTGAACCAGCTCTGAGGACAGTGGATGTGAGAACTGATGAATATTTAATTTATGCCCTTGCATCTGGGAATAAGACAATTCTGTGCATCTGATTAAAATGTGAGGAGTCTTACATCAACAGTTGCTTTTGTATTTGTTATTCACAGTTTACCACACAACAGGAAAGAATCACAGTTATCTAGAAAATTAAACACAAGGGAGTAACATCTAATAGGAGTTGAGGGGAACAGAAGGAAACATGTGGTGTTGTTGTTGCTATTACGTCCAGATTACATAGGCCTGGTCCCCCATCTGCCACAGTCATAAGCATGAGTGGTGCACATCTAGCTTAGGGGCCTCCATATGTACTCGCTTCCCCTAAGTCATTATTATGAGCCTCACTATCTAACACTGATTACAGCCTAAACAAACATGTAAAGATACAATGACTGTAACGCTAAATTAATTCTGCGGCTGCATTAACACTGCAAGACCTAATGCACAGATCTAATATTTTGAGACATCATATGTTCCCTTTCAAGGGAACTCAACGGCACATCAGCTGACGCAATAGGGATGCGTCCCGCAGGACTCTGTGTCTGAGGCACGTGTACCAACAAGCCAATCATGGCCGATGCAGTGATGAGGTCGCAAAGTGCTCCCTTTTATGCTTTTATAAGAAAATTAATTCTCCTCCCTCCCACTCCAAGGAGGGAGTTGGGCTACAGAGGATTGTGATTAGAGGAGAATAAAGATATGGGATGGATGAAGTCAGGTTGAACTGGCATAGGGTGTTTGGCTCCCCAGTAATATATTCAGCAGCAGAGCTGACAGATGTTTAAGAGGATCATCTATGATAGTTATATCTCTTCTCTGTCACCTTCGGTATCTGGGTATTAAGTGAGGTTACACTCCTTCCCATTGCCTCCTCCCTCCCTCTCTGAGGAGGGTGATGGGGTACAATAATTCTGTTTATAAAGGAGAATCAAGTTTTCCTCCTTCCCCCTCTGACGAGGGTTCGGATGCAGTGATGACGTCACAAGGTGCTCCCCAGTGTATAAAAAGGGCACCTGAAAACATGTCATCAGTTTCAGTGTCTTCAGGAAGCTGCTTGTCTGTGTACTGTGTGAAGATTACAGTGTGTGAAACGAAAAGAGAAGGAAATATGGCAAACTGTTTCCCTTCATGTCCGCATTTCATAATGCCTGGCGATGGTCACGGACCGGTATGTCTGTTATCTGTATAGGAGTGGAGCATGTACATTAAACCCTCGAGGGGGCTGGATGCATTCATTGCAATGAATTCTCACTGAGAAAGCTCTGCTCTCGGCTGGTGCTCTTCATGAGTGAAGAGAGTCAAGCTGCTGAGCCTCGCGGCTCGAGATCTTCCAGCCTAGAGCCGTGGGGAACTCAGACGGAGCTGCGTGAGTAAGTTCCTTGCACTTCTCCCACATAGTTCTTGCTATCTTCATGCATAAAACAGAAGCCAGCTCTGCGTGGTATTGTTCTCTGGAGAGGAAGATGATGCTGAGCTTCCTGCTTCAGCGGTGCTTGCTCATGCTGAATCGGATTCACAGTTGACAGCCATGCTTGCCCGGGCCTCTGCGCACTCGGACTCACTCGGAGCGATCTTGGCTGGACAATTGGTTGCTGGGGGCGGAGCTCAATGCGAAAATCGCCTTGCCGTGTCTTTCTTCCCGGAGGTGCATGAAGAATATGAGGACTCAATGCTCGCTCGTGATCTTCAAGCGGGACTGCCTTTGGGATGGTGGTGAACCGGTTTAGAAACTTTCTTCTTTTCTTCCCTTTCTCCTCCGAGGAGGGTTCGGGGTACAGGAAGTTGTATAATCTCTTCCCGTTCCCCCAGTTGAGGGTGTTGGGTGGGCAGTATGCTGTTTTTAAAAGGAAAATTAATTCTCCTCCCTCCCCCTTCGAGGAGGGAGTTGGGGAACAGAGGATTGCTATTAGAGGAGAATAAGATATGGGTTGGCTCCGTGATATTATATTTGGACGTAGAGCTGACAGATGTTTGAGATTATCATGTATGATAGTTATACTCACTTCTCTGTCAACTTCCCCAGGTATATGGGTATTAAGGAGGTTACGCTCCTTCCCATTGCAATGTTGTGCAGGGTGTTTGCTACTCTCTGGCTTTTGAGTTTCAGTGCCTAAGGTTCTAAGACTAGTTGTTGGTATTGACATCCCCACTGCGTCAGTTGACGTGGCGTTGAGTTCCCTCAAAAGGGAACGTCTCAGGTTACCCTGCAGGCGGTAGATCCTTCTCCTATTTAGCACCTAAACTTTGGAACAGTCTTCCTAACATTGTCCATGAAGCAGACACAATCTGTCAGTTCAAATCTAGACTAAAAACGCATCTCTTTTACCTGGCATTCATATAGAACATTATACATTTCTATTATTCATATCAGTTAAATGATTATTATGCTGCATAGATTAGGTCAGCCAGAACCGGGGACACTTCCTATAACACCCGATGTACTCGTTGCATCATAAGAAGAATGACATCTACACTAATGTTAGTCTTTCTGTTTATTCCGAGGTTTACTGAAGTCAGCCGGATCCGGGCCGTATCCAGATCAGATGGTGTGCCTGGACCCATCCACAACGCATCCCTGAAGTGCCAGCCTCATCAGCCCTGTGAAGGCCTCATCGACACGACAGCCATCAGCACTGATCCTCAATAAACTCGTCTCCATACTGGCGTGATGACTCCGACTTCCAACCAGATGGAACTGGATAAACATTCTGAATGTTATGATCCAATCTGACTTCTGACCTGTAATGCTGCCTGAATCATAATCATACACTGTTCACTCGTTGGCCAGAGGAGAACTGGCCCCCGACTGAGCCTGGTTTCTCCCAACGTTTTTTTCTCCATTCATTCACCTGATGGAGTTTTGGTTGCTTGCCACTTTTGCTTTGGCTTTTGGCTTGCTTAGTTGGGGACTTTTAATATTCAACAATATTATTCATCTGCTTTACTTAAGGTGGACAATGACGCAATTCTCTTCTAGAAACAAACTTTGTTGTATTATTTTCATGTTATCAATATGAAGCTACTTTGATACAATCTGTATTGTAAAAAGCGCTATATAAATAAAGGTGACTTGACTTGACTTGACCCATGTAACCATGGTTCCTTGAGAGTGGAACGAGACGCCACGTCGCTTTGCCATGCTTCAGACATTTGTTTTCAGGTGCCCTTTTTATACGTTGGGGTAAACCTTGAAGCTATACGCTTCTCATAAACCTTGCAACGTCATCACTGCATCAGCCATGATTGGCTAGTTGGTACATGTGCCTCAGACAACAAGTCCTGCGGAACGTGTCCCCAATGCGTCAGCTGATGCGGCGTCTCATTCTCCTTTCAGGGAATCATGGTTACATGCATGGTTACAAGACGAAACTCACTGTACTTACATTCAAGTAAAAAATAGAAAAGGACAGATCGTTTCTCTAGATAAGACCCTTATTCCTCGGCTGGGATCGTGTAGAGCCTTTTGAAGCTCCATTGAAATTGCAATTTGGACCTTCAACCCATTGTTTGCCATTGAAGTCCACTATATGGAGAAAATACCTGGAATGATTTCCTCAAAAACCTTAATTTCTTTTCGACTGAAGAAAGAAAGACATAAACATCTTGGATGACATGGGGGTGAGTAAATTATCAGGAAATTTTAATTCTGAAGTGAACTAATCCTTTAAAACCCAACTGCTGAATTGATATATGCTATTTCAAGGGGATGCTCAAATTGGAAACTAAAAAGAAAAACAGAATTTTTTGTCTTTACTTGCATACAAAATAATATCAGTTCCAGATATTGGTGAAGAAATCTGAATTAGTTGACAATGTAAATTACTAACAGTAACAAGTAAGTTTGAAGTAAGTTTGAAAATTCCTGAGTTAGCGGTAACAAGATGAGCGACAGCTAGAAAATACTGTGTTGACATTCTGAAACACTGGTTCCTGTAAAAGCGATCAGAACTTACATGAGAATGGAAAGCACTCAGCAACAGAGGAGGAGAATATGGCTGGTGCTGGGGGAGCCCAGTGCTTGTTTATATTGCCTATAAGAAGGATGGTGTACAGGTGTGCTCTGAGGGTTTCACATCAGATGGTTTTCACATCAACTCTCCCCGGACCATCCGGTGAACAGCCATCCTGACAGTAGTGCAGTTTAGAGATACTGAGGATGTCCAACCAAGGTGAACTGTGGGTAATAACACACATGCTGAATAAGCATCTGGAAATTGTAGATAACACACAAGAAAAAAAATGTGTTCTGTGTATCTGATTTTTACATTGGGCAACTTCACTCTCAAATGTTTTCTTTCTGTGATTCACACTTTTTTTCTCTTTTAGATTGACAAAACAGTACATTCATTCTCCAAACATTGGTGTTTCACCAACCCCCCTCTCATATTACCCACCCATCCAACATGTGTCAGTTACAGTTGCATGAAGATTGCTAGAATACATCTGCTAGAAACCAACAATTATTATTTATTTATTTTTTAAAAATACATGCGCAAAAAAGGAATAACGAAATTATTACACTCTCTCAAATGTTTTCCAATTTGAATCACACGATTAATGTGGATATTCTTTATACAGTCCAAATAACAAGATCAAATGAAAATGTGAGTGGTCAAAATGACAGTGGTGTTTACTCAAGCAAAAATCTGCAACAAAATGCACACTTTAAAGGTAAACGGAAAAGGTATTGGTAACTTACTGCCAGGACTTTATCTGTTAAGTTTACAGACATTTCCATTAACCCTAAAACACAACGTGTATAAACAAGTAAAGTATAATACAAGTAAAACACCTGTGAAAAATTAAAATTGCAAATTATTTCATATTAATAAAGAACATTGCATTTTTACTGTTGTAACTATTTTTACTGACTTACTGAAAGAAGAAACTGTTTTGAAGCACAGCCTTTTGGGTTTTACTGAAATTATTTAATAAATAAGTGGATATTCGTTTTGTATCAGGTGAGAAAATTGCAAGAGCGCAGTGTCTGCAGTCCAGTAAAATGTTGCCAGACTGATTGCTTAGAAAAAATAGCACAAATGCATGACTTGAGAAACAACAGTGATAATTGCTTAAGCAAAGATCATTTATGACTAAGCAAAAAATAGTGAGTCAGTTATAAACTTAATCTAAGAGCCACTAAAAAAAAAAAAAAAAAAAAAAAAACATTAGCAATTAATAAAATAACCTGAAATGTGTCTACCTCCACTTTAAAAAACTCTCCAGCTATTTAAAGAAGGTATCAATGCAGCATTTAGACATGTGCCAGAAGCCAAATTTCTACTGCCATGTTCTCTCTACACTGCACAGGTCTTCAACCAGAATCCTTTCTGTGATGCGCCTTCATTCGTCTGGACAGCTGCCAAAACACAGTGCTGGCCAGCTATTGAAGAATGCCAGGTAGGGCGAAGGAATCAAATGTTTGATGTTCTCCCAGAGTTGGTATTGTCTGTTGACAGCAGATCTCAGAAAGAGTTGATTACACAGATTCCAAAGCCACTGAGATCAATCTTCATGTTGTAATGAAGCATATGCTTGAGCTGGAATTGTGGCCTGTCTCTGAAGACTAAGAGCCTGCCCTTTCAGCAGCTCATTATATAGAAGCAAGTCTCATTTATTTCCCAAACCCAACATGACTATGAGACTAAATATACTAGATGGTACAAAAATGTTTATATTTTTTAATTTTACAAAGAAAATATGATGTTTACTCACTTTTGCACATGCAAAAGTGGTTGGCTTGCTGTTGTTCATTTGTTTTTAATGTGTTGCTATGTGGTGGCTACTTGCAATACAATTTTAATTTTTAAGAAAAAAAAATGTTAACACTTTTTATCCTCTTGATGGTCCACTTTAGTTAATGCGTCAACTAACTCTCATTAGAGTCTTAGTAGACTGTCTGCTTAATATCTGCTAACACTGCTCCATCAACAGACATGCTACTGACTAAGTAACTTTGCAGCTACATGTCATATACTAACCCTAACACCTAACCTCTACCTAACAAGTAAGTAAGTAACATAACATTTTGCAGTTTATTTAGTAATTGTTTAAGCCTCTCGGATTCAAGCAATTCACTTGGGTCATACTTTTTGGGTCAGAAAATACGGAAATCCGTACAAATACAGAAAAATCTAATCCCTGATAGAGTTCGAATTTTTTGCTGAACTATCCCTTTAAGAAGCACAGTTAATGGCAAAGAAATGTCCATTTTCTTGATCTTTGGAATGTTTCTAGCATTGATCCAAGACATCAATCCACAGCCAAGCCTAAAATTCTTTTGGCCGGGTTGTTAATTAAGTTGGTAACTTCAGCCCAGAAAAACAACCTACTTTGCTGTCTTATGAGGCTCTTTGCCCCATTTGAGAAATCCTTCTGTAAACTCCACCATGTGTGCTAAGCCCAGAAGAACCCTAACAACAGCCATAAAACCTCACCTAAAGCAGTGTTGTGTCATTTAGCATATCTTTTTTTTTTTTTTTTTTCATGAGACTATTATAGCCTGCTGCTCAACCCAACATATAGGCTCATAAAAGCAGATAGGACCATTCTTTAGAGAAATCCAAACCCTTCCAAGAGTCTTTATAATCTTCAAGACACTAGTAACCTCAAGATCACCCTTTTTGAGATGTTCCAGAGTATTTCCCATCTCTCTCGCTTCTTCTCTCTCCTATGGAAACAATTATCATGGGTTCTTCTCAACTCTTCTTGCACTACACACAAAATCACTTTTTCAGGCATGGACATTCAAGGCTGGTTCTCAGCAGAGGTCCTCAGGCGGTAACACAAGTGGTCTTATCCCTGTGAGGCAGGTGGGAGTTATTAAAAGCGTGCAGTTGCCAAATCCTTTCAGAGTTTTCATCTGGAAGTGATGAAGTGTTGAAAGGCAGGGCAACACCTGTTGGCACACCTACTGAGCCCTGGGAACAAGGCGAGGGTTTTCTTCCCTCAGGAACTGGAGGACTTGACATGAAACACATACCAGTCACTGTTGCAAAAGGTTCTTGGTGTTTTTGTTGCTGGGTTTGAAATATTGTTGCATGTTTTCAGTATAAAGGATTAAGACTGAAGCACTGTACAACACAAAAATAATTATTGTTTCTTTCCAGCTTGATTAGGTCATTATCAATCACCTCAATGGACCCTTTTTACAGTTATTAACATCATAAATCTAGCAAAGTTTTATACATTTTCATTAAAAAAAAATCATAAAATATACAAACTATCAATTATGACAACTTCTGCTTCTGAGAAACCTGGAAATGTGAAAAGGGTCCATGATCTAGACTCATGTTGACATGCTGATAATTATTGAAAAGAAAAAAAAAAGTATTAAGAATAATTCATTATAAAAAGATGTAAAATTCTATGCTAGTAACTCCCATCTGTCCGCAATTGTTTGCCCTCTTCAATAAAACTGTAGAAACACCACACCATTTTGAATTTAACTTATGTGCAAAATTTGAATATCGCGTAAAACATTTGCGAATAAAGCACCGTTTCCATTGTATCTCAGTAGAGAGCATAAGATTTGTATGTGCATTTTTGGAATTTATGCGCATCTTGGCATTTCCATCCAGTATTTTTTTTATGCAATATCCCAAAATGAGCATTAAAATAGTTTGATGGAAACATAGTTACTGATGAATGAGCTATCAAAACCAGCAGATGGAAAGCTGTACTTTTCAGCAAAAATATTATATTTAAGTGAACTTGGCTGGCTTTTTGGCTATATTCTCAACTAAAGACCCTCATATACCAAAAGTTAGAGCGTGTGTACATGCATAAGGAGCATGAGTTACGGGACTCAGATCCCAGAGATTTACAGGCAGATCTGTAATGGTGAGCATGACAGCCCAGCAGCCTCATCAGGCCATGGATTATGTTCTTCTGGAAATGCTCGACAAATCACCCCAGCTTCTCAAACTTATCATGCCAAGAGTTGTCGTTCTGGCTAGGGTCCACTGGCCAGGAGAGAAGAACCAGCAGCTGGTCTTTGTTATACATATTTCCATTTCCCCAGTTCTTCAAGAAAGGAATCAAACCACCTTGTTGAATCTGGGCTAATGCATGTTGCAGCAAATGAGATGTGGGTCTTTTGCATTGTGTGATCATGAGGCCCCATGATTGACTAACTTTGTTGGCAGTTCTGAACACATTTTTGAGGATTTTTAGGTTAAAAAAATCTTTGTAGGTCAAAAAGTCAAAACCTTTGTGTTATGTAAAGCTCAGTGGTTGTTCATCCAAGAGTAAGGAATGCTTCCACAGGACAGGTGCTAGCAATAGACCAGTGGTTCCCAGCCTTGGTCCTAGAGTACCCCTAGCACTGCACATTTTAGATGTCTCACTAATCAAACACACGATTCAACTCACCAGCTCATTAGTAAAGACCCAAAGAAGATGTGTGTGTCAGATAAGAGAGACATCCAAAATGTGCAGTGCTGGGGGGTTTCAGGACCAGGATTGGGAATCACTGCAATAGACCATTAACTGAGGTCACATGATAAGCAGAAATAATTTAACTCTTTTGTTTTGTAGCGCATAAGCACTTGTTTACCGGTAATGTATGAAAAAAGTTAGTTTTGATTGATTCACTTCTGTCACAACGATCATTAGTTATTAACTTAGGGGCCGCTTACACAACACCGTTCTAACAGAAAACTCTTAAGTTCTCTATGCGCAAACTTTAAAAACGTGAACCTGTGAGAACGCTGATGGCACGCACATGTGTTTTACGTGTTCAGTCTATAGGTATGCGCGTTTGAATACATATGTGCGCAGGCATCTAGTCCTTCTTTACAAACCAACCCTCAACAAACTACTTGTCTGGCCTTAAAGTTTATAATACAGAATTTGTATCGCTTCCGCGTAGCCACGTGAACCGGAAATATCCCGACAACGTTTTATCTGTGCAGAGGTAAAGGGAAGGGAAGGAGGCCTTCACAGGGGAGAGACTATTTGATACTTCAGGACTGCGTTGTTGTCGTGTTCAGTCGAAAAAAATGTATTACTATTGCTTATACTAAGGGCTAGGGATTTTCTGTGCGCACCTCTTAATGCTTAGCTGGTGCTGTGTACTTTTAGAAGCATCAGACAATTTTCACTTGGCAGACAACCAAATGTGCCGAAAAATATAATTTGCTGGGTCAAAAAATTTAATAAGTAGGTACTACATTTGATGTGAACTTTAAAAAAGTATGTTCTATATAGTATGGATGTGTGTAGAAAGACTCTCCTGTGGCCTCATAGGATAGTAAAATGTCCAGTGGTTGCGCACTTCATAATCTCACCAGGGAGTGAATTGTTCTATTTTGCACAACCCTGATATCTGGAAACACAAAAGATGCAAAGGTCAAAGACATCCATCTAGTGCATCTATACAACAAGCAATGCAGAGGAATGCACAAATGTGTTCTGTGTGTGAACGGATTCAATGTTTGAATGTACAGATGCCAATTTATGGCAGAGATCGGATTCAACACTTAACACATTCCTGTACTTTGTCTTTAAGGACCCAAGCACCGTAAATCCCACTTCGCAGAGATACACTGTGGCAAGCAGCATCAGAAACATTATTGGCTTGTTGTTGCAGCCTTGTTGCAACCATTGATGCATTTTAGAATGGCCAGGATATTGTGAACAGACTGGGTTACTGAAATTGTTAGAGATAAGTAACTAAATATAGTTAGAAATAAGTATGGTATCTTGCCTTATATTAATGAAAAGAAATATTAGTTCTAATGCATTTAAACTAAAAAAAAAAATAGAACAGAGAATATATTTTTAATTATTTTAATTTAATATTTTAATTTGATTGATTTAGCCTAGGGCATAGCCTCCCACAATACCACTGTGGTCCACACTTTGGCAAACATTTCTCTACCAAACTGAGATTTCAAAATTGCAACATCGAAACATGACACATACTGTAAGTTTCTCCACGAGTAAAGACAGCCTTGTAATACATAATGATATCCCTCAAACTTGCTGATGCAGATCAATAAATATAAGTCAGTGAAAATAAATGTATTAAAAGCAAAGTAAATCTGTTTGAAGGAGTAGAAGATGGAGAGAAATGAAGCCCACTAAAACAAAGAAACATTCATTCTCAAGTCTTCATGTGTCTTCTGCAAACAAATATTAACAGAGCATTCAAGCAATTTGGCCTCCCCTCAGGACGTTCTTCCATCTTCTTTATCACACAGAATTGCTCACAACATCACCATTAATCCCTCTTCCCTCTGTTTGGATAGCTATACCACTTGCTGTTTCCATCAACCCCTTGGAGAACTTTCCCCTTCCACACTACTACAGGTTGTAAATGAACTCGCCACACACTTGAGAGAAGACAGAATTGATGATGCTTCGCTTCTATGGATATTAATGAGCATCTAGAAGTGTAATGGATGGTCCTCACTGAGAAGGTAGTGAATTATCAGTGCTTATTGCCCACAGCTAAGAGTCTGTCTTTTCCAATAACGTTGTCCAGCAATCTCTGGTCTAATTCACTGATTAAACTGTTGATTCTCCACTGCTGGTGATAAGTGAGACCTCAGACTAAAATGAAAGGTGTCTCATGCAAAGGGGCCCTGGAGGTCTTTTCAGTACACTGTTGGTGAGGGCTTGGGTTTTCAAATCAGAATCGGATGCAAGTCCTCATACTTTCTTTAGACCTAATTATAATTGCAAATTGACTAAGTAAATAAATAGAAATATTAGAAGCTGCTGAATGCTTTATTAAATCCATTTGGGTAATTTGGCACAGAGATTAAATAATGGGCTTCCGTTATTACAGGAAGTCACAAGCTGTATTATTATTCCAGTTGATAATGACTAAAACAGCCAGTAAATATGAAAATGACTCAAGTAATCTCAAAATAGTCTGTTGTTATTGCAGTAATAAAGGTTGTGGCTCTAAGGAAATCACACATCTGGTCTCAATTTAAAGTTATTAGCAGTGTGTGACTAAATACTATTTATTGAAGGAGAGATACGAAACATTAACTTAACTTGCAGCCAAACAAATAATTGCACTCTGCCAAGGGTCTCCTCACTTTTATTCAAAACAGGGCCATAATTTGTATGTTCTCATCTAGCCCTCAACAATCTGGTCTCCTGTGTCTCCAGGAACCTTTAAAGGCCCACTGAAGTGCCTTGGAATGCGTAGCTTTGTATGATGCGTTGACGTAATTTCCACTGAGACAGGAAGTTAAGGCGGGACATATTGAATGGCTCCTCCCCCTTTTCAAATAGCCAAGAGCGTTTAGTTTACCTCACAGACTGCAAGTCGTACTTGACAGCACCATGGAAGAGAATCGGAGCGCTGATGATACGTTGGATTTAATTGTAGAGGTGTGAATAAATTCTAGCCATTTCATTCTTAACCAACGTACAGTTAGAAAACAGAATAAAACTTGAGCGTTTGAGCAACCCAACACACATCTCCAACCCATATTGCTCTGTGATGTGTCAGCGGTCGCTTTGGCCAGGTGGTATTTATAGCATAGGGGGCGGGACGCTTTAGATTCTAGAGAGAATTTGATTGGACAGAAGATGTGATGAGAAGCTGAAGTCCGCGGTGATGTCATAAATATCTGTGATCCATTTTAGCGGATTTAAAATTAAAATTGTGTCATTGTTTTGAAACACACCAACTTATTCATAACCTTAAGGCTAACATATTCATACTAAAAGCTAAAAAACTTACATTTTGATTTCAGGGAGCCTTTAACAGATTAATTTTAATACAGTGGACAGCATTTGAAGTTCATCAAAATTGTCCTAAGACAAGAACAGATAATGTTCAAAATTTGTGTTTAACTTTGATGAAAGGTTTTGATCCACTTATCCAATGTTGACTACTGTAACAAGAAATGGCATCAGGGTTTAACAGTAGCCATATCTAATGGCATACTAGAAACTGTATTTTACATTTTAATATTTTTCTTTATAAACTTATATAACTGTCCAGAAGTTTTATAAGTTGCAATTTTAAAAATGCATTATGTTTCAATTACACAATTTTATTAGCAAAACCAAATTTGACTTGCATTTGGCCTTTGGCAAATGTTTTTTGGGCCCTGCTGGGCACATTTACCACAGAACTGCCATGACAAGGCAGAGAGCGAGAACAAAGGGAAAACTCATATACTGAGATATTAGTGTAGCCATAACTTCCCAATTGTTTTGAATTTTTTTTTTTTTTTTTTTCTTATCAATAATTTATTTCACATTATGTAAATTATATGTTCTATGGAAGTTATACAGGTTTTGATTAACAGAAGTTTTAAACTTTTCCTTAGCATGACCAATTTGTTTGGGAGATTTCTAACATATCTCCAAATCTAAGGCTTATTTGTTATGATCAAAGCTAACATGTCTGATCCATCCAGCCACTTCTCTAAACAACAAGCACTGTATTAAATCAAGGTATATTGATTCTGACTCAAAGAGCTTTAAAGAACAGAGGCTCCATATAACTGATTGGTTCTAGAACACAATACAATTCCATACAAGCACTAATAACAGCGTACATAAGAGAGCCAGGGCAGGGAGACTCTTGAACTTGATCCTGCACATTAGAAAACCTACAGTACAAATGCAGTCAATTTCCTCAGGGATCAGTTGAGTCATATTTCAGTGGTTTGTTAGGATTTCATGCACGGGATGCCATGCTAGTTCAGCACTCATGGGTATCATGCTCAGCTCTGGTTAATGAGCAGAGAAGGCTGAAGGAATCTGAGATCTGTGTTTGGTGGCAGCCAGAGGCTACTTGGCTCAATCCCTGCTGCCCACGCAGTCCACCTACACCACAAATCACACACTGAAATCTATGTATCCTCTGTGCTAACGTCTCTCTGACCCTTATTAGCTACAGATGTATGTTAATATCTGCTAACCCATAATATTAAACCTGTGTAATGATCAATAATAAAAGTAATCACAGTCGTGCTGATATACATCCATAGCACAACTCTTAACAGTGTATAGACAAGTATAATGGTGTGTTCACACTTGGCATGTTTAGTTTGATTAAAACGGACCCTGGTGCGACTGCTCTTTTAAGTCCGGTTCAATTGAATATGTGTGAACGCTGCCATCTGAACCCTGGTGCGCACCACACAAGCAGACCGAGACCACTGAAGGGTGTGTTCACACTTGTAGTTTGGTTCACTTGGTGTGTGAATCACACATTCGAATTATGCTGTCAACCTGCCATCTGCAGAAAAGGCAAGCAAGGTTTTAAAATTTGCCACAAACTTAAAAGCCCATTAAAGTACACTTACGAAACAGTGCTCTATTCAAGAATCTGTAACAAAAGCTAGTTATGTACTGGCACATAAAATTGCAAAACACAGCAAGCTTTTTTCGGATAGGGAATTTGTGAAGGACTGTATGGTGGAGACTGCTGACATACTTTGTCTTGGTTCTAAAAGTAAGTTTGAGAAAATTAGCTTATCGAGGAGAACAATTACCAGGCACATGGAAGTGATTGCTAAGGAGCTGCTCTCCGAACTAAAAAAAAAAGCAGACAGCTTCAGTCTTTTTTCTATCACACTTGATGAAAGTACTGACATCAAACACACTGCTCAACTTTTGATTTTTGTCAGAGGAATAAACGAAAATTTCGAAATAACAGAGGAACTTCTCGGGATGCAATCAATGATGGAACGACCAGAGGCATGGATTTGCATGACAGTGTGCCCGTCTGCTTGGAAAAAAATAACCTTCCGTGGAGAAAGCTGACAAGCGTCACAACAGGTGGATCGCCAAATCTAACCCGTAAAAACACTGCACTGCTTAAAAGGTTACAAGACAAAGTAAAAGATGAAAGCCCAAACTCAGAAGAACTGATATTTCTTCACTGCATTATACAGGAAGCCTTGTGTACAAATGTGTTGAAGCTAGAAAATGTTGTCAAAGTGGTTGTGAAACTTGTCAACTTTATACGGGCAAGCGCTTAACCATCGGCAGTTCATTCAGCTGCTTAACGAAATGGAGGCAGAGAACCATGACCTCTTGTACCATTCAAATGAGCGCTGGCTAAGTCTCGGCAATGTGTTTAACCATGTCTGGGAACTAAAAGCTGAGATAGCAACGTTGCTCAATAAGGTTGGTAAAACTGACGACTTCCCCAAATTACAATACACGGACTGGCTGGCCAACCTCGCGTTCGGTATGGACACACTGAGGCATCTGAACGATCTCAATTTGAGACTTCAGAGAAAGGACGTTTTTGTACAAGAACTGTACAGCAACGTGAGAGCGTTCAAGGCCAAACTTGTATTGTTCTCCAGCCAGATATCCAGCCGAGATTTTGCTCATTTTCCTACAGTGGCCGGACTAAGCACCAATAACACATTGTTTCACATTGACAGGTACAGCAACACTTTGATCGACCTGCATGCAGACTTTTCCCGTCGCTTCGCAGACTTTGCAAAAATTGAGACTGAGCTTGATCTTGAAAGCTTGAAAAAATTCCCAAACATTAAAAAGCATGCCCAAGGAATGCTTGTTTTATTTGGATCCACATATGTGTGTGAACAAACCTACTCAGTCATGAACTACAACAAATCCCACCACAGATCAAATTTAACAAATAGCCACTTGTCAGCTATCCTGAGGATCTCTACATCAAAGATCACTCCAGACTTTGGCAACCTTTGCAAGGAGAGGAGACCAGGTTCATTGTTCACATTAACACTTTCATATAATCATGCCTTGGAAAGAAAAGATTAAGATTCTCACTCAGTTTTAATCAGATATAGTTTTATGATGGTAATGACACATGAGATTGTATCAGTTGTAAATTTGACTCAATAATAGATATTAAATAAGATTTGTTGTTTAATGTGACAGATGTTTCTGTCAGATAATATTTTCCATGCATACCTCCAGTGTAAATAAAAGTTCTTTTATCAAGGATTTAGTATGCGGCTTCGAATTGTTTTGCAAAACTTGATGTGGCCCTCTGGTCTAAAAAGTTTAAAATTCATTGACTCTTCATGCTCCATGAATGAGTCTTCTTTTTTGTAATGAATCAGTTAAATTAATAATTCAATGACTCATTCATAAAGTCAATGGCTGTGTCTGAAATGTAACACATAATCTGTTATTTTTGTCTTAGTTTCATTTTCATGGAGTTTTAGTTTGTTTCTATTAAGTATTCAGTCTGCACCTGAGTTTGTCACTATGGTTACTGATATGATTACTCATTCTCTCCAGCTATGTGTCATTAATTATGCATTAAATCTGCCTGGGTTTTCAGTTCTCACTGTTGGTTGTCGTTAATGCAAGATGTAAGTTTGGTTATGGTAATCTTTCTTTTAATAAAGTCTATTGTTAATTCTCCATCTTCGTCCTGTCTTCTACCTACACCACGTCATGACAGAACAACCGACCACAAATGGATTATGCTGCAAGATTTGCTGCTTTAGCTCAGAAAGGGCTTCCTTTACTGGACTATGCATTTGAATTCAGTCAGCTTGCAGTACAGACGGCGCTTGACAATGAGAATTTAAAGTCTCTCTTTTGAATCGGGGCCAACTATTACCACCCAGTAGACCTCCCAGACACCAAAGGACTTAGCTGGAGGGAGGCCATCATCAGGTGTCTGGAGAGTGTCTGTCCAGAGCCCAGCCTGTTACCACCCCGTTCAATGGAGAAAACGTCTGAGCCACCTGCAGACTGGAAGCTTCCGCCTGCCGTGATGAGTTAGCCTACAGTATGCCTGAGGAAGGGAGGACAGCACCCACCATCATCCCGGCCGAGATATGCAGCCTTGTTAGAACGCTGCCTTCGATTTGAGAAGCAATTGTTTTGTTCCTGACTGAATCAATATTTTTGAACAACCTCATGATTTTAAATTTAACTGGATTTGGGGTCAGTGCTAGCACACTCGAAACTCACCGTCACTATGATAGGGTGTTTCGGATGGTTGCCAGGGCATTGTTAGGTCACTGACCTACACCTACTTTCACACAATCAGTGCTTGACAACCATATATTTACTACCAGTTGTAACTCTCATACAACAAAAGCAGTTCTAAATGTGAATAATGTCAAGCCCCTATGATTTCAGTTTTCCTTCATGTCCATAGCATAAAAAGTGCTGAATGAATTACACGGCAAAGTTTATTTTAGGAATTAAGGGTTTGTTCAAGTCAATTGCATATTCAAGGGACTCACAGATTTGTCAAATCACCAGAACAAAAACATTATACAAATCTTTATGAAAAAAATGTGTTGAGCTGGATTATTGAGACTAGTAATTTATATAAATTAAGAAAAATAACAATTCTGAAACCCTTCGTCACTGAAAGTCAAAACCACATAGAATAACATTTTAAAAGATTACAGAAATGCTTAGTTATATCACCACATTTCCATCTGATAAACAGCTCAAAATAGTATGTTTTCCGGCGGTTGACTAAGCTAGCTGTGATTGAATTTCTCAGAGCTCTTTGCCATTCTGGCATATAATGAGTTGTATAATGAGATATTATGCAAAGCCCCTTCTCCAGCCACCAACAGGGCGCTTCAAACTGTTAGTTAAAATAAAAAATAACAAAAGTTTCCCATGGCATTGTTTTATTTAACCTCCTTCTAAAATGTTTTTTTCATTTCAAAAATTCTTCCATATACAAACATCTTAGGCCCTGTAAGATAATCTCAGCGTCGGCCTTCACTAAATCACCTACAAATAAAATGTATTTGATAAAATAAATGGCCCCCTCTCCAGACCCAATGAATATATGCCTTAGAGGACCTTATTGGGCCCTACTTGGCACAGTCCTGATTACTCTTGCAGTATTTTAGCAGTATTAATTTTGAGGCCTAAAGTTGTTTCCCAGTGCTGAGAAGAATGTTGTGGGAAATGCAACAGAAGCTTATTTCTGTAAGATGAGAGCACTCACAGCCCACTTGCTTCATTCAGTGTTTCTCGTTCCCCTGTTTGACTGTCTAAGCTTGATCATTAACATTCCTTTGGTGTGTTTAACATTGTTTAGAAGCCGAAACAACCTAAGAATAGAAAACATGTCAATTACAGTATTAAGTATTATGTTTTTTTAATAACTCACAGGGAAAGAGAACAACTTGTGCCATGAATGCTATTATTTTTTATTCTATGACAGTGTGCCCAAATATTCTGTGCGTCCTCAGGTAAAGACTTCTCAAGGTTTGCCTCGACTATATTATTGTTTTGGCTCCATGCTCTGTGTTCAAATGTGACTCTGAGCTGCAGTGTAGAAAGCACCTAAATTAATTTGCCAGCTGTGGCTGAGAGACAAGGCTGGAATGATGAAAAGCATGCATTTCCTCCCGCAGTTGGAGGACGGCAGAGAGAGAGAGAGAGAGGGGATCGTGAAAAGAAAGCAAAATGAAGGATCCAAATGCGCCTCACAGGGTGCAAGAAAGGAAGGATTGCAGCCTTATTGATGGGCTGGAGCTGACCGGACGTCACAATGGAGAAAAGCTGTGATATTTAATGCGACACTGTAAGATAGATAGATAGACAGACAGACAGACAGACAGACAGACAGATAGATAGATAGATAGATAGATAGATAGATAGATAGATAGATAGATAGTTTTTTATCATTAATGTCATTAATTACTCACCCTCATATCCAAACCTTTAAGACTTTCGTTCATCTTCGAAACACAAATGAAGATATTTTTAATGAAATCTGAGAGATTTATGTATCTCCATTGACAGCTACGCAACTACCACTTTGATGCTTCAAAAAGTTCTTAAAGAGCTTGTAAAACTAATCCATATGAATTGAGAAGTTTAGTCCAAATGTTCTGAAGAGACTCGATCGCTTTGCAAAATGAACAGATTTAATTTAGTTTTTTATTCACATAAACATTGATCAGCAAACATAAACAGAAGCTCAACCGAACTTGCAATGGCATATACATATGGCAATGATGTATATCAGTCCGTTCATCTGGGTAAATAAAACCGGAGCTACTTTCACATCTCTTGTATCACACTTGAGCTGTGTCCAAAATCGCCCCCTATACCAACACAATGCCATGGCAATCATAACTATTTTCCAAACACATTTTGGCAAATTGGTGTAATGCAGCGAACTCAGAGACGAGGGAGAGATTGATCCAAATGTAAAGTTTTATTAAAGAAATGTAAAAATACAATTAACTCAAACAAAACACAAAGAGGCTGAACTTTAGGTTACTTATTGTATGTAACCCCGGTTCTCTGATAAAATGAGTGAGGTATCTTACTATGGGAAACGCCTCGAGCTTGACTGTTCCTGGAAGCAGGGCCGAAATATGCCGCCCCCTACGTTCAAATTTTTCCCAAAAAAATGCCAATTTATCACATATTGACCCCTACTGTTGACTTAACCCCCTGAGGTCGGCAATCACGCCGGCGTGATCTGCTCGTTTTTTTTTTTATCATATTGAACAGGTGTAATGAATTAATACAGATGACTCACCATTTTAAGAGGACCTTTCTTGCTTTGGCTGCTGTGAACTGGTCTTGGAGTAGGCTAATCCAATTTGAGACAGATTTAATTGCTCAATTGAAATTTCGGCCTATCCATTCATACGATCTTGTGGCTATGTTTACATGCACACCTTTTTTCAATCGGACTGAATTAATTCCGATTGATGAATCCGAACATAGCGTTTACATGAACACTAAATAAAGATCGGGTTGGTGTGTGCGTTTATGTTACAAGCTTTTTTTTTTTACATGCGCACTCTCCACAAATATACAGAGTTTCCCGCTGTTTGCACATATTAACTATTTTCCTACATTGGTTCTTTATTTGTTTTAAACAGCAGACTTAATATCCGTCTCTGGTCATAATATGAACCGTTGTGCCGTGCTGCTTATATTTATCACACTGTAAAAATGTCCCTCCTCGCGCCCAAAACCAGTCGCCTGTGCTGTGGATGAGAATCCGAAACAAGGACTGGTGGGACGTTGTCCTGCTCCGCTTCACAGACGCAGAATGAAAGGAGAATTTTAGAATGATGGGACATTCATTTATATGACACTTTTTCAACAGGAGGAACAGCTTGTTCCGTGCGTCTTACGTCATGCGCAGTCCTCTCAGTTTCGGTTTTCAATCCGATCAAGTGTTTACATGTCCTCTCGATCGAATTAGAAAAGGAATAATCCACCCCTTTCAATCCGATCGAAATTTCATTCGGATCAAGCTCAATCGGATTGATTAAGGTGTTTACATGAAGGCTTTTCAGCCCAATTGAGCTGTCAATCCGATTACTAATGGATTATGTGGTTGTATGTAAAATTATTATCGATCGCAGATAGTTTTTCACAAGTTTGAGATGCTTGCCACTGCAAGAAGGGGAGTGTGGTGAGATACCTAACTCATGTTATCAGAGAACAGGAATATATGTGAACAAAAAGCAAAAAACACCTCACAAGCAAGTGTTTTATTTGTTTTTTGTTTTACACACAGGACGGAATAAGCCAATGATGGCTCTGTGACATCCAGTCTATAAAATTGGACAAATGTGTGAGGTGAAGCCCAACTTGCTGCCACACATGTCCTGGACTGAAACGCCCTTAAATAGTGCCCATGATGTAGCCATACCTCTGGTAGGGTAGAATGAGCCCTCAGCCCTTCCCATGCTATTATAACCTAATATGGGGGTCAGTGGGACAGGTGCTGACATGAAATAGGTTTAGCCTTATGAGAAATAGCCCATGAAACAAATAACTGATTACTCTTCCTTAGTGATTTATTTCTGTACACATAGTGACGCAACGCACAGACAGGACCCAAGCAATGAAGCCGCTCATCCTCCAATGAGGAAAAAGGCTGCAGATGGAAAGCCAGTAAATCCACCTGTTTACAGACGAGAGCTGACTCGCTTACTTTAGGCACAAACTTTGGATTAGTTTTGAGAGTTACTCTCGAGTAATCCATAGCAAACTGCATACAGGAGTTATGAACCGACAAAGCTTGAAGTTCATTAACCCGCTTCACAGTCGAAAGAGCCAATAATAAAGTAGACTTTAGCAAAAGGAGCTTTAAATCAATATTATATATAGGCTCAAAATGGGGCTGAGATGCATTAAGGTCCAAAGACAGATCCCACAGCGGAATCAGTGGCTTTGAAACCCTGTGCAAACGCCACGCACCTCTTATAAACCTGCAAATGAGCGGGTGTTGACCTATGGTATTCCTGTCAATCCACACAACAGGCAGAAATTGCAGCAAGATAAACCTTAAAAGTTGAAAAGGTTCTGCCCTTATCCCAAAGCTCCTGCAGAAAACACATCCACAACAGAACAGAGAAAAGGAAAGACGTGTTTGTGAGTGCACCATCGCTCAAACTAACACAGTCTCGCCCCAAAACGTCACATACTGACGGGTCTTGACCATACGGCAACATACGACGAAAAGGGTACCCCTAAAACGTCCATATGTGACGATTCGGGTTATGGGTAGGTTTAGGTATGCGTTAGGGTACCGCTAGGAGGCGCTGCTGGTGCGCTTATGTCTTCGTCTCATATGGACGTTTTAGGGGTACCCTTTTCGTCGTATGTTGCCGTATGGTCAAGACCCGTCAGTACATGACGTTTTGGGGTGAGACCGGGCTGCTCAAACACATTCCATTTCCGATCATACGCAGAGCGCGTTGTAGCCGCTCTCGCATTCTGAATAGTCTCAATCACCCTCACAGGCAACCCATAACATTCAAGTTTAACCTCTCAAGGGCCAGGCCCAAAGAGCCATTTTGTCCGTGGCCAAGTGAAAAATCTCCCCGCCTGCTTGAGAGAGGAGTTTCCTGCCCAACTGGAGAGGCCAGGGCCGGTCGAACAGGAGTTAAATTGTCTCCGTCAGCCACAATTTCCCTGGCCAGATTGAGGCGAATAGTATGACTGAGTGACCACATCCCCTTAATCTTTTAGTGTTGGTACGATCAGACCAGAGCCTATACTCAAACTACGCAAGTTGCATAGGCCCCAGAACCACCAGGGGCCCCCTTGCTCATCATATAAAAAATAAACGGTATAATATTTTTTTTATAACATGCAAATATATGTGCAGTGTCTACTAAACATTTGCATTTTGTGGAAATATTTTTAATAATGATTTGTATTTATTAAATAACTGTTTCGAACTCTGACATCTTGCAGTGCGGCAGATAATAACATGGCTATGGCTGCAAAACGAAACTACCCTGCTGGAACAGAAAAAAAGTGCCAAGAATGAAGAAAGTATGTATTTTTTTAACATTTTAATTTCTTATTTAGGCTTGACAAAGCAATAAATTCATAAGCAAGTCGTAAAACCAATAACTCCAGTCTCCACCATGTTTCGTTAGAAATGCCCCATGATGAAATGTTACTTTCGGGTTGTATTGGTAAACAATTTTGGGGTTTTAAAGAATGCACTGACAGGGGCTGTTTCACAAAGTTTTGCTTTGGGCCCGCAAAAGTGTAGGATCAGCACTGGAACAGACTCAGTGGAGGAAAAGTGTACAGTCATGCGTTTTGGCCAGGGGTGCGCCAGAGCATTCACACCCATAGTCTCTTGCCAGAGAGAAGAATAGAGGGCAATGAGTGTTTTCGTGTAAGGCGAAGAGATCGGCAGTTCGGCCGAACCTCTCCCACAACTGGCTCACTACCTGAGGCTGGAAAGTCCACTCTCCGTACAGGGGGTTCCCCCTGGACAAGAGATCAGCCCCCATATTCATTATTCCCAGGACATGCATTGCCTGTAATGACTAAAAATGCTTCATGCCCCACACAATCAGCTTTCGTGCCAGACTGTGAAGCTGAGGAGAACGTGTGCCTCTCTGGTGATTTATGTATGCCACCACTGTTGTGTTGTCTGATTTGATCCAAATGTGGTGGTTCCCTAGGACTGCACAAAATGTTTCAATGCCAGAAACACTGTTAACAATTCTAGGATGTTTATGTGCATGTTCTGTAGCAAGCTGGGCCATCTCCCTTTCGCTATCCTGCCCTCGCACACTGCACCCCAACCTGTAAGTGACGCATCCGTTGTAACCACCTTTCTCAGAGAAACTGCCCCCAGCAGAGTCCCTGAGTAGAGAAACGCGTGATCCCTCCAGTGACGGAGAGCCCGCATGCAGAGTGATGATACTATCACTTTGCGGTTGAAATGGCGTTTTGGACACAAATGCTGTGCTGCCATCCAGAGCTGAAACTCATTCACAACAGTCCCAATGGAATAACCGAGACAGTTGAGCCCATCAGTCCTAGCAGACGTAAACATAAGGGGCTTTTGCACCGGAGGAACCTTTTCATAGTTCCTAGATCTATTGGAGGAAGTACCCGAATTTTGGTGTGTAGGAACTAGGAACGATTTTAGTTCTAGGAACTCCTTTTGGAGGAACTAATTTAGCTCCTACTTCAGAGTAGGGTCTAAACCAGCACTATAGGAACTACCAGTGACGTTAGTGTACGTTGATTGGCCGAACGCATGCGAAACACCAGCACCCGCCATTTTAAAAAAAAAAACACGCCCAAGGTGTCTGGGAACCACATGTTCATTTTCTCATATTTGAGGCGTGGTTTACGAATGCCCAGAGCCGTTTATTGGGTGCTACGAATGTCTATCAAATGCGCCTGTACGTAGCTCATAGCCAATCGTTTCAATTATACCAGATGACGTATGTAGAGCGACAGAAATTCAACGAGGAAGAAGACGAAATAAACTTGCGTTCTAAACTACTTAGAACACTATCTAAGGCTGCATCGAAAGGTAACTTCGCGTCTGATTCCATGTTGGATCCATAGATACAAACAAACTGCTTCGGTTTTGTCGCATAGACGTCGTCATCGTCTTGCTGCTCCCTCCCCGTTCTGTGATTGGTCCCCTCGCTGAGGCGAAAATCTGGTCCATGGAATCCAGGCTGCCTAGCAGCGTGAATAAAATCGCGCTGCGCTCAAGGCAGCATGGGGAAACCCAGGCTAAGAAGGACAAGTAGTGATGAGCGCTTTTGAAATACTGCTTTATGAAGCTTAGAAACCTTTACGAATATTTTGTTTCCAATCAATAGTTTGGAGCGTGTATCAAACTTTCAAAGTCACGTGATTTCAGTAAACAAGGCTTTGTTATGTCATAACTGTTTCGATTCACTGAGATTGCCCCCCAGTGGCGAGCTATTTAACAATTGTCTATGGTTTTTACCTGATCACTTTCTAATTTCTATACATTTATAGATGTTTAATGAGACATTTGTATAATTAAAAGGAATAATAATAGTTATTAGGTCGGATATACAATACATACACATATATATATATACATTTTAAATAGACTGCAGCAATAAAAAAAAAAAAATTAGAACCTCTAGTAAATTACGTTATTTTGTGTGGTTTAGAATCGTGACCTCTATTTGATAAAAAAAAAAAAAAGTGATTCTCAATTTATCCAGAATCTTGCAGCTCTACTCCCCAATGACGATTAAGTTTTAGGACCATTCATGGACCTCCAAGCCTACTTTTTTTTCATGTTTACGTATGATTCACATTGAATTCATATGAAAATGTCACCTCGTAAAATAGTTGTGTTTTCCTGTGACATCGAGTTGACTATTAATACCCTTATATATAGTGCACTATTTGAGGAGACATTATGAAAGTGCAGACATTCATTTCCAATGTGTAGTTCAATAAAGAGTGTGCAACCGATGTATTCTTAACAGCTACCCTTACAAAAATAAATATACTTCGTTTATTTTATTAAGTATACTTAAGTAAAGTTCAAGTATATTTAAGTATAATTTATGTAGTAAGTATACTAATATCAATGTACTAGAAGTATACTTGTTAGTGTACTTTTTTTTTGTGTGTGTGTATAAAAGTATACTTTTAAGTATAAGAGTAACAGTAGTAAACTACTATTGTTATTTTAAAATCATTTTATTATTTTATTCTATTTTATTCATTTTTCGTCAACACTTGAATGTGGGTACGTTTCATAAAAAAAAAATAATAATAATTTTTTTAACATTTTAAAACATTTTTAAACATTTTTGTCAAAGAAAAAATCCAGATCGCATTCAGAATGATGATCAAAAAATAGAAGTAGTAGTTCGAGTCCATCGACTATGGGGCGCCGTTTGTAAAGCGGCTCAAGCTGAAAATAACAGCAACATTTTGTCACATTTAGCTTCAAACATCATTTAAAAAACTGGTATGAATTTTTGATGGTCAATTTTTAGCACATTTACAACAATATTTGTCAACTTAGAGATACTTTAAATAGTTAAATCTAAATATTAAATGTTACACCTAAATGTTAAATGTTAAATCTAAATGCTAAATCTAAATGTTAAATCTAAATCTAAATGTTAAATCTAAATCTAAATGTTAAATCTAAATATTAAATCTAAATGTTAAATCTAAATGTTAAATCTAAATCTAAATGTTAAATCTAAATGTTAAATCTAAATCTAAATGTTAAATCTAAATGTTAAATCTAAATGTTTAAATCTAAATCTAAATGTTAAATCTAAATGTTAAATCTAAATCTAAATCTAAATGTTGAATCTAAATGTTAAATCTAAATCTAAATCTAAATGTTGAATCTAAATCTGGTTACCGGCATTTTGAATTTTCTTATTAGTTAAATATTTAGTTTCACCCGAAACATTTAGATTCAACATTTAGATTTAGATTTAGATTTAACATTTAGATTCAACATTTAGATTTAGATTTAGATTTAACATTTAGAGTTAGATTTAACATTTAGATTTAACATTTAGATTTAGATTTAATATTTAGATTTAACATTAAGATTTAGATTTAGATTTAACATTTAGATTTAGATTTAACATTTAGATTTAACATTTAGATTTAGATTTAACATTTAGGTATAACATTTAATATTTAGATTTAACTATTTAACATATCTCTAAGTTGACAAATATTGTTGTAAATGTGGTAAAAAGTGACCGTCAAAAATTCATACCAGTTTTTTAAACATTGTTTGAAGCTAAATGTGACAAAATGTTGCTGTTATTTTCAGCGTGAGCCGCTTTACAAACGGCGCCCCATAATCGACACCCCCAAAGCTTCACGGTCCTTTCCTCTTCATGTGTTCAACATTTCATTCAGTAACATTAAGCAGTTTTGAATTTATATTATGCTGTTTAATGTTTGATGATCGTGTTATTTTACATTTGCGTAAGCAATCTTCTATCACTCATTTCTGCTTCTTCCTCACCTGTGTTTTGACCTGGAGATTATGTACTCTTTCAGAAGATGCGTAATAGCGCCCCCTATAACAGTGAAAACATGGATAGCTGGAAAAATCAGTCAATGGCGGGGAAAGAGTAAAGTAGATTCCTATGTATACTACCAGTGGACTAGCCTACACAACAAAAATCAGATACTTAGAATCAGGAACATATCTGTTTTCTTTATTAGTCAATATTTTAAAACAATGTAAGTTTATAATGCAGTGTGTAAAACTATGTGAAATTTTTTTTTAATAGGCTACTCAATCAAAAGAGTAAACACAAATACAAGCCAAGTATACTTCATATTTAATTATACTTTTAAGTATATCTTGATCAAAAGATTGAGTACAAATATAGAGTAGACTGAAAGTATACTTTTTAGTTTGAAAGAAGTATAGTAGCTGTAGCACACTTGAGTAAATGTATTTTTCGTAAGGGTAGCCACTAGAGCAGCAGTCGGCAGCCTATGGCGTGCGTAAGGATAATCACAATGGTTAAGTATATTACTGTAATAGTGTTTGTCTTGTTGTTAGGCCGATTGTTTTGTATGTTGGACTATTTTTTTGTAATAGTAAAAAATCTCAAATATAGTATAGTCATATTATATTATTGTATAGTATAGAATATTATCACATTATCGACGGGCTGTACATAAATCATCTGTTACTTTACCAACCTTGTTTGCTGCCATGATAATGTAAATCGTGTAAAACTGACAGCTTTGGCATGATAAATATACAGTAAGATTACCAGAAAGGGAAAGGGAACTTCACATTTCTGCCTATAGGCTTCCATTGTAAATGCATTACTGAGGGACAAGTCAAAATTATTTTCTGTGGCAACAGACTAAACCACAAGCAAAGAAAAAAAATGAATCATCCTTCAGTTCGTAAAGACGGAAATCTGGTTTTGAACTTAGAACCTTTCAGTCCTTTAACTGACCAGCATTTTTACCCAAGGTTACCAAGTGAGCACAGTAATACTGTGCCTATTTGACAATGAACTTTCGTGATACTCTTTCCCATTAATTTATTCTATAACTAGTTGATTTGATTAATATTTTGCAAACAATAGTTTTGTCACTGGCAATTAGTCTCTCATGCATTAATTATGCTTTAGAAAATAAGCTCTCGTGACCTTTTAAAAGTTCATGGAACTGCTGGAAACTGAACAGAAGGGGGAATGATAAACAGAATGTGAATGTCTGAAAATGAAAAGAAGTGTGAGTGGGACATACTGAGGTGAGCATGTATTTGCATATGCAAGCAGTTATTAATGTGTTTAAAAGTGAGAAAACAGAACAGTGAGTAAGAGAAGAGTGGAGTTAGAAGAGAACAAAGTGCAGGCAAAAGGAGAAAGAAAAACATCAGGAAAGAAACAACTTCAGGAAACGCAGGTAATGGAGGAAGAGAGGGGATGGATGGAAGCCAAGTCTCCCAGCATTCCCTCCCCCTGTACAGGCC
Source organism: Squalius cephalus (assembly GCF_949319135.1). Taxonomy (NCBI): domain Eukaryota; kingdom Metazoa; phylum Chordata; class Actinopteri; order Cypriniformes; family Leuciscidae; genus Squalius; species Squalius cephalus. Next base: position 10,774,512 of record NC_137135.1, on the reverse strand, counting down.
AGTTCAGAGGAGGAGTGTAGGTGGGAGTTAAGCACTTCTCCAGATGTAGTTGACTGCTACTCCTGGAGTCCGACTTTCTCCAGATAAGCCTCCATCACTCAGAGCCTCCAACAGTTCCTGCTCAGTCAAGTACAGGGATAAACAAAATTACGGAACTTTAACAAGTCATCTGCAAACAATTACACACTTCGTGTTCACCTGTAACGTTTTGTCAACAGGAATCTTGAGGTAAGACGCAATATTTGTTCCAAGGGACTCAAGTTGAGATCTGTCTCAGCATCTAATTATCACAAATAGCATGCCATTATTATTTTTTTCCTTCAGAGCTTTCTTATAAATATTTCAGTGCATATTGAGAAGTTCACTGTAGTTCCTCTTGGACATTAGGGGAACTTTGTGGTTTCATTAGAATCTGAGTTTTATCCTATTTGAATAAATTCACATAAATTTGACTTATGACCTTGCATATTAAACAGAACTGAAGCCTGAGCAAAAGTTAACTTCAAAAGAAGCGTTGAGGTTTGATGATTTTTTAAATATCTTTGACATAATTATGTATGAATTTAGTTAATATTTTAAAAGTAAAGTGAATCTCTGTCTTGAGTTCCAGGGCAATCAGCCAGTATTACACAGTAATTCAAGTCACCAAAGATCAATTTGAATTAATTTCAACATAAATTATGCCCTCAAAAGTCAAAGCAGAACTAATTTGTATGAAACTTTAATATTACTAGAGACCCAATCATTTGCAAGATATAGTAAACTTATGATTATGCTTTATTGCATAAGCTGCCACTAGATCCTTTCTACAGTGCAAGTAGGGTGTGCAACAGCAGTTAGACCAGTCATAATTCATAATACATTCAAATACTAAACCAGAAAATACTGGATGTAAATTGTTGGACTTATTTACAGGCCCATGTAAATATTCATTCAGTCAGTATCCTGATTTAGAGTAGTTATCCTACCAGCAGCTGGTAGCAGCATGAAAGAGACAGGAATGCAGAGAGAATAAAATTGTCCAAAATGGTCTGAGAGTCATCATGGGTCATCATTGGGCTTCTGTCAGCTGAATAAATCATGCCTGACGTTTCACCTTTTTGGCTGCTCTGCACTAAACAGCAGATTTGAGCAACCCAAGCTGGCAGAAAAGTAATTAAAATGCAAAACAGACATTTCTGTGTCTCAAAATCTAAACATTCTTGTATTTAGAAAGTGCAACACTTTTCTTCTTCCTCTTAAATGTAGTTTGTGTAATTAAGCTGTGGATGAGTTGCCAGATTGTGGGAGGAAACCAATGCAATGCTTTACCTGAGATAAACATTTCAGCAAATTGTGTGTGTAAATCACATAGCAATATATTTGTTTTATGTACAACAAGGTAAATATTCCTAAATATGTGCAGTAATTATAATTGGATAAATTAGGTCACAGTGTCTACAGATTAGTATTATTATTAATATTAACAAATAACCTTTTTTTTATTATTATTTAGTGAAACTAGGTACTTGCACATTGCCATTATAATTGATTACATTACATCTGTCACAGATCAAACAAACTGATGAGTTATACTATAGTATGTTCCTTGAATCACAGTTCCTCAGTCATTCTTTAAAAGACATATGTGGATTTTTTTTTTTTTTTTAAATGTTGCAATATGTTATCTCTGCTAGTCAGGCATGGGCACAACTTTCAGAGGTTTATGAGTCATCACACTTCAGGCGTATTGTCACATGGTAACTCAAAAAGCTTCTAGGAGACATTCAACATCAATCCAACATAAGTTCAAATCTTTTTTTAAACATTTCAATTTGTGTTTTGCTTAATTTGAACTTTCAGTCATTTCTATCTTTTGCAAGTGAAATTGTAGACTGATTGCTGTTACTTGATTTGTATCAACACATTGCTTACATTGTACTGTATGTGCTTTGCAGTTACACTGTTCCTAAATCAGATAATGGCATGAGTGGGACATGGCTCCAGTGGGTGTACCTACTCTCCTGATGTTGGCAGCTCTGTATCTGCTGCTCATCTTGCCATCATGCTGCCTGTATGCATGCCCAAGGTCCTGTAGTTGCCCTAGCCCTAAGGAAGTGCACTGTACCTTCCGTCACCTCCCCTCTGCCCCACGAAACCTACCCCAGGACACAGAGAGACTCAACTTAGGGTAAGCTACTGTGTTGCTGGCTTTTGCTTTTAGCTAAAGAACTACTGGCAGACTGAACATATTCATGTTTAAATACAAATGGGTATCTAAAGAGGCACCAAGATGAACACTTAAGTCACACAGGATAACCACACTTTTTAAGCAAAACACTTCACAAAAAGAAGTTGATACTCAAAATGAAGAAAAAAAGGGTATTGTGACACTTGTGGTTGTATGAATTTCTCAAATGATATTCAAAATTGGTGTTGATTATTCTGTATCTTACAAAATTAAGGGGTAACCAATGTGATATGTCTTAAGCTAACATTTTTTCCTTAATCCTCTTTGTCTACTACAAAGCTATAACAGCATTGGCACGATTGGGTCTTCAGATTTTGTGAACCTCCGGCAATTGGAAATGCTTATGCTCCATGGAAACGATATCTCCTCTGTGTCTTCCGGATCCTTTTACCACCTCCGTTCCCTCCAGGTATATATTCATATGGTTATATGAGATGTACAAAAGAAAACACATTATATTTAACTACTGTACTATAGCTTCTTTGTGTCTCTAGTTTTAGATAAAACTATATAAATAGTTATGAGACATGACTTTGAAATAGCATTTGAGTAATTGTTGTTCTTCTTCGGCACAGATACTCAAGCTGAGCTACAACAAACTCAAAAGAGTTGATCCCAGTTTGTTTGAGGGCTTGACAAGCCTTGTACGGCTTCATTTAGACCACAACCATATTGACTTCATTGAGCCCTTTTCATTCAGAGGACTCACATCATTAAAACTATTGCAACTGGAGGGAAACAAACTGCAGGACCTTCACTCTCACACATTTATTACTGTTTCAGTCCTGGGCACATTTTGGAGCTCAGGACTGCGGCACCTGCACCTGGCAGACAACCAACTAGAATACCTGCTACCTGGAACTCTGCAGCACTTGCACAGGCTGGAAGTCCTATCCCTGCATGGAAACCCCTGGGCCTGTGACTGCCACTTACATTGGCTCTTGGAGTGGGACAAAAATCATGAGGGTGAAACTACATTGATTGTATTTTTCAACCTTTGCATCACTCACTCAGAATTTGATATAAATGGAATAAAATAAAATAAAACTGAAAAAACATTGCACACAAATATTTTGAACTTCTCAGATAATGTGTTCATACATTATTTATTTTAAGTAGTCACATTTATCATCAGTCTTAAGGCCAATTCACACCGCACAGACAAATGCCAACAAACACCAACAAACAAGTCTGTCGGAGTTTGTTGGATCAGTGTGTTACCCCTGTCAGCATTTGTTGGTGTTGGTCGGGGTTTGTTTTCACGCGAATGAACATGTTCAATCGTTGTTTGTTGGGTCGTGGAATGTCTGAGCAGTGTGATATGATTTTCCAACAAACGGCAACAAACTCTGACATAATCTGATCTGGCCCCAAAATGTCCCTTGCAAAGACTGTGTGTTGGTGCTGGGTGTCCTTGGTAAATTATCCTTGTAGTGAAAATGTTTCTACCCAAACTACAAGACAATTCTACAGAAAGAGCATCGAGATTCGCGAGAGCACACTGGACAAAGTTTGAGCATGTACACGTAAAATCTGAGCGAGAGCAGAGCCATATTTGAAAGCGTGCGTCCATTAAGTTTTGTGCTAGAGTGAAAGCAATCCGCTTGCGAGCGGAGAGATTTGTTAAATGGATGCACTCTCGCGTTACAATAATGCGCTCTCAACATTTAACGCCATAGAAACCACCTCAAATGAACTATAAAGGGTAAAACCCTTTTGTATTTAGAGTCTTTACAGTTGTCATAAAGAGACGAGAAGGAAGTTGTGTCTGAAAGCAGCAATGTTTTATTTTTATTGGTTAAAATGAATGGAGAATATCTCGTGTTTTTCCGTGGGTGCTCAACCATTTTCGTGGGTGCTTGAGTTTGTCAGTGTCTGCTGGGGCAGTGTGAACATGACAGTTATTTTTCATAAAATTATAAATCTAACAGCCAACCCTTTTTTTTTTGGTCTTTGTTGCCGTTTGTCTGTGCTGTGTGAATTGGATCTTAGATGCATTGTATTGTAACATTAAATTTAAGGTTGAATGTGTACAACTCTATTGGCTGCAAATAACTGAAAAGGCAAACAAAGAAAAGTTTTTTTTTTTACTGAAACATTCTCTATCCCTCTCTCTCTTTCAAGGAGTTATTAAGTGTAAAAAGGACCGTGACTCTGGAGATGCTGGCAACTGTGCTGCATGTGCCTCACCACAGCCTTTGAATAACAGCCAGATCTTGCAACTTTCAACCAATCAACTCACCTGTGGCCAACCCTCCCTTCAGTCCCCTCTAAAAATCGGAGAGAGTAGCGTGTGGGAAGATCAGGAGCCAGATTCCCCCTACATCAAGGACTTGGAGCGTCCTCTTGGCCACCTGACCTTTATTCTCTCTGACAGCCATGGGAATCGAGCACACGTGGCTTGTAATGTAACACACCCTGTTGAAGACACCTCCATGGTGTGGGAGCCAGTGAGGAGAACAGATGAGATTGCTGTAAATGTGACTCTACGTACACTGCTGGAGTGTGAGATCGATAGAGATGCTCTTCAGAACCTTTGGAGGTTAGTTGCCTATTACTACGAGAGCCCCGCTATTTTAGAACGGGGAACCAGACTTGGAAATTCTTCCCAGGTGACTTTTCAATACTCTCAAGCCTCAAGTGAAGAATCACCATATTTTACAGAGCTCAAAGGACACTTAATAGCTGAACCAGCCTGGCTTTTACAACCAAGGGTTACCCTTCAGCTGAACAGGCGCAAAACTACAACTAAAAAACTGGTGCTGAACTTCTCCACTTTTATATCAAAGAACATCATTGGAAGAGGGGATGAGGAGGATGTGGTCTCCTCCTGGGCTATGATCCAAAGAGGAGCTCCAGGGAGAATTCAGTCAGTACTAGAACACTCTGAAGTCAGTCTGGATTGTAGTGTGCTCAGCACAGGGCATCAGCATGTGGAGTGGATGCTTCCAGACTTAACAACAGTGGATCAAACTGATTCCCATAAATTAAGGTTGGAGAATTACAGGCTAGTAATCAAAAATGCAAGTATAGCAGACTCTGGACTTTATCATTGCTTTGTGAGGACAGACACTAATGTAGACATCGTCTCCTATAGACTCACAGTCAGGATGCGTCTGTTAAGTCCCAGTGATTTAAATGGAAAGAAGATGTCTGTGGAGAATGGGGACACTCTTACTCTTCCCTGTTTAGTAACATCTCCTCATCCAATTGAGACAAGATGGTACCTTCCAAACAATCAAATTCTAAAAGCATCAGACTTGAAAGGAAGGGTGTACGTGTCACAGAACAACACTTTGATAATCAAAAAACTGACTTATGAGGATGCTGGAGAGTATAGCTGTTTAGCAGCTAACCTCTATGGGGCTGATATGTTGTCTCATCTAATTGTTGTAACTGGTAAAAAGGAAGAAGCACAAAAAGGTGTTACCGTATCTAATGGCGAAATACAGCTTTTTGAGAGTGAGGACAGCGAAGCGTCAGGATATGAAGAAATCAAACGACCAACTGCTAAACTAACACCTCAGAGGGTCAGTGGAAAATACAGAGAGGGCATTGGCCGACAAAATGCAAAAGAAAATAAAATAAAGGAGAGTGTGAGAAAACCGAATAACTCTGTCAAAGAGCTTGACCCCAGCCGCTGGGAACAGATTCTTGCAAAAGCTAATGCTAAACTCTCAACCATGCCACCAGTTACAACACAACTACAAATGACAAAAACCTCAAAAACAGTGACAGAGTCGTCAATGACTACAACCACCACCCCTTCGACAGCTGACACCTTTCAAACTACTCAAACAGAAGTTACAGCAAGCAGTCCCAGCATAAGTTCAAGCATACACAATTACAATACGAAACAGGTGAAACCACCATCCCAAAGTGAGTACGAAAAACAAGAAACTACACAAGGAGAAAAATCTAATTACAAGACAAGTGATTCTAACATTTCAGATTTGACTTTTGTACACATAGACTCAACAACTGTACCTGAACCTAAGACACAGCTGATAAAACAGGTAGACAGACACACAATAGAAGAAAAAATAAGGGCTAACAATAATTCCATCTGGAACCAAAGACGAAGATTCCCATATAGGCACCGTAGGCCTCCATCACGTAGACCACGTCCAAAGAGACCATATTTCACCCTAGCTTACACTACAGCAGTACCATTCACCCAATCTCCAGTCAAGACTGTGACCACTAACTCTTATTCTCCAACCCAAAACAAAACATCAATGATTTTAGAAGTTTCTCCTACTCATTACCCAGTAACTGAAAGCTTAATCATGGCAGTCACAGAAGATCTTAAAACACCTATAACAACATTCATAAAAAAGGAGAAGCATAATGAATTTAAAGGCAAAACAAAACACATTGGGTTAGTTCAGCTCCTAAGTACAACACCTCTGCACGAAACTGAAGTAGTTCCTGCTACACTTGCCCCCAGACAGATCAACAGGTATGGGCATGAAAACATAGAGATCATTTTTAGAACTAATAGCCACCCAAATGACAATAAGACAAGGCAGATTTCGGCAACAGCCATCCCTCATCTTCAAACCAGCAACATAAATGCTTCAGAAACAAAAAGAGCACATACGACTGGGAAACCAACCTTAACTAATGTGGACCAACAGAGTGTTTACAATTGGGGAATGCATCCTGAAGGTGTGCCTATTCACCCTTGGCTAATCCAAAAGAGTATACCAAAAAAACAAATCTCAATTACACCACATCCCTACACTCAGTCTCCCTTCTGGGCCAAGAACTATGGTATTCCCTTCTGGCCCACAGTTCATAGCTCAAGGCACCACCACTCCCAAGACAAAACTTGGTATTTCCAACAAAGGGGTGCAGGGGTCACCAACTGGCCTGAAATCACTGCTCAAACAGCAAAGCCCACAGCTTACATTTCTGGGTCAGCAACAGCTTCCTTTCTGAGGACCATAGCTCCACATGTCAGCTCGTCTCATGTACGCAACCACTTACTTTTCAACAGGCTCAGAAACAGATATAGACAATCACAGCTTGATGCATATCGACAAGCCCAGCTGGGAAAGATTGTCACTTCTAAGTCAAGGACATATTATCCCACCCCACAGCCTCACCAAGCACCAAATATCCCAAGCACCTACAAGCCTGTGACTCCCCCATCCTTACTGGCATATCCAAACAAACCACCCTCCACAGCAAGCGTACCCTATGGTAGTCGCTGGCACTACAGTCATTTTGGAGCAAAGATCACTGCCATTCCCTTTCCAAACCTGATGGGCAGTGGCGTCAAACCCAGGATCACAGCAACTGAATCCGTAACTGTATCTGCTCTAGCAGAGGCAGATGTGCTCTTGTCCTGTAGATCATCTGGGGACCCCAAACCTGTTGTTTCATGGACCAAAGTTTCAACAGGTTAGGCGATTTTTCATTACAAAACTTCTGTGGGTGCGTTTATCTGAATGGAAGATGAGATCCCCTTTTAGAGTGCTTAACTTTGACAGTAAACAAATGCTTAATCATGCCATCATGCTTAATAATTGCCCAAGATAATACCAAAACTGATCACATTTATTTGGCCAACTATATTAGCCAAATTGAACATGCATGTGACAGTTTTCACTTGGTGTAAAATGATTGAAAATAAACCATAAAATATTTAGATTTCTAATATCAGAATTATTATTGCGGCTTCTCTTTGTGAGATTGTAAGTCTCAAACTTAAAGAGATATTCTTTGTAAAAGTTAAGGCTTAGTCACACCTTCCTAAAACGCTTCGTTCAAACACGCCCCCACAATTCTACGTCAGTGTGTGGGGGCAGAGTTTCATAACTCCGCCCAAATGTATACGCAAAGAAAGAAGGCGTAACTTTTATTCTCGCTGTATTATTGTTGCTGCCGGCTGCCGTTTTTTTCGTTGCGAAAGCCAAATTACTTTGTATTTTTCGGAGGACTGTTTCCAGAACCTGCGAGAATACAAGGCTGGCTGTGCACAAAGGCTGATTCTAAAAAGTGGGGCAATTCCATCTTTTACAAGTACATTCTGGCGCTTCTGACTCACAGACACAGCCTGTAAGTATGTTTTCGTATTTAAAGAATTTGCTACGGACTATTCAAACGCAGGTTTTGAGCAGTATAAAGTACCGCTTGTTTGACGTTTCTACGATCACAAACACAGACATGGTTTTATGTTTACATAGTAATTGTAATTGGGTCAATCACAATGCACTGAATCACTGGCCAATCAGAGCACACCGCGTTTTTCAGAACGATGAGCTTTGTAAAAATCGTCGCGTTTCAGAAAGGCAGGGCAAAGAGGAGCAACAATAATGTACGGTATGTGTAAAATAATGACTTTTTTTAAACCTAAAACCACGTAAACACATTGCATTAAACCAAATACACAAATTAATGTTCTTTTTAGAACCATCATATCACCCCTTTAAAAGAATTGTTTGATACAATGCACTTATTGTATGCATAAATGTTTTTACATTGTACGTATATTTTAAAAAAACTTGCTTGTAATTACAGCTGTAATTATTTTCTGTAATAACGGCTATCATTAAACTGTGTTTGGCTTGTTCATTTTTTTATTAGTTTGTTGATGTTTATGCTTGATTCTTTTTCCCAACTCCTTTACAGGTGCAACAATTCACACCAACACAAAACTTGGACAAAGATTTGAGGTCCTTTCAAATGGTACTTTTGTGATTAAAAATGTTCAGCTGCAAGATAGAGGCCAGTACCTTTGCACAGCTCAAAACAAATTTGGCTCAGACCGCATGGTAGTTACTCTGGTTGTCCAGACTCAGCCTCCAAAAATCATGAGTTCAAAGGCCAAAGATGTCTCAGTGTTTTTGGGAAACCCAGTCAGCTTGGACTGTATTGCCTTGGGTAAACCAGAAGCTCAGATTTCATGGATTCTTCCAGATAGGACGTTTGTGCGAGACATTGGTATCCTTGACCGAAGAATATCTCTTCTTCCAAATGGAACACTGAGTATTCATTCAGCAAACTTTTCCAATAAAGGTGATTATAAGTGTATTGCCAGCAATGTAGCAGGAGCTGATACACTCACATACCACATTCGTGTTGCGGCGCTACCTCCAATAATTGTTGAGATGTCATATGAGACTATGTTTACGAATATTGGAAGAAACGTATATGTGGATTGCACTGCTAAAGGAGAGCCATTCCCTCTTATTAAGTGGGTTCTCCCTGATGGCTCACAAATCAAGCCCACACAGTTTATTGGAAGCCGGATATTTATTTTCCCAAATGGAACACTTTATATAAAGAACGTCACTCCCAATGATTCAGGGAGGTATGAGTGCTCAGCAACCAACCCAGTGGGTTTTGCTAAAAGAACGGTGCAGATGGATGTTAGGCAAGAGGCTCCTGGCCCCTGGAAAGGCCTATACCAGCAACACAGTGTCAAGGCAACATATGGATCCATAGTTTTCCTGCATTGTCCAGAGTCCATAGGTTCCCACAGAGGTACAGTCTGGAGACTGCCATCTAAAACCATACTGGAACATCAGTACAGGTAACATGTTTTTTGCTATTAAATATAATCTAAATGTATATATGTTCTATCTAGCAAGATTTTAATTTTATTATGAAGAGTTTGTCGGCTTAATAATGTTGGAACTTATTTCCCCATTCATAACAATCCTACAGTGGTATTATTTAAGTCAAGCCGTCACAGCTGTATTGTTATTTCTCCTTTATTAAGTGTTTTACTTTTCTCTTTTGAGCAATTATTGGTCCTCACTGTTCAAGCTGACATATGCTCTCAAACTCACAGCAGGCCAACTTCATCACTAGTGGAATTCAAACCATGTCTGGCGTAGATTAAACAAGCAGTCTGTCTCAGCCCAAACAACCCCTGCTGATCCAGACAATACAGTAACAGAGCGGGATGCAAGGGCAATTTGTCTTAATGCTCAGCCAGCTATGCAACAGGCTACTTAAAGCAGTTACATAACAAATGTTTAACATTAGTCAGTTATTATTATGCCTACAACTAAAATGTATCAAAATTAAATGATGTAAAAAAAAAAAATAATAAAATAAAATAAAAAAATCTTATAAAATTTTCAGAAATTTTGGTTCACAGTTATGCAATGTGACTTTTAATGAAGAACCAATCCACCTTTTTCCTGACAAGACTAATGCATTTTGAATTATGGGTGGTACTTATGGTTTGGGGAAATTCCATTCAAAAAGACTGAAACAAATAATTTCAAATAGGCCTAATAAGGTTCCACTACAAATTAACCTCATCAGCCATTTTGACTGAATGAGCTGTCAATTTCCCTTAAACTTTTATTTTCAGACGTCAGAAGAATAACATAATGCGTTTTTTTTGTTTTTTTTAAGAATATGGCAAGAGCGCTTTTCACTCGCTGCATTCTTTTCCTCCTATTTTCTTTTTTCTTTGTATTCCGCTGTAACATGAAAAAAGACAACATATACTGTGCTTTTGTGGTCTGCTCTCCCGATTTAATTTACAATATATCCCATGAGTAAATCACTGTAGTGCACAGAGAATCTCTCGTTTTTCTCCCGAAATTCGCACTTCTCTTTCCAGGCGTGTTTTCACACGGATGCTTTACACTTATTATCCCTATTAGCAGTGTTTACTGTAACATTTCTAAAGTAGGTAAATACAGTATTTGTTATTTGTTAAGCACAATACTAAAGTTAATGAACATTCATTAAGGCAAAGTATGTTACATAATACAGACACATACACACATACACACACACGCATATATATGTGTATGTGTGTGTGTGTGTGTGTGTGTGTGTGTGTATTATGTAACATACTTTGCCTTAATGAATGTTCATTAACTTTAGTATTGTGCTTAACAAATAACAAATACTGTATTTACCTACTTTAGAAATGTTACAATAAACACTGCTAATAGGGATCTAATCAAGCTTTTTGGGTTAATCATGGTCTGTTCTTGTAATTTGTTAATCCTTTTACACTTAAATTTCCTTTTAATCCTTTTAATGTTAATGTGAATAATGTCCCTTCATTGTACCCAGATTTTTTTAAAGCTTATTATGCATCCATAGAGCGGACCTTTCACTGCTGTTTACAGTTTAACAGAAGTTACTCCCATAATTTGCACTGTGTCATTGGGCATAGGAAAAAGGTGGATAGGAGCACAGCAATTGATGATGATAGAATATACAGTTTGTACAATATAAAAATCATTATGTCTATGGAATGTCCCCATAAAACATGAAAACCCAATGTGTGTGGTGTTAAAGAGAGACAATGAGAGATACATTCAGTCAAACAACTAGTTTAGTTGCTCAGAACAATTAGTGCTCATCAAAAACCACTTTTTTTTTTTTTTTTTACTTTCAAACAAAGCTTTGTGACGTCAACATTCAAAGTTTGTCTTGACAGGAAACACAAAGGTTAAAGTAGTCCTCAGATGCCATGTTCTTTACAGCAGCATTTCAGAGAAATTATGTTGTGGAGTAAGCTGCTGACTGAATGTATACGGGAATAAAGTATACAGCAGTTAAATACTGAATGTGAACGTGATTAAAATAAATGAACAGCTTTCTGTTGTTTGTTAATTTACATTAACTATAATAATATTACATTAACTGCAATCTCTAATTGATTGGATTAATTAGCAGGAGTTATTACTCCAACACCTGCATGTGGGTACAAAAAAATCCCTTTCTTCAAGACAGCCACAAAAACAGAAGAATATCCAGACCAAAAAAGATCCAAAAAATCCAAAAGGAGAAACAACAATCTCCAAAACAAAAACTCAAAATTGCAAAAAAATAAACTCATGGAAACAATCCAAAAGGCACAAAAGAAAGCTTCTAGGAACAAGAGCAGACTTACGACAGTAACTTGCTTAGGAATAACAACAACCAAGCAAAGATACAGAGAAACAGACCAGCTTAAATACACAGCACAGAACGAGAAAACAATAGCACTGATTACTAAGGCACACGTTTAGACACGAGAGTCCTATGGGGACCTCTAGTGGTCAAAATAAAACATTACAAAGTAAAAACTCTGACACGTGATGCCATTATCTACACTCCTATATGTTGAGCCAATCTCATGTCTAGTCACCTTTATTTATATAGCACTTTATACAATATAGATTGTTTCAAAATTATGCATTTTGGCTGTTGTTCGGCTAAAGTCAGTTCAGTGTTGATTCAGTTCTGTTGTAAAGATCATACAATTTTAAATTAGTTAATTTTATCTATAACACGGTTCAAACAACAGAGGTGTGGCCATGTTACTAAGGTTTCGGAAAACCAATGCATACCACGATTCATAGTACTACGGAGTTATGCAGTGAGTTACGTCATTATATGGGAAACGCACCCCTGAATGGATGTGGACTTCCCAGTCAGCGCTGTCAATCATGACCAAAATTGTAGATGTATCACACAGTCTGAATCAGCATAGATGCCACTCTGTCCAGCTTAGTTTTTATGCAAAATCTCACCGGACTCATATCTGACAAAATCTGACAAGTAACAATTGTAATGGACAGGGAAAAGAAATTGCACGGTGTGCAGCGTAGGAAGAATTCTATGAGCTATTTTATTCTATCATAGTTAATTACTAAAGAGTTCAGCTGTCATAAAAAGGTGTAAACAATTTCTCTCTTTTTGTTCTCAGTCCACAAAGGCACATCACTGCTTTCCCCAATGGCACTCTGAGAATTCTGAGACTGACTGAGAAAGATGGAGGCAATTATTTTTGCATGTATCAAAGACCAAATGGTGAGGACATGGAGCTGTTCCAAGTAGAGGTTCTCATGAGGCCGCCAAAGATAGAGAACAATGGGGCACAACATAAAAGAATAGCTAATGGAGACAACTTCCTGGTGGACTGTGTAGCTTCTGGCCTTCCAGACCCTGAGGTTTCATGGAGCCTCCCAGATGGCACCATGATCAACAATGCCCTTCAGTCGGATGACAGCGGAACCCGTAACCGGCGCTATATCATCTTTGGGAATGGAACGCTTTTGTTGCAACAAATGGGAAAAAAGGATGAAGGCAATTATACATGCTTCGCAAAGAACAACCTGGGGGAGGATGCAATGAAAGTAATTGTCCAAGTGGTGCCAAACTCAGTCCAAATATCTTCTAAAGAGCAGGTATCCATGTGGGCACCTTTCGGGCAATCAGTCCAAATGAAGTGTGATGCTACAGGTGTTTTACCACCTACGATTATCTGGATCTCACCAAGGAATGAGATAATTACCTCATCTTCAGTCAAATATCAAATCCTGAATGATGGGACTCTGATCATAAAAAAACTGACTTTGGCTGATCAAGGAAAGTATGCCTGTGTGGCACGGAACCCAGCCGGAGATTACATCAAGAATGTGAAGCTTCTAGTTGATGTTAAAGGGCCGCAAATCAATGGACAGAGTGGGCGAACAGAGAACAAAGTTTTAGCAGTGTATTACCAGACACTGCTGCTGGACTGCAAAGCAGAGGGTATGCCTGAGCCACAGGTCACCTGGACCACACCTTATAGCATGTCTCTACCCACCCCATATTTGGGAGGCAGGTTCCAAGTCCACAGGAATGGCACTCTTGAATTGAGGGGCATTCGAAAGACTGATGAAGGTCGGTTTCTGTGCGTAGCCAAGAATTTCTTAGGGGAAGCAAGCCTAGCAGTTGACCTGGAAGTAGCATCACTTGCTGAGAAGCCAAGCTTTTCAGTGCCAAATATAGAGGTTCTTCCTCTCAAACCAGATGGTGATGACATTTCTTTGGAGTGTCGTGCTACAGGAAAACCAAAGCCAGAGTTTCTTTGGATTCTACCCAATGGAACAGCACTGAATCCAGGCATGAAACTTCAACGGTTCACTCACTTCCTGGGAAATGGGACTTTACACATTATACAACCAGGTGTCATTGACAAAGGTGTATATCGATGCTTGGCCAAAAATGTAGCTGGACAAGGAGAAAAGCGCTATGCTTTAGAACCTGGACAAAAGCCTCAAATTAGAAGTACTGCTGCAACAATGAAGATTTCATTTGGGCAGACACTGAATATGCCATGTAATGCGGATGGTTGGCCTCAGGCAACAATTACCTGGACTCTTCCAAATGGCCTGGTCTTGGACAAGCCTCAAGTTATTGGAAGAGTAACATATTTATCTAATGGCACACTTCAGGTAAAAGAAACTTCCAAATTTGATAGAGGAACATATACCTGCAAAGCCAAAAACACATTTGGATCATCAACATTGTCATATCCAGTAAGTATTATGGTGTTTCCACCTCAAATCACTCATGCTCCACCTTCAATAACCAGAGTTAACAGGGGGTCTCCTGTGATTCTGAACTGCATAGCTTCTGGCATACCCAAACCAGACATTTCTTGGACTCTGCCTGGACGCACCACACTTGTACCCAATAGTCGCTTCACAGCACAGAGTGGAATTCACATGACAGAGGAGGGAAATTTGGTAATACAGGACCCAGGCCTCATGAACTCAGGGATTTACAAATGTAATGCTAGAAATGCCTTGGGAACGGACTTCAAATCAACATACCTTCAAGTGATCTGAGCAATAGACATAAATCCATTAGATAATATAGATATAACCCCATTTCCAGAAAAGTTGGAACCTTTTGAAAAATGCAATAAAATCCACAATCTGTGATTTGTTAATTCTCTTGATCCTTTTTTTTAACTGACAAAAGTACAAAGAAAATTTTTCAAATGTTTTCACTGACCAACTGTTTTTTTGTAAATATATGGCTGCAACACACTACAAAAAAGTTGGGACAGAGGCTAAATAAAAGTGAATATCCAAGTTAAACTCTTTTGAAACAGTCCACAATTAGCAGGTGAATTGGTAATAGATGAGGGTTTTGTGATTGGGTGTAAAAGCAGATTCTCTGTCTTTGCAAGCAAAGATGGGTCATGGCTCAACACTTCATGCCAAATTTCATGAGGGAATTGTCAAACAATTCAAAAATCACATTTCTCAATGCAAGATTGCAAAGAATTTATGTTTTTCACCATCTACCATACATAATATTGTGAAAAAATTCAGGAAATCCAGAGAAATCTCAGTCTGTTTTGGGCAAGGCAGGAGACCTCCATTGAATGTGCATGACCTTTGAGCCCTCAGATGGCACTGCATGAGAAACCATCATGCTACTGTTAAATGTAGTCACATGTGCTCT
This sequence comes from Squalius cephalus, assembly GCF_949319135.1. Taxonomy (NCBI): domain Eukaryota; kingdom Metazoa; phylum Chordata; class Actinopteri; order Cypriniformes; family Leuciscidae; genus Squalius; species Squalius cephalus. The sequence goes on along the minus strand of NC_137135.1, from coordinate 10,759,070 downwards.
GGAGTACTTTGGAAAACCGTTTTCACTTAACACAGTCATCAAGAAATGCAACTTAAATCTCTGTTATGCAAAGAGAAAGCTATACATCTGTTCAAAGCAGGGATGCAGGCGAGTTCTCTGGGCCCAATCTCATCTCAGATGGTCTAAAAGACGGTGGAAATATGCGCTGTGGTCAGATGAGTCAATGTTTCAGCTTGTTTTTGGAAAAAACAGACATCAAGTTCTTAGTCCCAAAGATGAACGGGACCATCCAGACTTTCATCAACGACAGGTGCAAAGGCAAACATTTGTCCTGGTATGAGGGTACATCAGTGCAAACGGCATGGTTGACTTGCATATGTGTGAAGGTACAGTTGATGTGGAGGTGTATATTGGGATTGTACAGAGACATATACTGCCATCAAGATGACAACTTTCCTGGGAAGCAAGACAATACTAGGCCTCATTCTGCACGTGCAACAATTAGTATCCTCAAAACCCAAATGATTAAAAAGTATAATTAAAAGGAAAGGTGATGTGACAGTGGTAAACATGCTTCTGTCTCCAAATTTTTGGAGTGTGTTGCAGCCATCAAAATAAAATAAATAAAAATTATATTTACAAAATACAGTTAAGTTGGAAATATTTTCTTTGTACATTTGTCAGAGAATTAACAAATCACAAATTCTTATTGCATTATACAAAATGTCCCAACTTTTCTGGAAATTGGGCTTATATATTGTATTAAAAAAATGTATTAAGTGCACCAATGCACTTAAAATGCCCTCGTCAATGTTGTTAAATGTTTGTTAGCTTTGGATCTGCCCATCCATTGACCCAAGGATAAGATGTCTTTGGTATTCTGTTTTTAATTTATAAAAATATTAGTTTGTACATTTTTATATATATTCCACAGAGTAAACACTCATTTTACATACATTATTTTCTAACATAAATTGAACATAAAACATTCCAGAATGTCTGCAATTTGTCTGAAATACTGCCTGTTGAATTTCTTGCTTTCTTCAGTGCGTTAGAACAAAATGGCCTTGTCAGAGTGGAATGAGGCAATGTATGGTACAAATGTTGCTATTGATGTGGTAGCTGTACAAAAAATAAGACAAGAACACAATTATGTAAGATACTTACTGCCACACTGGGCAAATAAATAATACTATTATGGTCTTTTTGTTTCAACTCTTTAATATATACCATTTATTTTACAAAATGCCACAATTGCACAACATTACTAAGTAAATTAATGTGGGCCTATTAATTTAATTTTAAGTCTATTACATTTTAAATGTAAGATGCCACAGTGATGAATCAAGCAATAGTATTAATTAATGCATAGGAAATAAAAATCACAGTGAGATATGAATGATATCATCTCCTAGACAGGATTTTTTAGTGTTTATCTGATTTGTCTGCTCTAGAGTTTGAGAAGAGATCTCAACAACGTCACAATCTGTGCAATAGATTTGCCAAGATACTAAAGTTTGCAAACAAAAGTCAGATCTCAATATGAACTATGAAATAGGAATATGAATTTCTTATTAAATTCACTCAAGACCAAACTATCCGAGCTATTCTACACACATTCGTTTTATGGCTACATACTCTTAGTGTATATTAACAATTTTCAATTGATACATAAATGAAACATAAATGAACTCCATAAATCTATGAGCTATGATAGAGCAATAAAATATGGTTAAAGGTCTGAAAATGAAAATTCTGTCATTATTGATTCACGCAGCAATGATTGCAATGAAATGTCATTCTCCTTTCCACATATTAAAACAAGTGTAATGCTCAGTTATGACACATCCTAGAAATGGCAAGTGTAGACAAAGACATCAAACCTTGCCAAACTATTTTTCTGAACAAAATGCATATAACATAACAGTTTTGCAGAGGGGTATTTTCCGTTAATTTAACTTTTTTTGGTATATTTCTCACATTGTAAGCAATCATATGACTTCAGGCGACTTGCACCATAGAGCACGAGTCATATGGAGTTCTTTTTGGACACTTTTATGATGTTTTGTTGACAAAGGCTAGCCTGGGAAAACCCAGACAACTTCCGGCAAATTTAGATGTGCTCTGCAAGTAGTCTGGCAAAGAGCTCATTCAAGCCCATTTCCATGCTGTCGAAATCGCGGCACCAATCAGAAACGTTGAGGCGGGCTTTACACGACGACGATCGCTCTGATTGGTTTTAGGTCTAGCCTATCAAATTGCGCCCAGAGGCATTTGAGCGACGTCCACTCCGATGGTGAAGCACCAACTTTTAAATGCATTATTATATTCAAATTGCAAACACATGAGGACAGTCTCCATGAAAGACCCACTGGCAGATGAACGTGCTACTACAGTTCTCTCCGAAACGGTAGGAAATTAAATTAGATTTAATAGAGGATTTTAACTGTGACAAGATGATTGACAGGGCAGTTTACGTGACAGGATGCACGCGACAGATCCGTCCGATAAAGATGACGAAGTAGTATGTCCCAAAGCTTGCCTACTGCTACACATTCAAAAGTAAATACATTTTCTTCACAAAAAGAGTACATACTTTTATGGCGTAGTGTAACTTAGGCGAATTGGGACGCAGCATATGTCTTTACACGATGCCGATCGCTGTGATTGGTTTTAGGAGTTTTAGGTCTATCCAATTGCGCCCAGAGGCATTTGAGCGACATCCGTTGGTGACGCCCCCTTGGAAATGAGTTATTAAGGAAGCTTTGCCAGACCATAACTCAGTTACTACTGAGAATGGTCTGGTTTTAACCAGGCTGGACAAAGGCTATATGATCACTATGAACTGTCTGGAAAAGAGCTACATAAAGATTCTTACAAAATTATGTTGTATTCCACTGCAATAATACCAGCAAGTTTGTAACAACATGAGAGTGAAATAATGACAGAATTTTAAATTTGGTGTGAACTATCCCTTTAAATTGAACTACCACACCCATGCTGTCATTTTTATTCAACTATGGGTAAAGTTTCATTTATTTTTCAGCTATTATACGATTTTAATTGCGTTTAGGCTACTGCATCAGCTAACGTTAGTGTCAGTCAGTCTATGTAAACTCACTGCATCTGCAAAGGGAGTGTATCTGCCATCCCTTCCCCCATCCCCACCACCATCATCACCGCCGGACCAGTGAACACCAGGCTCGGTACATCATTTCACCGTTATGGCAAATGAATTCCCAGAAAACAGAGAAAGAACTGCCAACTCACGCCATGCCAACATCACGTCGTCTCTAGACCTAAGCACGTCTCTAGACCACAGTGTGCAGACGCGGATTTTTAAAATCATTGTCATCGGGGACTCAAATGTGGGTAAGACCTGTTTAACCTTCCGCTTCACCGGCGGAGCCTTCCCCTGCAAGACTGAAGCCACCATCGGCGTGGATTTCAGGGAGAAAGCCGTGGAAATCGAGGGCGAGAAAATAAAGGTGGGATATATTGTCGGGGCTGGTCTCTTTCCGAAGGCCGATATCTCGTTGTGTCACGATTGTATTGTGTGTTTGGCTGGACGTGTGACAGACAGGCAGCATCATGAGGAAGCTCAATGTTTACATTCTGAGTAATATCAATGTTCTGATCGCATGTTGCATCAAGGCGCCTGGTCATCGTCTTTCATTTCAGACAATTAAATGACATGCCATAATGTCGTCCATTTAAAAATCATCACACCTGCTAGTTCATCTTAATGCACCTCCATGAGTAAATTGGTCAATTGAACACATTTTCAGTGGTCAAAGCCCAAAGATATTAAGATATCTTTAATACTTCTTGAGTTACAGGCATGCAAACTTAAGGCAAAACACACAAGAAGTGCTTTTTCCCATTTTTGAACTGTCTGTTGGTATATAATGTTACAAAGATTGCTGAAGTCAACAGATTTAAGTAATAGACCTACCAATCTCAGTGTAAAAATAAAATAATGATGCTACCATCTTTCTAAAGTCATTTTCACCCCTGTGTAATTTGGCTCCAAATCTCAGTTGAAATTTGACATTTTGACTCCCTCTGCAAAATAGTGGATTATTCAGTAAATATACATCCATGACATTTAATATTTTTGGCTTTCATCACTATTAATCTTTGTCTTTCTTCAGAAGAAATATTAACAAAATCAAAAATTTGAGCCAGGAAAAAATTCTACAATTTTGTTGATTTGACACGGAATGACCCACTAGCATGTTCCACAGCTACCATCTAGAGCCAGATTGTATCATCTGTCTTTCTCTGTCTATACATCTCTCTCTGTGTGTGTGTGTGTTCAGTCACCCCTTTAATACATTCATTTTGATAGTTTTTTGTATGTATCTTGTATGTTATTATAAATGTATTTTGTAAGTTACACATCCATCTAATGCAATCTAGCCAGTACTAAATATTCCAAATGCATCAACACTGAAATGATCTTTATGTTGAGCCAATTTATGTTGTCATAAATTAAAAAAAACACTATGACATTTAAAGAGCACAGTCATATACAATTATGAGTAAAGGTCAAAGATTTGACCAGTAATCATTTGGATTTACTGTCACACCTTGAATGCTTAAAAAATAGCCAAAGTAGATTTATTTATTGTCATGCTATTTTATTTCTGATGCATCAGTTTTCTCCCTTCACCTTCTCTGCAACCTTGAAATTAGTTTCTGTCTTGTTTCTTCTCTTAACAGGTACAAGTATGGGACACGGCGGGCCAAGAGCGCTTTCGGAAGAGCATGGTGGAGCACTACTACCGCAATGTGCATGCTGTGGTATTTGTGTATGACGTCACAAAAATGGCCTCATTCCAGAACCTAAAGACCTGGATTCAGGAGTGTAACGGGCACGGGGTGTCATCCTCAGTGCCTCGTGTTCTGGTGGGAAACAAATGCGATCTAGTTGACCATATCCAGGTCCCTTCCAACACTGCCCTTAAGTTTGCAGATTCCCATAACATGCTACTGTTTGAAACATCAGCCAAAGATCCCAAGGAGAGCCAGAATGTGGACTCCATTTTCATGTGCCTGGCATGTCGTCTAAAAGCACAAAAGTCCCTGATCTACAGAGACGTGGAGAGAGAAGACGGCAGAGTGAGGCTGACGCATCCGCCCGATCCTAAGAGTACCTGCCCATGCTGAGGACCTTAAACTGTGGAATTATTAACATTGATGATAATTCAGTGCAAGAATGTGCCTGCAACTCATTTTAGTTACTTTACGTCATGAACTATCCCTGTGTGTGTGTGTGTGTGTGTGCGTGCGTGCTTATCTTAAAATGTTGTTGTTGTTGTTGTTTATTTTTCTATTTTCAATTACACCATCACTAAAACGCAAATCCCACAAAACTGGTCGTACTTCATCTCAAAATAAATGAGACAGAAAATAATGCCACTTTTCCATATAAGCACATTTCCCCAAAAATTCACATTACTGCCCTAGTGAAAAATAAATATACTAAAATATATTTGAAATACATTTATTTTATGCTAAGTATACTATAAATACATTTACATGTTACGTACTTAATACAGTATAAATACCATCCTGCAATTGTACTTTTGGTATATTCAATTGGTATACTTAAAGTCTGCAAAATTGGAACAACTTTTTTTTTTACTTAAAGTACTTTAGTTATCCAGAAATAGTGCTGAGGTCCAACTAAAGATAAACTTAAGTATATTTAATTGTGCTGAAATGGAAGTATACTTTAGGTACACTCTAAATATCTACTGTAGCATTTAAAGACTAATACTGATCATACTATCCTTACTAATAGTGATATTAAAACACATGTTAAGCTTAATATTAAGAAATGTGCATTGTGCAATAAAGAATTACCAAATACAGTTTAATTGTAATATTTATATCAGTAAGTCTTAAGCGATATGTCAGTAAATATGTTAATGAGTTTCTAGGATACTTAGTATGAAATAAATTTATTTTAAATGCATTTTGGTATAGGTTTTTTTTTCACTAGGGTGTAATGGGGAAAAAAAATCTTATTTTCATTGTTGTAATGCAAAACAATTAATATATTATTATTAAGTATTAATTTTATAATTACAAAAAAATAAGTAGTTTACTCAAAAGTAAAACATCAGCTACATTATTTTGAGATTTCTGGCAAGGAAAAAATAGAAAAAACTGCAAAAAAAATACATAATAGCCCTTCAATATGCTTCATTTTTGTCATCAAAAAAGAATGCGAGCTAGACAGGTTTATACAATATTTCATGCCTGTGTAGAAGAATGATTTTCAGTCCCTCATACTTAATTCAGGGTGCACTTTATCCGCATAAATACCACTTATGAGTAACCTTTCAAGGATTGAGAAAACGTGACATTTGTTAGATTTACAGTCATTTGGTTCTGTCACACATTCATTTAAATTCATGGGCATCACACAACATCTCCAACATCATTGGCTGATGGTCTTAAAGGGACAGTTCATCCAAAAGTAAAAGTTCTGTTATCAATTACTCCCAGTCACGTTGTTCTAAACCTGTATGAGTATCTTTGTTCTGTTGAACACACACACACAAATAAAAATGATATTTTGAAGAATGCGGATAACCAAACTGTTTCTGGTCCCCAGTGACCTCCATAGTATTTTTTATGGAAGTCAATGGCGACTGTTTGGTTATCCGCATTCTTCAAAATATATTTATTTGTGGTTGTTCAACAGAACATAAAAATGTTTAGAACAACTTGAGGGTGAGTAAATGATGACAGGATTTTCATTTTTAGGTGAGCTATCCCTTTAAGGTTTCATCCAAACCCTCCAGTAATGCAGTTTCAGAGTTTTTACAATGATCATTTAAATGTTTGTATTGCCTTAAAACATATTCATTTCTTATTCCTAGCCTTGTGGTTACTCCATGCTAAAATATTTCTAACATTAACCCTCACTAACAGCATGCATGTATTTGAAACTCATTCAAATTATGAAACTAAAACATATTCTGATAGTTAGCATTAAATAGTATAGTGACCCAACAAAATGCTTAATGTAATCTGATATTGCTCATAATTCACCACAACTGTGTGGTAAGTTTTATGTGGCATCACAGTATTTCACCAGCTTAAAGATGTTCTTCCAAATGCATAAAGGCTTTAATTTCTACAAAAGCAAGGCTCATTCAATTCAAAAGAACCAGAAAATAATGTTATTAACATGACAATTTGGCGGTGTTTGTGGAAATGTTGATTATGGAAAAAGAGTGTAATTTGGTGCACCTGTAAGTTTGTTTTTAGTTATTAGAACCTCTATCCACTGCCATTTCTGTTCTGTTCTTTTGGTTCTACAGGAGAAGTTGCAGTTTTTTGTGTGTGTGGTTTCAAATGTATTCAGATTCATAAGAGAATTCTCTGGTTTCAATCGTTTTAGCCTTATATCTGCTGAAGACATTGAAGCCTTATGATTTGTCTTGTTTTGTGCCATTGTATGCTCTCACATGTTACAATATGTATGTTAGGTTTTGAGCACCAAATTAAATCTCACATATCCTGAAGCCCCAGCCCTTTCATTAGCTGAGAAATGGCTAAGCTTTAAAACAATTATTGGAGTTTTTTTAATCAAGAGAAAAATTATGAACTGATTAAATGATTTTCAAACGCACTACACAATATTGTTAACATATTATGCTGAAAAGAGTTACAAATGCTTGTAAAATCCTACTCTGCTGAAATTATTCATGGAATTATTGTGGACAGTATTAAAAATGATAATAGACTAACATTATGCAACGATAATCATCCTGTTGTAATAAATGCTAAAAAGATTAATAGATAAATTTGCAATGTAAAGAGAGGAGTTAAACATTAATTTTTAGGATGTAGAAAAAATTATTTATAATTATAGAAATTATTTTTCACTGTACTAAATATAAACAAATGGAAAAAGCCATAATAAATCTTACCCAGAGTGCTTATGTAATCAGTTGTATTTTTAAATAAAAACAGGCGATTGAATATTAGACTGATTTTTGCATTCACAGAACAGGTCATTAAAAGTGAAATTAAACTTTAGTCAAAAGTGCCTATGGTTAAGATATATACTCTCAGGCCTGGTTTCACAGACAGGGTTCAAATTAAGACAGGATTAGGCCTTAAACTTTGGAAAAAAAAAAAAAAAAACATTACTGAAGTGCATCTTGATACAAGCATGTGAAACCGGGCATATGTGTACTCTCATACTCTCTTAAACAATGGCTCCAAAATCTCTCCATATATGAATAAAAATATATTAATAATACAATAAATATAAACTATATAATACATTTAAAATTAAAAAAATGTTTTGTATTTATTGCATTTCAAAATCTATGTGGAAGGTATTTGCGTGCATATTGAATAATGTGTGCTATAGAAATATGTCTAAGGCCTGGTTTCACAGACGGGGCTTAGATCAAGCCAGGATTAGGCCATGGCTTTATTAATACATTTAAGTAGCTTTTATAAACGTGTCTTAGAAAAAAAAAAAAACATTACTGGTATGCATCTTGAGACAAAACAATGGCACTGACATATTTTAAGATACTGTATGATAGTGCACGTTTCTTTGAGGTAAAACAGCTCAGACATTCATTTTAGCCTGGGACTAGGTTTAAACCTTGTCTGTGAAACCGTGGGTAAATGTCATATATTTTAAAGTTAAACTCATAATTAATTTGCAGCCTGTAACTGGTACACACAAACACAAATGCGCATAATCAACACAAACTATAATAAGCTATCTCTTTAACATCATCATACACAATAATCATCGATGTCAACTCTCCACATTTTATTTTTTGCTCATTATGTAATTCATGTGCCAGTTGGCAAAATGGAGAAACAAGTTGTTGTAACTGTTGTCTGTTTAAAAACTTTTATGAAATATACTTAAAACGTGTTCGCGTTCATTTTAACCTATATAACATTCCCTGTCATTTCCTTTGATGAACACAGAGTGGCGTGCTGGAGCTGAAATGTGTTGATGACACAGACAGTAGATGTCGCTGTTTACACGCTCGCCGTAATGACTCAGCGTGAGAGACTTTTATTTTGAAACATACTTGGTCGCTTTAGCCTGATTTACTCTGTTGTGTCGCTAGCAGACATTCGACCGTTCGGCGGTACCGCGGTAGCAGCGGGTCTTTGGGCTCGGTTCTGTCGCTGTGGACGGGCCGGAGATGGCGGAGTACAGTCAGACGGGTATATTAACGGCCCTGCTGCTGTTTACTGTGGTAACACTGAAGGATATTTATGTGGGCCGCAACAGCATGATTCAACAAGACAGCGCCGTACCCGACATGCACACACAGAGACCGAACAAACACACATTATACACGGGTCCGGTTCTCAAGTTCCAGTTCTGGTGAGAGACTCCACAGACATTCATGTTATTCAGTGTTTTCACTTTCTGTTTAAAGGACATAGGAGGTGCTAAGCTAATACGGCTAACATACCATGCCCGAAAAAAAACTAAAAGATAAATATAAATATACATTAAAATAATTATAACCTGCATAATATTTCTATTTACACAATAAAGAGGATGAACTGAGATAAATTGGGCTGGTTTTGTCATGGGATGAATGCCAAAAGATTTACGTCAAGCGCAATTTACGTCATTCCACCCTTTACGTTAAATACGTTATAATCATAAAGCATATTTTACAACTCATGCATTATGTAACTTATGTACATGATTTAACATCATTGCTGCAACAAAAACTGCTCAGGTCATCGTGCATTCTTGTCATTCTTGTCTATATTATTATAAATCTATTTAAAGCTAATAAGGATTTCATGGCTCCCTTTTGCAGTCTATGACTGCTCCTGTTAAAACACAATATATCCAAATACAATGAGCGACATATTAGACTTTAATATTTTATCTTTTTTTCTGATGAAGCTAGATGTTGTTTAATAATTATCTAAGTGAAAGTGGTTTTAAATAATAATATTTTTGTAGCATTTTTTTCTCACTTACAGTGCATGTAATATTTAGCACCAGTTACTCTATCTTAGGTCAAACAATTGTAATTTTCACAACATTTTTTACAACCTCTCTCTGCATTTAGAATTGTCTGTCTACTGTACTTTAAAAGTCACCATGAAACAAATGAACAACTCTTATTTTTTTTTTTATAGTGTATTTATTATTAATGGTTTATCCATAAAATTCATGTGCTCTCTTAGTCTTAAATCAAAATAACTTCCTATCCCTCTTGCAGTGACAGCTCTTCTCTGATGACGTTTACTGATGTGAGGGCGGGACAACCTGTCACTCACATGAGATCCTCCAATAGCAAGCCACAACCATCCAATCAATTCCCCGTGATAAAATCAAGCCACACCCTAAATGTTTTTCTTGTTTGAGAAGCCGTTTCTATGTTATACGTCACAATAGGGAAGAAAATACGATCGTAACTAAAGTCTCATGCCGACTTTAAGACTTCTATATGTAAATGACCTCTGTTGTGATTGGATGACGTCATGTACCAGTGTAGACCATTTTCTCATAGGTCTCATTGATATATGAATGTATACGGAAGTAGCGATAAATCTTTTCTTCCATTTTGTGAAGTACATCTGTTGCGAGTGTAACGCATTATCAAAAAAGAAAAAAATTAGGGTGGAGCTTGTTTCTTTGTACCGGTTGTTAATTGTATGATCAAATGATTGGAGAAGACCTCACTAGAGAGTTATGACATTTTGATTTAACATTACTAAGTCAAAAAATAATATATGCAAAAATATCTTCATATTCATGACCATTTCTAAAGTGATAATCTCGGCCATTAACTGTGTGTGTGTTCAGTATATCCTGAGGGTACAGTAAGGTGTTCCAGGAGTACTCCCGGTCCATCAGCCAGCTGTACCCGGACATCCGAATCGAGGGAGAGAATTACCCTCCCAAACCCATCAACAAGTGAGAGAGCATTTTTCCAGATGTAATGGAATTGACCCTCGGTCAGAAAGTGGTTTAGTCCTGCCTTAACTCGTCATGTGTCTTCCTCTGCAGATACTTAGGAAACTTCATCTCTTATTTCAAACTGCTTGCCATCGCTTTGATTGTGACTGGACAAAATCCTTTTCAAATGTTTGGAATGGACACTCCAAGAATATGGTCCTGGGGACAGGAGAATAAGGTAATGTTGTTGAAAATAGTGCTTGGACTCTAGCCTGGTTTTATAGCGGAGTCGAGGCTGAAGATAAACTTGATTGTAAACGCCTGTGTTAAAGACGTAAAACACATTTTTAGGAGAGCCTGGTTACATCAGCAGAAAAGTCGTTTCAAAGCTGGACATTCATTTTATGGAACTGTTATGAAAACAAACTCTGTGTTGTTTAGAATAACATGCACTGATGAATCATGCTCCATGAGACCGCAGGTAAAATATTAACCCATAATATCATAGCCTAATCATTACCATTTAATTAAATCCTGTTTCTACATTATTATTATTCAAGCTCAATATGCTGTTTCACTTTGAAATATTCCATAATATGTCACATATAATCAAAAGTGGCAGAGGTTTCACATCATGGCATTTAGTCAAGAGACACATGGTGTTATTGATGCTCATCTGGCACTGTATTTTAATGGATGGTTGGATATATATATATATATATATTAGTGGTGGGCCGTTATCGGCGTTAACATGAGACTCTTATCGGGCGATAAAAAAAAAATATCGCCGTTAATCTATTCTCAAAGTTGGGTTGGGAGCTGGGTCTATACTACGCAAGCTATGATGACTTTCACCTTGATATTTTAGCGCGGATGTATACCTAGCCGAATTCGGTTCGGTGTTCGGTACGCATTTTTCCTGCCGACCAAAATTTCGTTATTTCGAATGTAGGCGGGTCGACATCAAATGGCAAACGTAATGTAAGCGGAACGAAACTGAGCTACTCGTTATTGTGTGGTTGACGGACCGTTGTTTATCAGTTTGGACCAAAGCAGCGCGAGCCGATCTTGATCAAGAGACACTGTTACTACACAGTTAAGAGATCCAGTAAAGAAATCATTTGAATTCGCCACAGAAGTAATAACATTGCTGCGAGATCTAGTGAGAAACATTCACATTTCTCCGTTATTAACGGATCAAACAGTGCGTGGAAGCCAGGAAGAAACATTGTGCCATGAATGAACTATCCAGTGTCCACAGATCTGCAACATTCACCATGGATTTTACTGCAGTAACACTAACTGCAACCATGGAAGTTTGGCAGGAATAGTAGGCTATAATGCTTTCAAGTAACATTACGTTGGTTTTATTTTGACATTATGAATAAAATTGCTGCCCTCAAATGTTAATCTGAACTAAAAATAGACCTTTGTTTATAACTACTACAATATTAGGCTACATTTAATTTTTTCCAAGGAGCTGTTTTGTTTTATATGCTCATAAGAAGAGTCTATTATAGCTCCATCATTGCTCAAAGTAAAAAAATAAAAAAATAATATTTTATTATGTTATAAAATCTCTGGCATTTCTTCACAAGTTCTTTTAAATGTCACTTTTTATTTAAGAAACACGTGCCCTTTAGTCATTATTTGGGTAGCACACATATTCTGAATGCCTTCGGCAGAATTCAAATGAGCCATTTTAATCTAGATTAATTCCAAGATTACAGTGAGATTAATCTAGATTAAAAAAATTAATCTATGCCCACCACTAATATATATATATATATATATTATGTATGTATGAAGACTTCAGATGCAATAGCCTCTAAGTGCCATCTGAAATTTCCTTCTAGAATTATCATTTTTATCAAGCTTGTATGTTTGTTCACTTATTTAATTTTAATGGCAATGAAAATTACCTATTAAATGTCATTAAAGTGAAATTACTGAACTTAAATATTCAACATTTCAGATGGCACTTTGAGGCTTCTAGACTATCTCTTCTTGACTATCGAAGAATAAAATGGGACTTGGTTCTGTGCATCCATTGTTGACTGGATTGAGTCAGATCTGAATGAAAGCTTGCAGCCAATTGTCAGACAAAAATGATTGGAGAAGTCCAGCATATGTCAGAGAAGTCTGTCATTTCACTGGAAGATTTTGATTAAGAAGTACAATATCTAAAAGAATTACGAACTGAAACATATGCACAGATTAATTGTCCACATTGAGATCAGTTACAGAGATGGGGTGAATTTACATTTTGTGCCAACTGCATTTTGTCCACTGTCTTCGTAGTGGTTTTAAACAGGAAGCAATCTAAATCTGGAGGAAAGTTTCTCACGGTTGATGGTCTGTTTTGCAGATTTTCTCCTGCCTTATGGCATTCTTCCTTAGCAACATGTTGGAGACCCATTTCCTCTCGACAGGAGCTTTTGAGGTTACATTGAATGGTAATGTCATTTGGATGACCACTCCACTCGGAAAAAAAAAAAACGTTAAAATATATATATATATATATGAACAATATATGTATGTCACAGATGCATAACTATCTTTCTGTTTTAGATGTACCAATCTGGTCCAAGTTGCAATCTGGATACGTGCCCAACATTCAGGAGCTTTTCCAGATCTTGGATAACCACCTTAAGATGAATCAGGTTGACAAGATGAACTTTCCTTCACCGTAGAGCTGTTGTTTTTGCCAAGAGACATGTAAGTGGTAAAACCTGTACAATGATGTCACCGTGTGTGTCACAGCATGTTTTCTGTTGTTGCTGCTTTCAGTACAGGTGTTTCCCTTGACTTAGAGTATATGCAAAACTTGAATCTGTTGCTTGCATGGTATTTCAGTATGGAATTTACACCCTGTTCAAAAGTTTTTGAAAGTCTCTCATGCTCACCAAAGCCCTATTCGGACAGCACTAGTTTTCCAGGGGGACTTTAGAGAAATTTGTGTTTCACAGACGTATGTTGCTATTTTAATCCCGTCTGAATCTTCCAAGACTGTTTTTCTCCCACAACCTCTGTAAAAATTCCAGAGTAGTGTGTGGTTTTGTGAAGGATAAAGAACCAGCTCTAGAGTCATTTGCTCATGAATTGGACTAAACAGCTCATGCTATATGTTTGGTTTAATGTGTTTTTAAAAAAAAACTTCAGTACAATCTTTTTTTTTAATTTTTTTTTTACTAATTTCATCACTACTTGATGCTGCGTTGCACTTGTTTAGGACACGTCAATCAACATGCATAACACCATCAAGTGTCCTCTCGTCTGCAGGTCTCCGGAGCCGTTTCTCTGTTCAGAGGGACTGTGGACTGTGGCATAATGAAGGCCTGCGCTGAAAACACACGCTGTGAGCGCAGACTCGATGCTCGGCCACCACACACACTCCTCCTGCCCAGTGACGCGCATCTTCAGATCGACTACATCTCTTCAGAGCATCAAACTTCATGCATTTGTAGTAGGAGAGTCACATGAGAGATAAAGGCACTTCATTTATTACTCAATGCTGAAGTTAGGGTTTTTTTATGTTTTTTTTTTTTTTTTGGTCAGGGTAGTTCTGTTTGTAACAAGTACTTTCTCGAGGGCAACTGTGATGTTTTCTTAATGTAGATGTCTTTAAATGGCCTTTAACATGATCATTTGTTTGCACTGGTGTAGACTGTACTGTACTCGGGGGAATCTGACCTTTTTAATTAGTGGGAATGTCTGTGTACTGCGGAAACATGCAGGGTTTTCTTTTTTAATGCTTGAAGTGGTACATTTTTGTTGTGTTTGTCACAGGTTTGCTGGTTAGATTTACTGCATGTGAATGAAGGCCAGATCTTCTGACTTTAACTGTATACACTGCCAGAGTGACCTGTGAAATCGTCTGCAGTCGTCTTAATGATGGTGTGATTGAGTGTTGCATATCAGAAGATGTGAATGGGAACTCTAAAGACATCCACTATTTTTCCAGCTCTCTCCATATAGATGTGGCGGCAAGCAATGTACCCTGAAAGTTTAGTGTATCTGTGAATTTGTAACAAAAGTGATACTGATAGTTTGGATTAAGTTGCATTGAGAGAAGAAATTGTACTCTATTTCACAGTGACGTAAAATAAAGATTCAAATGTATAAAAATGTGATTGTGAATTATTATTTTCTAATGAGGTGCATTAGATTGTTCAGAATCGTCATGAGAGTGAAGTTGAAAGTTTTTTCTTCCCTATTGTGATAGACTGTAGTGGCCAAAAGTGATGTTTGGAGGGGATATTTGTTTTTAATGACCCTACAAGTTCAATTAAACCATCAAAATATGAGGAAAATATTTTATATTTATTAAATATATTATTTTTGAGGGAAGAACAAAACACTATACTTGGTTCAGGTCATTCTGATAAAATGATTTGGCAAAAAAAGGGTTTATATATATATATATATATATATATATATATATATATATATATATATATATATATATATATATATATATATATATATATTAGGGCTGTCAAACGATTAATCGCATCCAAAATAAAAGTTTGTTTTTACATAATACATGTGTGTGTACGGTGTATAATTATTTTCTATATATAAATACACACACATGCATGTATATATTTAAGAAATATTTGCATGTATATACTGTGTATATATATTATATATAATTTATATTATATATAAATAACACATATTCTTAAATATATATATGCATGTGTGTGTATTTATATATAGAAAATAATTATACTCCGTACACAGACATAAATTATGTAAACACAAGCTTTTATTTTGGATGCGATTAATCGTTTGACAGCCCTAATATATATATATATATATATATATATATATATATATTTTTTTTTTTTTTTCAAAATAATTCGCAAAACAAAAAGCTTACAGGAAAAAGCATGCATTGACGACAACAATCAGTTCTTAATATTTATATATTTTTGGTTCTCTCGTTTTTGCATTTGTATATAATTTCTTTGAAAGAGAGCCTGATCAAAAATTATGTATGCACAATATAGTATTGCCAAAAAAATAATTTAATTTTTTTTTTTAAATGTATTAACTAAAAAAAAAGAAAATCATTTAAAAAAAATCATAACTGATATAATGCATATTTTTGAGTCATGAACAATGTCTTTAAACAAGTTTTAGTTGTTAAATAATATTGTTTAGCGTTAAAGTGTTTAATTTAATTTTTTTTACTTTTGATGTCAGGCGGTACAACCACATAGTTGTATATATAGTTGTACATAGTTGTACCACCTGACGTGGAAAGTGTACCAACTTACCCATAATTGAAATGAGCAGTTTTGACCAGTATTTGAGAGAGATCTACAAACCTTTTCACTGCCACAAGGATCAGCTGGGCTCCTCTGGATGATGCATTATCATGTTTACTGTTACTACCTTGTCAATTCATTATAAAAAAGCCATGTTTGCAGTTGTGCCATCCTGACATACAAATTTGTTTATATGAAATGTTTCAAACCTAAAATGATGCCATAGTATTTCGTTTTTAATTTTTTATTATTAATATTAAGAAACCATTTTAATAGTTTCTTAGTCTGTTCATTTGTTCGGACAGTTTCACCACCTGACATCTTGGGGGTTTAAGATAACAAAACATAAAAACAAATGTATTATTTAAATGTACTAAAAATGAATGAACTAAATAGGTTGTATAGAAGTGATATATGTCATGAATTTATCAAATTGTTGTAAAAGGAAATAATGCAGTTGGACACAGAAATATGCATGTCATGTCATTGACCCATATCCGAGTGAGACGGCTTCTCGAGCAAGTACAAATGTGGGGTGGGTCTTGATTTTGTCATGGCCAGTCCTGTACCAGTCATCAGAATATGTAAATTCATGAGCACAACTGTATCGTGAAACCAAACCTTATAAGGTTTATTATCTACATTGCTAATCTTGGAATAGTTCATATTCATCCGTGCATCATCTGGAATGGATTATCTGAACTTTAAAAGCAAAAGGAAAGCTATGTGATATGAACATCCAATAGTTTCATTTTTTGTGTGCTCAAAGCTGAACATTGATGTACTTCACAATTGACTGTGTAAGATTATTTTCCAGAAAATAAAGCCAGTTGCTCTCTGAGGAACATATTCCATGTATTCAATCCTGCTGTGAAAACATCTGTCAGCTGTGAATTGGGCTCTTGTCTGATTTCATCCTACTGTAGGTCACATGACATCAGGCCCATAAAAGGGGGCTATTATTTGTGAAAGATACAGAATATTTTACAGCCTATAAAATATAGTGTCTCTGCTTCTTTGTTTCAGAGTTTACATTCTGTCCCAGCGAACTAGAGCAGTAGAGCTTGAACAGCAGGGAACACCGTGACCCTTTTCTGGCGTTCGGATCGTCCAGCTCTGTGGTCAAAGAGGGTTCTTCACTTTTTAAAAGCACTCAAAATCATCATCCGTACATGATGTGAGAGTATATTGGCATAATAAAACATTTTACACGGGCCTATTAAGGAAACTGATTCCATTTCCTAATCATATGCATCTTCGCAGCTTCTCCTTTACCTTATGAGATTGACAAACCACCCACAATTTTATAACTGTGAAATAGGATAAAAGGATAAATCGAGCAGGGGTTTTATCGAAAATATAAAAGGCATCTTGTATTAAAAAAAAAAAAAAAAAAAAAAAATATATATATATATATATATATATATACACTCACCTAAAGGATTATTAGGAACACCATACTAATACTGTGTTTGACCCCCTTTCGCCTTCAGAACTGCCTTAATTCTACGTGGCATTGATTCAACAAGGTGCTGAAAGCATTCTTTAGAAATGTTGGCCCATATTGATAGGATAGCATCTTGCAGTTGATGGAGATTTGTGGGATGCACATCCAGGGCACGAAGCTCCCGTTCCACCACATCCCAAAGATGCTCTATTGGGTTGAGATCTGGTGACTGTGGGGGCCATTTTAGCACAGTGAACTCATTGTCATGTTCAAGAAACCAATTTGAAATGATTCGAGCTTTGTGACATGGTGCATTATTCTGCTGGAAGTAGCCATCAGAGGATGGGTACATGGTGGTCATAAAGGGATGGACATGGTCAGAAACAATGCTCAGGTAGGCCGTGGCATTTAAACGATGCCCAATTGGCACTAAGGGGCCTAAAGTGTGCCAAGAAAACATCCCCCACACCATTACACCACCACCACCAGCCTGCACAGTGGTAACAAGGCATGATGGATCTATGTTCTCCTTCTGTTTACGCCTAATTCTGACTCTACCATCTGAATGTCTCAACAGAAATCGAGACTCATCAGACCAGGCAACATTTTTCCAGTCTTCAACTGTCCAATTTTGGTGAGCTTGTGCAAATTGTAGCCTCTTTTTCCTATTTGTAGTGGAGATGAGTGGTACACGGTGGGGTCTTCTGCTGTTGTAGCCCATCCGCCTCAAGGTTGTGCGTGTTGTGGCTTCACAAATGCTTTGCTGCATACCTCGGTTGTAACGAGTGCTTATTTCAGTCAAAGTTGCTCTTCTATCAGCTTGAATCAGTCGGCCCATTCTCCTCTGACCTCTAGCATCAACAAGGCATTTTCGCCCACAGGACTGCCGCATACTGGATGTTTTTCCCTTTTCACACCATTCTTTGTAAACCCTAGAAATGGTTGTGCGTGAAAATCCCAGTAACTGAGCAGATTGTGAAATACTCAGACCGGCCCGTCTGGCACCAACAACCATGCCACGCTCAAAATTGCTTAAATCACCTTTCTTTCCCATTCTGACATTCAGTTTGGAGTTCAGGAGATTGTCTTGACCAGGACCACACCCCTAAATGCATTGAAGCAACTGCCATGTGATTGGTTGATTAGATAATTGCATTAATGAGAAATTGAACAGGTGTTCCTAATAATCCTTTAGGTGAGCGTATATATATAATAATTATAAATGTGTCTAAATATTATTTGGAATATATTAATGTCTTATACAATATTGTATATTATGTATATAAATATTTATTTAAATTACAATAAATGCATCTACTTTTCTTTTATTATATATGAATTAATTAATTTACATTTAATTTTACATTTTTATACAGTTTTTCTCAGCTAGTTGCTTTCAGTCTTTTAGATGCCAAGGACCCCCAAATAATGCTCACCCTCATGTGAAGGACCCCCATCCTAAAATTTAAAAGGTATATAGTTTCTTGTAAAGACCCAGTTTATACCATGGAAAAATAATTTTACAAATATATCTGAATATTATTTGGAAAATATTTGGTTTCTATTAAAGGGTTAATTCACCCAAAAATGAAAATTCTGTCATTAATTAACCTCATGTCATTCCAAAATCATAAGACTTTCGTTCATCTTTGCAACAGAAATGAAGATCGTTTTAATTAAATCTGAGAGTTTTCTGTCCCTCTATTGACAGTCTATACAACTACCACTTTCAGAAAGGTAGTAAAGACATCATAAAAGTTATCTATGTGACTCCAGTGATTTAACCTCAGTTTTATGAAGCGATGTGATTGCTTTGTTTGTGCAAAAATAATAATAATAATTTTTACCACTTTATTTACAAAATATTACTCTCCAAAGCATGAGTTGGAGTTAGGCTACATTATTATGTTTCTTTTTTTCTACTTTTATAGTACTGTACTGTTCAGTATATTTATTTAATTACTTATTTATTGTAATACATTTTTATTTATTTACTCATTTATTTATTTGAATCAAAATTTTACGTTAAAAATATATGGAGACAGAAGGCTTTTCTAATTTATTTGTTATTTTATAGCAAAATATCTGTACTTTTTTTCTTTTCTTTTTTATTATTATTATTAATTATTTATTGAGTGTGTGTGTTTCATGTTATGTTGTAATGTTCCCCCTATGGATGCTAGACAAGATTTGCAGTTCATGAAAATACATTCATCCAGAGCACTTCCAGTCCCACAGGTGGCGCTGTGACTGGAGCAGAACTGTGCGTCTTATTCTACTGCTGTAGCTTTTAAGGGCTGACTGCTGGAGAGAGTGTTGAGTATGTAACCGGCTATTCTGTAAAACTGACGATAATGCTGACTTAATATGTGATATTTAAATATAAAATCTAATATACTAATGTATTAAACAATAATTTAACCAAACGTACATTTCCAGAATCAAGCTAGCTGTCAGCTAACAATGAGACCATGTTAGCTAATTAGCGAACTAGCTACTATTTAAAACACTTTTTGACGGGTTCTTTAATGAACACATTAAGCATTTATTATTGTTTACAAAATAACAAAACGCGCCTTTTGTCCATGCTTACTACACGGTTGTCTATGCATTTTAGTCATGTAAATAAGGCTAGCTGGCTAATGCAGATATTCAACTCGCTCATTTATTTACATACGATATTTGACACAAGGGTTTTATCTTGTGAGAATATAGCAAGCTACACGTCATTTAATGTGTCGTCGGGAGTAAAAAACGGACATCTTTAGACTGAATTACTAAGATTTAAATAAATACTTTGTCTAAACCGTTTGTGTCCTTATAATACGACTAATCTGTGTTTTAGCATTTATTATCCGTTTCGAGGAATTATCTGTTGACTAAGTGATATTTCGGGGCATATTGGAGAACACCAGTCAACATGAGTAATGCTGTGAGTATGGCTGATCATGTGACCACTCACGTGATTAGTGCTGATTAAATTTAAACTATTGCAGCTTGTTGAATGGCAGTTTCCCTGCTTCCAAACAATAACAGTAATACAACAGCTGTACTATGGTAACCACTTGTGTCTCCTGTGTTTAGACCCAGAGGAAAAGACGAACATCATCCACTGCATGTTCAGTCCGTGTCAGCAGAAAGAGGAACCGGACCCAGATGTCTCAAACGGTGATGGAGACTATTGATGTGCTGGAAAGTGACAGAACTAACAGTGAGTTTGCTAGATGAGTTATTCACTTCTCATACGATGTATCATTTATCAAGCACAACATACAGTGGTTTACTGGAAAGACCCTATGATCGGTGTTCACAGTTGGTGTGGAAACAATCTTTAAAGGACAAGTTCGGTATTTTACACTTAAAGCCCTGTTTACAGATCGTTTCTGATGAAATAGAACGGTTGAGATAAAAATGTGGACACATGCTGCTGTCCCGAGAATTTTAGGTTTATTTCGCTTCTCCCCCCCACCTACACAATGGCAGCCTATGGGCACTGGAACAATCCTTCCTAAAACGCATTAAACTTTCGATTACAAAGACGTGAAACTCACCGAGTGGTCAGGGGTGTTCACTGATATGCTCACACAAAAATCGCTGCAAAAGATGCTTTCCGACAGGTTTTATCGTAGTTTTTGTCCAACTCCATTGACTTGAATTGGATGGGCTGTGTGCGGTACGGTATTACCATAGACAGTAAAAGAAATGGACACAGCGACCCCATTGGATTCAACGGAGACAAAGTGAAGCCAATTAGAAAATCTTACTTCCTGGGGGTCCAGCGTACTGCGCAGACTCAAACTGAGCTCGACGACGTAGATGTGACGTGAGCAAACCGTCTGTCTTCTAGTAGCTGTGCCAAGATCAATCTGAATCATTCCCTTCCGAAACTCGCAGAGACGGAGAGCGTGAGTAGGAGCTGTCCATGATCTTGGAGCAGGAGAAACTTTTTGTAGGTGTTCTGATTAATTACTTTGTCATTTTGCTTCGACGTCCTCCCGATTGCCCGCGAGCTTCTCCTCCTGTCCATACGGTAATCTCTCTACTGTGCGACAGAGAGTCGCGTGGTTATGACGGAATCGTTAGCCTACTTTTACAAAAACTGCTTCTACAGGGCCATAACGTAAGATACAAGGTAATGGAGCATTTTATACATTGTCGTGTTTCTTTAGAAATAAATAATGGACAAATGGAGTCTTTAAACGCCTCAGATGTGAAGTTATTCGCTGTCAAAGTGACGCCAAAATGAATGGGAGTCAATGGGATGCTAATTGCAGGTGGGGTTCCGTTAGCCAATGGCGGCGTCCGGGGGTACTTCAAAATAATACAAATCCCTGCACCCTTGGGTATTACTCCGCCGCTTCTTCTTCTGCTTCTTCTGTGTATTCAATTAAATGCCAGTGGTTTGCTTGTAATTGGCAAAGGTGCATTATCGCCACCAACTGGGCTGGAGTGTTTATTATTCAAGCTCTCAACGGAAGAATCTACGGGTGTGAGACGTTTGGAAAAATAGGTCCACAGTTTTACAACGAATGGTAAAACACCTGTTGGAAAGCATCTTTTGCAGCGATTTTTTTGTGAGCATATCATTGAACACCCCTGACCACTCGGTGAGTTTCACGTCTTTGTAAACGAAAGTTTAATGCGTTTTATGAAGGATTGTTCCAGTGCCCATAGGCTGCCATTGTGTAGGTGGGGGGGAGAAGCGAAATAAACCTAAAATTCTCGGGACAGCAGCATGTGTCCACATTTTTATCTTAACCTTTCTATTTCATCAGAAACGATCTGTAAACAGGGCTTTAAGTGTAAAATACCGAACTTGTCCTTTAAGTGTGCTCAGTCAGTCTTAAAAATTAACAGCAATTGTAGTCTCTTTTTTTTTTTTTTGGAACTGTAATTTAAAAGAATTCCCTGACAGATTTAGGGCCTGTTTACACCTGGTCACTTCATGCATTTTCTCTGACCGGATAGCTATTTGATCCTGGAAAGACCTGACCAGATGCATAAACTGCTAAGACTAGTCTTACAAGTTAGTCATCATTTTTTTTCCTTTAAGACTTAAAGTTAATTTCTTTTTCAAGTCAGTTACAAAAAATCGTGGATTGGTCTAATTTGATACCAAAAAGTAAGACTGATTACCCCAACTAACTGAGAGTTTTTCGCACTAGTTCTTAAGACACAGTCTTAACATAATGGCTGTTTATGCAACTCTTAAACGGATTTAAATCCGATCACTCAACCCACTTTAGGAGGTGGTTTTGAGACGCATTCCAGACGAAACTTGACAAGTATAAATCATGCGTCTGGTTGTTGAAGCCACATATGTACATTTTACTCCTCCCAAAATGGTAAAAACAAGGGCCTGTTATAGGCTCCCGTTTCCCTGTAGTCACATGACAGCGATACTGCAACACAGATATGGGCCGCCCCAGGTGAGTAGCAAATCGACGTGCAAATTAGAGTAGAGACTAAATGATCCCACCAGTGCTGATGCTGCTCTCTCTCCTATTGCTGGCTTTGATCTTGAAATGAGCTGATGAGAAATAAACACGTTTATGTGGCCAAGTGAAAATGGAAGAGTTTTAACAAAAAGGTTAGCTAGCCGATCAGTAAAAATGCATGAAGTGACCAGGTGTAAACAGGCCTGTAGCTTCTCACTAAATGTCTCCTGATCTAGACTGCTAACGTGTTTCTCTTTCATGCTGTCTTGTCCAAGGTGAAGATGTAGTAGACTTAACGTGTGAAGGGTCTGAAACTGCGGTTGTTGACCTCACCAATAATGATTCTATTGTGGTGAGTCTTCAACTCTTGTACTATATTATAGGTTTGACTGAAGCCTGTGCTTTCTATTCTTTGGTTGTGTTGGTATTGTTACGTTTTTTTTTAATGAATTCTGTCTCTCCCTTTTCTCGTCGTCTCATGGGATCAAGGTTGTGGAAGATGGTAATGTATCATTTTGTTTTTTCTTTTGTTGATGTAATTAAACTTCTCATTTGTGAGTCGTTTTTGATAAAAGCATATTATAAACAAATAAAGCTAATGTAGTTTTCGTTAAATATAGCCGCTTTCCGACCAAGTAGTTACAGGAACTTAGTTCTAGGAACTGTCCACTTCTAAACAGTTCTAAGAACTACTCTCCCCCAAACTCGGTTTTGCTGTTTGCGTTCGCACTGGTCAAGTGGCCATAGGAACTGGTAGGAGGGGTAAGGGAGTGACGCAAGCACGGTGACTTTTTGACGGCGCGACGGACCTTTATTTTGGCGGCGCTGAGAACGCCAGAGCAAACAATGCTCGCATTCTCTGTGTTTATTAGTTAGCGATCTGTCTAACAGTACTGTTTAATATGTTATTAGATAGAACTGTTATAGAAAGTAGACAGTATATGAAAAAAGTGTATTAGCCTATGCCGTGTGGTTGATGTCCAGTGTTGTTAGCTGGGCAGATAAACATAATCATGTTTGGCTTGGGCCCCTCAAAGTTGCATTGGATTTTCTCTTCAGCATAAATGTTTAGAGACCCATCTATCACTGTTTTCCATGTTTGTATAGTTAGTTTATGGAGTAAATATATAGGCTATAATCTGTGTGTTTACATTCTAGCTGTTTTAAAAATGGCGGGTGCTGGTGTTCCGCGTGCGTTCGGTCAATCAGCGTACACTAAACGTCACGGGTAGTTCCTATAGTGCTGGTTTAGACCCTACTCTGAAGTAGGACCTAAATTAGTTCCTACAAATGGAGTTCCTAGAACTAAAATCATTCCTAGTTCCTGCGGTGCGAACACGCCGACATCCGGGTACTTTAGCCAATAGTTCTAGGAACTGTGAAAAGGTTCCTCCGGTCGGAAAGCGGCTTATGAAGTAACTGGGGTGTATTTCAAATAATATGACAGAATACAGAAAACTTATTGTAGTTTTAAAAATGTGATAACATTCATGTTTGTGTTGCAGGTGTGCAGAGCAGACGTGGACCGGGCACAGAGAGTTACGTTCTGAGCAGTGATGAAGAGGAGGAGTCCAGTCTCAGACTCAGTCCAGGTTTACTGTCCACCCTGCATGCCAGCTCACGGGCCAGGTACATCTATGCTTCTCACACAGACTAGATCAGCCTATGCCTATGAGTCTTGGAACCTATTTCAGTGCCACCAAACACCGTTGTTGTGCAAATGAACGCCAGAACGAATTAAAAGTTTTCTGGTTTCAGTTGAAATGTTGTCGTGTAAGTGGCCCCTAAATTAATAACTAATGATTTTTTACAGCGGAAGTGAATCAATCAAAAAACTTACTTTAGCTGGACAATAACTTTATTCTAGAGCTACCAAAACAATCTCTGTTACTTTAATTTCCTATTATCACTGTAAAGCTGCTTTGAAACAGTCTGTTTAAAACATGACATATGCTAAACAATAGTCTTCATCCTTGTAGGGGTGTCCCCGACTATGGATTTTCATAGTCGAATCAGAATCGTCAAGTCTTGCCTATAGTCGACTAATAGTCGAATCATGTGTATGGGGGTGGGGCTGGGGGCGGGGCTTTAACATTTCAAACCCGCGATGTACAGAAAATCACACAAAGATATAGAAGGAAATGTATAAAAACATTTTGGATCAATAAAACTAAGAAATAACATAAATAACTCCAGAAAGGCCACACTGCAGACAGGATTTGCATTTCACATGCAAATCAAATTAAATCGGCTAAATTACCTGTGCGAGCAGGCTCTAAGTACAGCACAGCATCGATGCACCGAAAAAATAAACAATTAATTTACTAAATTAAATTAGAACAGAATATACCTTTCTAATAAATAAAAATACAAAATGAAATAAATCAGAATCAAGTCACAAGATGAGGAGCAAATGTGTGCAAAATGCCTAAAGTGCAGGGGAACATATATTCAAAATACAAGCCACCAATAGTTAGATTAGATAACCCTGAGAGATCAATAAATAAAATAAAAATAAAGAAATTATTAAAGCTACACTGTGTAACTTTTTTAGTTGATTCTTAGCAAAAAACACTTTGTTCTATCAAAAGTATATGTGCTTATTCATGTGTAATTACTTCCACCAACTAATAAAGTATTCTCGTAAGGGTAAAATCTGCCTTTTATAATACATACGAGCGAGTCGCTTGAATGGCGGCAGCCATGTTGCGCCTCCATCTTGAAAATACATTCGCCAAAGAGGGACATACCTGGAAATTCAAGCTTCGCCTTTCGCATTTTACACTCAGTGACACCGTGACGAATGCGAGGGGGAGATTACTCGCGACTGCCGGCAGATTTGAAATAATACGGCCACTGTAGGAGTTAAAACGCCCTCGGAATTGAAAGGAACAGAAACTAATATTCACTGGGTAGTCATATACAATTTCACCGCTAGATGGGGGAAAATATCACACAGTGTAGCTTTAAAATAACGATAGTAGCCAGAATTTTCAACTTTGTCTTTTTAACTGCAGAAACAACAATAAATGCTAAACTGGAGTGGCAGTCTTTTTAGCTAAACATGTTCACAGCATCCAAAAATCAAATTAGAACCGGCTGAAAAGTTTTGAAATCACTTGTACCCTACCTGATCGAGAGAACAAATCCAGTCTTTCACTCTGTCTGTGTCCGTTGGAGTCTTTTGTGCGCGGATAAAATACATTCTAAAACACTTAACGTGAAAAACTTTTAACGACTTAATCTCCTAAAATAGTTAAATTAAAATATCAAATTATGTAAAGAAAACGCTTTACTAGAGGAGGAACGCATTGCGTTCATATTCTGGGTTCATCTGCTTATCTGCACATAGTATGGTTTCTTAATAAAGTGTGTACTGTGTACATTAAGCCATGTTAAAGTGCCTTTTAAGTGTTTTAAAAGCTTTTTTCACGTTAAGCATTTTAGAATGTCCCGTGCAAACCAACTTGTTAACGTCGGCCGGCAGAAGTGCGATCATGGTTTTCCTGATGCTAAATCCAGCCTTGGAGAATATCCTTTCTGATGGTGTACATCCACACTTTAGATTTTCTTATCCCAGACATTGTTAAAGATTTAAATCCTTGCCGCCAAGACGCGCCTCTGTCGGTCACTGATTGAAAGTGAAACTTAAATCTATCATGGGGTGTTTGGATTTATTCACGCATGTTAAAAACCATTTATTAAAAGCTTCTTTCTTTGCACATTTTTATATACAGCATTATCATAATAGGCTGAATATTATCATAATAGGCTGAATATTAAAGTATTGACAGAAAACCGGTAGTTCTATGTGAAATCAGACATTGAGCGCCCTCATATAGCCAAAGTGGCATGATCCTCGTTTCATAACACCTCTGCGAAGATTCGACCGTGAGATTGGTTGTCGAATCAGGCTCCTCCTATCGAAGCATCGAATCTTCGACTATTCGGGGTCACACCTACATCCTTGTATGTAAATGTTGTGGGTGCAGCTTTGTGAACTTCTACACAACAGTAATGTCTAGATCAGTGTGTATTTCTCCATCTTCTCGTGTTGACTTGTTTTGTGGTGTTGTGTTGGCTGTAGGTCTACACCAGGAGCCGTTAGCTGTCCTGTTTGCATGGATGCTTATTCAGAGGTAAGTCCTTATATGTGGTAAATAATCATATATGCAGTTCATTTAAGCCCAACGTATTCTTCATTTGACACATGCGCATTTCAACAACTCGGTCCAGTACCTGGGCAATCTCTCTTCATGAGTTATAGCCATAATTTAAGGCGAATTCACACCGCACAAACAAACGCCGACGTACGGCAACAGAAACTTCATCGGGTTTTGTCGGATCAGAGCTCACAAATGTAAAAGTCAGAATTGTGAGATAGTCGCAATTACTTTTTTTATGTTTCATTCTGTGGCGGAAACAGCTTCCATAGATGATGCCGTGTGAATTGGCTTTTCTGGATCATTTTGGATGGTAAAAATAAAAAAATCAAGATCACGATTCTCCCACGATTCTGAATAGACAACTAAACAAAATAACATGTAATTTACTAGAAGTTCTTACAAAATGTGCAATCTATTAAAAAGAAAATATATATTTTTTAAATCGGTTTGAATGAATGATTCATTGAGTCACTAATAAAGATTCACTTATTCCATTACTGAATGAATCAGAATTTTTGAACACATCTCTTGAATGAATGATTCAATGACAAGTACATCTGTCACTTGTCGCCTCCTACTGGTGTAAAAATGTAATTGATAAAATCTTTATATTAAAGGAGAACTCCGGTCAATTTTAACATTGAGCTCAGTTTTTTGTACATTTGGAGTGCTGTCAGTACAGAGAACAACGACAAAAATCGGTGTTGCCTACACCGTGTTATCCTCTTTTTAAAATATGCACCCTGTTGACT
This sequence comes from Squalius cephalus, assembly GCF_949319135.1. Lineage (NCBI taxonomy): Eukaryota > Metazoa > Chordata > Actinopteri > Cypriniformes > Leuciscidae > Squalius > Squalius cephalus. The sequence goes on along the minus strand of NC_137135.1, from coordinate 10,731,097 downwards.
TCAATGGGGCAAGTTTTAAACCTGCTTTTAGCCTCTTAACATCCTTGATGTGTCATTACAAGTGCCCTGCCATGTGAGTGATTCCTTTAGAGTGAACACGGTGAATCTGACTGCAGTAGATGTGAAAGATATGAATACAAGTGATGTTATTTCAGCCAGCGCACATACCTGTATTTACTTTCTGTTTTCGGTCGAAGTCCAAAGTAGTCGATTGCCGAGTTCACGCGCATTGGTTTAGTTACCTATGATCACGCGCGTGAACTCGACAATCGACTACTTTGGACTTCGACCGAAAACAGGAATAAAATACAGGTACAGTATGTGCGCTGGCTGAATTAACATCACTTGTATTCATATCTTTCACATCTACTACAGTCAGATTCACCGTGTTCACTCTAAAGGAATCACTCACATGGCTGGGCACTTGTAATGACACATCAAGGATGTTAAGAGGCTAAAAGCAGGTTTAAAACTTGCCCCATTGAAGTCAACAGGGTGCATATTTTAAAAAGAGGATAACACGGTGTAGGCAACACCGATTTTTGTCGTTGTTCTCTGTACTGACAGCACTCCAAATGTACAAAAAAATGAGCTCAATGTTAAAATTGACCGGAGTTCTCCTTTAAGTATCAACTTACTTTCAAAAGGTGATTTACTCTATTTTGATCGCTACCATAGACATCAAACCATAACCTGTTATTCCTAGTACTTCTGTGAAAATTTGAATTACTGTAACACAGAAATAATGATGCTGTGTGGTTAAAAATGTTTTATACCTATACATGACAACTGCCCTCTCTTCATCTGTTCTCATCGTTCATCAGCTGAAAAAAAAAAATTCTGAAAGTGATTCCAGCAATATTCCTCTGTGCCGTTATTGTTGTAGTTGTGGTGTGTTATTCTTTTTCATTTAGAACAAATTTTTAGAACCGTATCGTTATCGTTTTACTGAATTGTTATCCTTAATGTGAACAGGCCTTTAATGATGAATTGTTTTGATTTTGGATGAAATAATTTAATTGAACTATAAATGTTTCTTCTAGTCTATAATGTGATGTATTTCTCTGGTTAAATAAACCATCTGACTTTGTAAATAAATCTTTGATCCCGTTCCCAGATCATTGACAGCGGTCGGCTCATGGTCTCCACGAAGTGCGGGCACCTTTTCTGCAGTCAGTGCATCCGCGACTCTCTCAGCAGAGCTCACAGCTGCCCTACATGTAGAAAGAAACTCACACAAAAACAATATCACCCAATATATATCTAATGATAAGACGAGCAACTCGCTGAGATCAGCGTCTCAATTTCTGCAGTACGGTCTAGTCAAACAACTGCACACCTCTATGTTTTCACTGGCTGTTTCATATTTGACACATCAGTGCCGAGATGATATTTGGCACAGCAACAGAAAAAGACGACCTTGTGTGATTTTGTTGGAACTGAAAGGGCACTTAGTCTAGGATTAAGCATTTTTAAATTGTGAACACAAACACTGTTTTGAAGTTTAGAGGTATTGGGAATATAAGCTGACATTGGGAGGTCTGGGTTTGAGGTCTTGGCTGCTATAATAATATTTCCCCCTTTTTTTTTTCTTTTTTTTCGGTCACTCAACTCTGCCCAGTTTTAGTATTGAGGATTTAGGATCCAGTTTGAATGAAAATGAGTGACCAACCATCACAGTAGCATCTAGTAATGTTAGTTTAGTCTTGAGAAGAAAATGGCTCAGTGCTGTGGTGGTCTCAATTCTTGTTTAGTGAAATTCGTCAGTGAAATTTGTGAGCTTTTAGTGAATGGGGCGCATTGATGGACAATGAGGTCGCCCTTCCCTGTACCTGCTCTCATTTATCTGTGTAGACTTGTTAGCTTTAACTGTCACTCACAGTTAACTTGTTATTCATTATCTCTTTATTTGATGGGAATTAATATTTAGATTCCTTATTTGTCATTCAGTGTATTCAGATAAATATTTGAAGGAACAACGATTGCTGGTCAACACTGTAAATGTGTCGTCCTGATCGCGCTTTCATCTCAGAAGCACTTTTAAAATGATCATTTGCTGACCGGTTAGCAGTGGGTGACCCGGGACTGAAGCTAGCAAGGCTTGTTTGCCCAACTATACATGTTAAATGTTGATATTTGTATATATTTTCATGTATAAAGGACCTGTAAGTTAAGAGGCGTTAGTATTGTAAAGACCATAACATTTATTTCAATAAACGTTTTGATCACTGATTGTGTGCTTTATTTCATGGGGTTTAAGACATTTTGATAAACACTGGATTGTTCAAAGAAATTGTATAATCAAACACAACAGTTTCCTCATTCTAGGTAGCGGACAATAAGATTATCTGTATTTCCCAAAGCTAAGTAATAAACAAGAGCGTTTTAAGGACAAAAAAACCTGACAAATGTCTTGAAATGCATCATCTGAATAATGTCTTGAGGTGTGGCAATCATAGTGTATGTGAATAATTGACCCATCCGTTGAATTATTAGAAAATAATGTAATAGTGTTGTCAATTATTCTTTATACTTACTCATATACTATTATAGAATGCATTAATATTTTGTATTAGCTTATGTTAGGTTTTCATTTAAAATGTTTAGTTATTTTGTTATGTGTGTGTACATATAGTGCAGGGTAGTAACTAATTATATGTAATCTGGATTATGTAATCAGATTCCAAAAATGATATAATTGCAATTAGATTTTAAAATACTCATAATCAGATGACAGTTAGATTTTCATTTATTACATGATTACTTAATATTTACAAAATGGCAGGAAATTATTCATAATTTAATTTGATTCTCACCAATTCTTTTTTTATCTTTTAAATTGTCCTTTCTATAACAGCCTATTGCTTATATATGTTCAGAAAGTCTTCATTCATTTCATCTTTTTTGTTTCATTTTTATTTAAAAATCTTACATTTTATGGTTTAATTATGACCTTTTTAACTTACAGACTCCCTGTAGTTTCTTCACAAACCCCAGTTTGGGGATGTTTAATGCACTTAATTTTGTTGATGACAAAAAATGAAACACTTTTTTTGTATTTTTATATCACTGTAGTACAAGATTGTTCTATTCAAATCTATGTGATCTATGTTTTCATCATGTACTTTGTATTCATTAATGGACTACAATTTGTAAGTAAGTAATCTACCCAGCACTGTATATATGAACTTTATAAAATAGTTTAAAACAATACGACCTTGCACGTTTCATCTTGACAGTATCAGAATTCACCACAAGATGGCGGCGCGTGTTCTTAAATGTAAAGCACGTTTTGCAAGTTTGAAGGATTTCTTCTCCCCAGCTGAGGGCAGTGATGAGCCCAGTTTAGATGAGCTTTGTTTGGTCTGGGGCTTTTGCTGGATTGTTTTTCTTCTTCTTTTTTTTTTTTTTTTTTACATTTTATTAGTCCACAAACAAATTGTCTTTATTAACTCTATCTAAATGTGCGCAACAACATATGTGCATAATTGTACAACCTTGTCTACAAAGCACAACACTCACACATTTACATTAGATGAATATGTGTACCACATGTGCCCAGGATCTGCAATAGAGAATAACAACACATTTAAAAACTAACGAGAAGGTAAAATAGCCAGCTGTGAGATATTATTCCAGCCGTCTCTCTAAAGCTTTGTTTACTGGGGCTCTCCCATGTTAAGACACTTTTAGTGTTGTTTGCAGATTTTAGTTGATACTATCACTTAGGCCACTCCAAGTCTTGTGCTCGCTAGTGTGATTGGGTGTGTAATTATTTGTATAGGTCTTTTATAATGTCAGACAGCTGCAAATGACATTTGTTCCGGTCTATTTTTCAATTGGATTTAGAAAGTGGTTACGTTTTGCTGTTAAAATTGTGATTTCAGTTATTCACAGCAAATATAAAAATAGAATATAATACAAATAACCATAATAAATAATATAAATATTAAGTAATATGTTATTTTTATTAAGTCTATTATTATTATTATTATTATTAAAGAGTTAAACAGTGAGAGTGAATTGGCTCGCTGTGATTGGTCTAAAGTTGGCTGTAGGGCTGGACCGTCTCACACTCTGTGTGTGTGTGTGTGTGTGTGTAGCGTGTGTCTGGACTGCGGAATATTTAGTTAACGGTATTTAAAAAACCGTTTTGATACAAATTTCGGTGCTGTAAATAATTTGTCTTGTGTGTTTTGTTATCAGACGAAACTTGGAGATGAAGTCGCTGTGATCTGAAGTGCTTGCGCGACACAGCGCGCGGTGACTGTCATCAACAGAAGTTTACGGCGATCAGCGCGTGTATTAAAAAGTGTCGCGCGAAAATACATGACGTCAGAGCGTTCAGGAATACAGTTGCGCGTGATAATTAAACCTATTGAATTCACTGGATCCAGTGTTGCGTGCGTGAGGATTTCTGACGTAGCGTCCAGTGTACATTGGCACGATTTGTCTGGAGTGTTTTAACAGGATGTAAGCATGATATTTTATCTATCAGTCGCGAGGAACAGATTTATCAACGTTTTCAGCATTTGGTAAGTCTTGTATTTTTGACTTGGAATATTTTATTGCATGTTTTATGTTTTAAAATGTACCTTTTACCCACTTGAAACCGCTTTTTTATGGACATGTGCTGGTTATTGCATGAATTAATATATCCTTGCTGCAAGTTGTGCTGTGTTGTGATTTAACTGAAACTTTATAAGACAACTGAAGTTGTGTTAGAATTGTAATTCAATCCTACACACGTTTACAACGGTGCAGCAGAAGTTCATTAGAGTTTTGGCATTGCTCTGGTATTGATTCACCAGTTCTTGTTCTCACTAAAAGATTTATTTCCTTTATAGATTGAAGAACCAGAGAGCTTTAACAGGGACATCATGGAACTCTTTTGGATTGTTTTCTTCATTTTTGACATTATTTTCATAACAGACTGCGCTAGAGGTGAGTAAAAGTATATTTGCCCTTGTAAAATGTCTGGGGGGGAAATTAAGCCATTACAGCAATTCGTGGTAAATGGTACATGTCAAAGAAATGAAATGATTATGTTTTAATCATTTCATATTTTAATATTCTTGGTTGAAAAAACGCTAGCGTTAATAAACAGTTTAGAAGTAATTGTGTCACTACAGGTTGAGTTTATGAACGTAATATTGTTGTTCTAGTTACAGTCACTAAATAGTCACATGCATGTCATGTGTGCTTGTCAGTATGATCAAGATTTATATTAAAAAGTGTAAGAGCAAATAATTTAAGCTTATAAGGTAACAAACTTGTCAGGTTTCAAAACTTTAGACTAAGTCCACCTAGTATAAATTCATCAAGTAATGCGCTTTAAAACCTATCCAAAATTTTCCCTTTAATGTTCAAAGATTGGCAAGAATCATTCAGCTGCTTTTATTATTATTATTTCTTTCAACCTTAATGTGACTTATTGGTCTTTATTTGATGTTAGATTTAACTGCAATATGTTTGGTATTATGTTCCCTATGAAAAAAAAAAAGAAAAAGAAAAGAAATCACTTTCCAGGTTCAGTTGTGATGGTTCAGTTGACTCATTAATCAGATGTGATATTCTATTGATATGCTAAACGTGATTTAAAACCTGATTTTAAATGATAGCCTGAAAACGTCTAAATTCAGTCCATCTCTTGCATTTACCGAGTTGAAATTCAATGCCATGGACTTTAAAGGATTCCTTTAACCTGTCTATTGAGTTCAGGACCAGATTGAGAGCTTGAGACTTTCAGGTTATGTCACTGGCATTGTTTGCTGAATGCAGTCCTCTCGCAATAGCGGTTCTCCGGTCTTCCTTTTCGACTGAAATGAACCATCATTTCCATTCAGAATGGGTTGAATGGGGGCCGGGGCCGCTGATGGGCAGATAGTACAGCTCACTGCCTCCACTCCATCAGGGCTGCATGTGAAGCGTGATGGAGTCTCCCTTTAGCGTTAGCGTACACCTCAGACTCAACAGCCTGTCACCGGAGCTGGCGCGAGAGAGAAAGAGAGAGAGAGCGACAGAGAGCGACGTCTGTGCAGATTGCATCTGTGAGGGGCCCTGAACAATGTGGCATTCACGGTCACATAGCCCTGGCCTTCATGGAGATGCTTAGCCAAAAGTAAACAGAAATGCAGAAAGCAATGCGATTAGATTAGCCAATTATGTTTGTTTGCTGTGCAATACCTAAGGTATTCCTCCCAAGTCAGACAGATTTGTGTTTGTAAGCAAATGCAGACAATTTGCCGCCTCGATCGTATCTGAGGCTCAAAGATGCGGGTGAAATATGATGTTACACTTGTAACATAGAACGTGACTGATGGAGCAATGAAGATTGTTCAGTGATAGTTGCATTTTCTCATAAAGGAACCTTTATTTTTAAGAGCAGTTGAATGCTTGGGTTCAAAGATCTCAATTCTCACAAAATGCAAATCTGAGTGGAATTAATTGCCCTTAAAGGGTTAGTTTAGCTGAAAAATACAATTCTGTATTCTTAACGCGCTTTACATAGAGCACATCAAATGCGGTAACTGGAAGCTCAAACGTACTTGCTTGACACATCAGAACCAATAAGATTTGTTCTCACGTGTCACGCAACGGTTGAGCTGCCGTTGACCATATTTGACGTGAATAAAAGCCTGAATAAAATATGTTCATCACATAAAATGGTCATTTCTCTTCAGAAGACTTGGATTAAACCATTGATTCATATGTATTACTTTTACAATCTCTTTATGAATGTTTTGAACCATCAGAGTTTTGATGGAATGAACTTATAATGGTGGGACAAAAATCTCTCAGGTTTCATTAAAAACTTCTTAAAGGGATAGGTCACTTTGAAATTAAATTTTGGTATGTTTTAGCTTACCTCAAGGGCATCCAAGATGTAGGTGTCTTTGTTTCCGCAGTAGTTTCAATTTTGATATTTTTAGGTCAAACCGTTCTTGTCTGTCAGTCATATAATGCAGGTCTGTGGTCACCACCTCAAAGAGCATGCACAGAGAAATCAAAATTAAACAATTCCCCATCGTAAGTACACATTGATGGCCTAAGACACGAAACGAGCGGTTTGTGTGAGAAAACGAACAGTATTTATATCGTTTTTACCTCTTGTTTTTTTTTTTTTACGGTGGATCACAAACAAATATGTGCATTACCGCCACCTATCTCAGAAATGGACCATTGACACTTTCCTATACTTCTTTAACCTATCAACCGACATAAATTCCCCTTATTTACCCGCATAGAGGCTTCATAGAATTTCATCCGGCGCTGCGTGTTCAGCTCCTCCGTCCACTCTCAGCCCCCATGACAGGAAAAAAAAGAACACGTCCAAGCGTCCAAGTGATCTGAGGGCGCGCACGCTTCCTGGTGTGTGATGTGTGCGCGCTGAGCAAGTGCCGGAATTAAATGAGTTTTTTTTTTCCTGTCATGGGGGGGAAATGGTCATTTTTCCGCAGCGCCGGATGAAATTCTATGAAGCCTCTATGCGGGTAAATAAGGGGAATTTATGTCGGTTGATAGGTTAAAGAAGTATAGGAAAGTGTCAATGGTCCATTTCTGAGATAGGTGGCGGTAATGCACATATTTGTTTGCAATCCGCCGTAAAAAAAACAAGAAGAAGAAAGTGCCGGAAGCGCGTGCGCCCTCAGATCACTTGGATGTGGTTGTGTACAAGAGGTAAAAACGATATAAATACTGTTCGTTTTCTCACACAAACCGCTCGTTTCGTGTCTTAGGCCATCAATGTGTACTTACGATGGGGAATTGTTTAATTTGGACTTCTCTGTGCATGCTCTTTCAGATAGTGACCACAGACCTGCATTATATGACTGACAGACAAGAACGGTTTGACCTAAAAATATCAAAATTGAAACTACTGCAGAAACAAAGACACCTACATCTTGGTTGCCCTTGAGGTAAGCTAAAACATACCAAAATTTAATTTCAAAGTGAACTATCCCTTTAATTTGTGGTTTGAAGATGACAGACAGTCTTATGGGTTTGGAACAAAATGAGGGTTAGTAAATAATGACATGATTTTTATTTCAGATCCCTTTAAATACTGAACCATCTGACAGAAGTGACATAAATGTTTTACTCTGTTTTTGTACTTTATTACAACTCATACAGCTACATCTTACATGGGACCAGTATATTAATGTCAACATGAAACTGCATTCAAGCCATTTTATTTTCGACTTTATTTTCTCCATCCGGAATTTTTGTTGTTACAAACCAAAACAAAGCCTAGGGGTAGAATTGATTTTAAGTGTATTAGCTTTATTGGTGATTTCATTCAGATGAAAAAGGAAGACAATTTTTTCACCTCAGATTTTCTTTGATATAATAATGTGCACTGATGAACTGTACACCGTAAAGCCTGCAACGTTCATTAAGAAAGTGAAGGATTTAGAATTTTGACATTAAAGGTTCTTTAGTGTTTCTTTAGCATTTTCCACTTTATTTGATTTGCATGTTTGGAATAAGATTACAACAGTACTCCAGTTATTTGGGAGTGATAGCGCAGGACCTGTAAGGTTGCTCTGTCCTTGACGTGAGGGGAGTTCTTCACATCAGATGACAAATATTTTCCGTTGTTAAAGGAAGTGTAGTTTGTGCAGCGCTTCCAAAGAAACTTTACAGTTGTGCAGCCTTTGCTATGTTTACGGGTCCAGGCATTTCGAGGTAGAAGAATTAACATCCGATTCCTTCCACTGGCCGCTTGTTCCAGCTGGCGATTTTGAATGTACGTAAATGCAACATGCATCCAATCCCATCTGAATCACTTTCGACCCGTTCACCAGCCATGCCAGAAGCAGAGTTTTACAATCCCATGTGGAATTTCAACAATTTGTCCACAGGAAAAACCTTAAAGTGTGCAGTTTATATGATACAATGGCCTTGTAGCTTGAATGGATATCATTGTGTGTTAGACACTGGGAGACTGTAATTAAGACCCTCAAGCCTTGTAAGTTACAGCTTCCCATTTTTGTTTTCTCAATCATATCGACATGAATTATATCCTCTGAAATGGATCAACATTTGCTCATACTATACAAAAATATCTTTGTGTGTGCTTCTTTTAACAATGCAGAAATTGCTGTTCACATATTTACTTAAGAATTGGGCTTGTGTGTGGGTATTTTAGTAGGGAACACAGTTGCAGGGATATAGAAGAGTGTTTTGGGAACATATGGTGAGCTCTGAAGATGGGCTGAAGTGTTTGTAGGCACACGCTGATTTGTTTACACTGATGTGGACCACCCTTGAAGCATATGTCGATACTCACTAAGATGTGTGGATCTAAAATCTCAATGGAGCAAACAGTCAGATGATCTGCTTGCAAAATAAACACCCTTATGACCTCCAATCTGAGGGACATTAAATCTAATCTCTGGAAAAAAAATACTAGTCACAAAACCAAGTCCCCACCTCCCCTCCCCCCTTCAATTTATCTTCTTTTTTTTTTTTTGTAGCTTTTCCTTTTTTCCACCTCATTTGTTTATCACCAGCAAAACGTCCAGGAAGTTAATTTAGTGTGTTTAAGAAACATGCAGGTGTTACAGTTGGTAGCTCCATTCATCCCACTGTCAAAACAGTGGGTTGATTATCAGTTTTCCTTTATCCTCAAACTTCCTCTAGTTGTGCAGCATGAGTTACGGTCTAAACCGAAGCGCAGTCTAGTACCAATTAGATGGTTGAATGCATGGTTTATCGTGAGGATACCCGGTATAAGTAAAGAAGGTTGTAAATCTCATTTCCATTGAGGAAGACTCAAAGAATGGCTGTTAAGTGGGACCAATAAAGTAGTTATTGAAGTCAAATGGTGTTTACATAGTGGCCATTTTTGTGTCACCTACTCCCATTTGCAATAGACTGTGAGGGACATTCTTCTGTAATGAGGCGGAAAAATGGTTGGGAAACATAAATGGTGTCATTTGTTTTACCAGGACTCTGTATGGCATGAGCTGTATAACAGACCATGGGAAAGAAAAAAAAAAAAGAAAAAAAAATCAAATGCCTTTATATCCAATTGAAATAGATGTTGGTTTTGTACAACTCATTTTAATTTATTCTTAATTAATTATTCAACTCTTTTGAAAATAAAAAGTGTATCAGTCAATTAATGACTATTTTGGTCAAAGACTTTTAGTAAAACTTTTTTGAATGATACTTTCATTCAGGAAAAATGCATTAAATTGTTTAAAAAAAACAAAAAAACAGGAAAGACATTTATAATGTTACACAATTATATTTTAAATATGCTGTTCTTTTGACCTTTCTTTTCATCTTGAAAAAAAAAAAAAGGTTTTTCACAAAAATATGAAGTAGCCCAACTGTTTCCAACATTGATAATAGTCTGCAAATCGGTGGTACTTAAAACAGACGACAATATTGTCAAAATGATCCCCATCCACATGGACCTGAGATAGTGACTAAAAAGGCTATATTATGCATGCCAGGCCAGTAGTTGGCGATGTCCCTTTGTCAAGAAAAACCCCGCAAACATGTAATACGCATGTCACCATTTTCACAAATTCACATTTTTGTGAAGACGGTATGGAGACGGTAAAGGCATCATTTTCACAACCTTGCACTTTGAAACCCTTTTTCAAAAGCTTGCATTTTCGGGCCTCCAAAACGCTGTTGTCTTGTAAATGAATGGCCAAAATGCATGAAAAGTATTTTTTCTGTTTTCAGTTGAAAACGGTTTAGTGTAAACATACCCTCAGAATGATTTCTGAAGGATCATGTGACACTGAAGACTGGAGTAATGACGCTGAAATGATGAAGTTTTGTATCACAGGGATAAATTACATTTTAAAATATATTACAATAGGAAACAGTTATTTTAAATTGTAAGAATATTTCACAAAATTACTGTTTTTACTTTATTTTTAATAAATGCAGCCTTGATGAGCAAAAGAGACTTTTAAAAAACATAAATAAAATGTTACTGACCCTAAAATTTTGAATGGTAGTGTAAATACATTTTTAGGATTTCATTATAGTAAATGAGTCATAAGCAAGTGTGAGATTTGAAATGATTTATTTTACACAGTCTACTCAAAAAAATCACTAAAAATATTTATATATATATATATATATATATATATATATATATATATATATATATATATATATATATATATTAGTGGTGGGCATAGATTAATTTTTTTAATCTAGATTAATCTCACTGTAATCTTGGAATTAATCTAGATTAATCTAGATTAAAATGGCTCATTTGAATTCTGACGAAGGCATTCAGAATATGTGTGCTACCCAAATAATGACTAAAGGGCACGTGTTTCTTGTGAAGAAATGCCAGAGATTTTGTTTTTTTTTATTAAAAATAACATAATAATGTAATTATTATTATTTTTTTACTTTGAGCAATGATGGAGCTATAATAGACTCTTCTTATGAGCATATAAAACAAAACAGCTCCTTGGAAAAAATTAAATATAGCCTAATATTGTAGTAGTTATAAACAAAGGTCTATTTTTAGTTCAGATTAACATTTGAGGGCAGCAATTTTATTCATAATGTCAAAATAAAACCAACGTAATGTTACTTGAAAGCATTATAGCCTACTATTCCTGCCAAACTTCCATTGTTGCAGTTTAGTGTTACTACAGTATCCATGGTGAATGTTGCAGATCTGTGGACACTGGATAGTTCATTCATGGCACAATGTTTCTTCCTGGCTTCCACGCACTGTTTGATCCGTTAATAACGGAGAAATGTGAATGTTTCTCACTAGATCTCGCAGCGATGTTATTACTTAAGTAGCGAATTCAAATGATTTCTTTACTGGATCTCTTAACTGTGTAGTAACAGTGTCGCTTGATCAAGATCGGCTCGCGCTGCTTTGGTCCAAACTGATAAACAACGGTCCGTCAACCACACAATAACGAGTAGCTCAGTTTCGTTCCGCTTACATTACGTTTGCCATTTGATGTCGAGAATGTTGTGGTCGCGCCAGCGTCTCTACATTATGAGCGCGCTTACCACGCGCGACCCGCCTACATTCGAAATAATGAAATTTTGGTCGGCAGGAAAAATGCGTACCAAACACCGAACTGAATTCGGCTAGGTGTACATCTGCGCTAAAATATCAAGGTGAAAGTCATCATAGCTTGCGTAGTATAGACCCAGCTCCCAACCCAACTTTGAGAATAGATTAACGGCGATATTTTTTTTATCGCCCGATAAGAGTCTCACGTTAACGCAGCACGTTAACGCCGATAACGGCCCACCACTAATATATATATACCTTAGATTTTGGATGCTAACACACCAGGGATGGCTAGCAATTGATGCCAATCATCTCAAAATGGCCTAATGTTGGCCAGACAAGTTTGTCGATATATAACTATTGTCTGACTGGTTTGTGGATTATTTGGATGACTTGAGACACTAATGAAGGATTATGTTATGAAATCACAATTGATCTGTGTCACTCTGGCTGATGTGATTTTGATTAGGCCATAAAAAAGACCAAAAGGTCACTGGATGAGTGGCATATGGTGACTCTTATGGTGGCTAATAGAGGTTCACAGATCCTGCAGTTCAGGTTGGGAGTTCCTTCTCTGGGCTTGGCGCCTCACGGTGCCTGGATGCTGGTGCGGGATCTTGTTACTCAATGGGGGAGGTGCTCGTAATGATGGGAGTGTGAAAAGAGGAAAAACAGCCCAAATTGAATTGGGGGTTGCACAAACATTTAGCTAAATGTGTGACTAGAAGTATGAGTCCACCGAGCAGCTGTGCCCAGCAGGGAAAGGAATGAACTTTTCCATTAAGAGCCAATATTTGATTTACAGGTCAATTGTTTTGCCTTTGGAAGGGCAATTTTAAAAATAAGTCTTTTAAGTCAAATACTTACATTTAACCAATAACTTGCCAATCGGTCAGTATACTATAGTAAAGACTGTTACCATTTAAAATTTAATCAACATCAACAACTACAAAGGTGGAACAGAAGCTGATCTGACATGGCATTTATGTTTAATGCTGCTTAAAGCTGGCATACATGTATTTACACAACAATTGTATAATGTACATTTATATAAATTAAAAAACAAGAATTCATAACAGGGTAGTGCTGCAAAATTTGGCAAAAATCTATTAATTCAGGTCAAAACAAGTTTGTTTTGGGGGAAACGGCACGTGACGTAATATTCTGTCTACACAGACAAAAGCTAGGAAATGTTTATGAATTTGTTGATTGCTTTTTACATATTAGAAAAGCAAGACTTCACGTTGATTATTTTTAGTAGCATGACAAATAAAATTGTTATTCAAAAAGGGAATAAATTCAATACAGAAAGCAAAGAACACGGAAGCGGTCCATGACCTCAGTCTAGCGCGAGTTCTGCACTCTCGTAAATAACCACTGAATCTGTTTATGATGAGATACTTTGCAAGAGTGCAGAAATCAGTTAGTGCTCTGAACCAAACATTTTCAGAATCGAAACGCCTCTGTTTGGGCATCACATTCATAAGAAAATTGTGTGGTTGTTTATATTGCTCAGCACTGCAAAAGAAAAAAGAATGTATATCTAGAATTGTATATCTAATTGTAAAGCAACGATCGACACTTTTCATTCATTTTCACATTTCATTTTAATCATGACAGCCTTAGTAGATCTAGTTTAATTGTGCAGTGGCATTTCTGTGCCCCCCTTATCTTGAATTTGCAGGGCATTTCTGCTCATTTTGGTGCCATTTTTGCCCCTATTACCCCAATTAATTTCCAAGCCTGGTGTCCAGTATATAGGTTGTCCCAGACTGGAATTTGAAAGCCGATTACAGATGGCATCCACACATTCATTGTCCAGCTCCTAAATTCCTCTTATAATAGCAAATTTACAAATGGCGTGTCCCAAAGCAGTAAATCTCAGTCAAATGTGAAGCTCGTTAAGCAGTCCGCTGATAGCTGCTGGGAATCAGTCCTACATGTTTCACACGCTCACTCGCACTTCCTGGTCGTAGCATAGGCTGAATAGCTCATTGTGTTGGGCCGGTGGTCTGTGTTTGGCCAGTGCTCAGCAGAAAAGGTCAAAGGTCAGTGTAGAGGACCAGAGAGAAGGCCAGATTGGGTTGCATGCCTGACCCCACAACAGAGGTCTTACAATAACATTTCTCCTGTTTTGTCTGCCTGAACGTCGCTCTTCCAAGCGCTTCCCGTTTTGCGATTCGGACTTGTTGGCTCGCCGCTCCTCTGCGCTGTCTGGGACGCCTCCCGCCCCCATATCCCCAGCTGTTCTTTTGGTTGCATTACAAATGATATGTTGAAAAGCAGTCCTCAGACTGGAGACAGCTCCCCTTGTTTTCTTTGGGATTTGGCATGTCAGTTTGTGTTGGGGCCTGTGCCTCTCCAGCAGCTGTGCATATGTCATGTGTCAGAGAGGGCTCTGGTGCTCCCTGTGCAGCAGAAGCCCAGGACAACCTTCAACAAAGAAGCTATGCGCGTGATTGATGGATGGCATCTCTTGCAGTTAGGCCGTCCACTGGCACGCAAATGCGTCAGCTTCCCGAAAACTTTTTCTTTTGTTTTGTTTGCTTAGGCAAGGCAGGGCACTTAACCGTACCGCCCGTCAGCCCCTGTTGTGTCTGACCTGCCCCAGATATCAGCCACATGCCACCCTGCACTACTGAATTGCAAGGGCTAAGATGCCAGTGTCTTCCAGAAGTTGCTTTGTATAGAAATGCGCCATATATTGCTTTCCAAGGTTTTGCTGTAACTATATGCAAACACTTAGAGGGATAGTTCACCCAAAAATGAAAATCAGCCCATGATTTATTCACCCTCAAGCCATATACTAGGTGTATATGACATTCTTCTTTAAGACGATAAAGTCGACAAAGACGTTATATTTTAGTCGATAAAGTTTTTAATATGGACATTTTTCTTACACGAACACATCGCTTCATTTCAAAAGGCCTTTATTAACCCTTGGAGCACTTTTATCATGGATAGATGCACTTTTATGGACTTCAAAACAGAAACGGACATTCACTGCCATTTTAAAGCTTGGAAGAGCCAGGACATTTTTTTATATAACTCTGATTGTATTCGTCTGAAAGAAGAATGTCATGTACACCTAGGATGGCTTCAGGGTGAGTAAATCATGGGCTAATTTTCATTTTTGGCTGAACTGTCCCTTTAAGTTGCAAAAATTATTGCATACCTCATACTGTTTTTGAAAAAAATAATTGCTATTGTAATGCTATTTTGTTTGATAATGCAGTAACATTCATACATATTTTAAGTGTGACTCAGGGGTTCCAAATACTTCTTGTGACTGTTGTATTTGGCTGTTCTACTCGCATGAGTCTAGAGGTTTGCGGTCCAGTTTTCTCTTCTTGCAATTTGTTTTCAAGCCAATTAGGAATGTAACCCTCTGACCCCCTTAATCCCAAGCTACCTCTTTGTCTCTTAAACATCATGACATGCCTCCCCTACTGGCATACCCTGTTCAAGGTGAAAGGTTTTCCATGCCTAAACAACAGCCGCAGAGTTGACTGACGTTAAGTGACTGGCGGAATGCAGAAAGATTTCCTCACCATTGTCAGACAGGACATGCGACAGATGTTCTGCCCAACATGATTATTTTATATCATTTTTATTAGGGCTACACGATTTGGGAAAAATGTCATATTTTAGATTATTGAGGTCAATATTGTGATTGCGATATAATAAACAAATGGTTTCATGAGTCAACTTGCTTGGTTCTCAAGGAAAATGCACACAGATTAGTGATAATGCTGAAATGTGTATTTCTCAACTCAAACTAGCAACAACAACTAAATGCACAGTGTTTTCAAATTAAAATAATATTTTTTTACAAAATGAAATAATGACATCTTTGCATTGCTGCAAACCTGTTAATGTCTCAATAGTACAATAGTATAAAATAAATAGAACAATAAATAAGAACATTTGTATGCTCAATATTTGAACATTCTGTCCAGTCAAAAAGGGACATTTAAGCAGGATGTGTATTGTGATTGTCAAAACATTTGGTAACTAAACAGAAGTTTGTTAAATTTAGTGACAACATGTTACAATGTTTACGTGGTAGCTATAATGACTGGTAGGCTACTGTTTTTATTATCGCTTGACACAAATTTCACGATTTCAATTCAAATTTTGTGATTTGATTCCGATCTTGATTCAATATCGATTGATTTGGATAAATATTAGCTACAGTAGATACATGTTAATTTTTCTCAAGAAAAAAAAAAATCTTACCTAATCCTGTAAACATACAGAGAGCCCTGTCAGCTATTATTATTAAAGGTTAAAAAATGACAACCCAAATTAAATATAATGTGGTTTTCATTAGGCTATAATAACAATGTTACAATATTTTTATGATATAAGTGAAAATATAATAAATATTTAGTATAGTGCACATGTGTAGCAAAACACTCCTCTTTCTATAAATAATTTGTCTAGCCAAATAACGTGCTATCAAATGGCTTTCATGAGGTAAATGTAACGTTTTGTGAAATTGTTCTCCAGCTGTTTTACTGACCTCTTTCCGCGGTTGAAAAACACTGATCGATCGATATTATTTATGAGGCATAAACATTTCGGTAAGTTGTAGGCCTACTGTATCTTTCAACAAACCTATTGTTCATTCATGTTTATTTACTATTAACTAGTTAAGAGAGCTGTTCGGTTCACGACCACGATCTGTCACGTCACATTTACAAGCGCCAAAACGCTATTGTTTGAATTTCGTAATAAAATTGACAGAATCTGAGAGCTATCAAAAGTAACCTGCTCTGTCTAGTCTGTCTTTTCTCTGCGTGAGAAAATGGATGTGTGGCGTGAGAGCGTGTGAATAGTGTCAATTGCGTGAGTCTCACCCTGAATGTGTGCGAGTTGGCAGCCCTGCTCTCTCTGCTCGGTGTCAGTTATCTTATAGCCAAAATATCGCCATATAACAGAGGTGGATTTTTTTCTGGCCACCAGTTCTGCAGATCAACCGCCTGCTCAGCATCCATCTTCATTTGTTCTCCGCGCTGCACACCGGAGAAAGTCACGACGTGACCATACGCACCACACGCGCCACTGCCTAAACTGAAACTGACTGGTCTTCTTTTTATTAGCAGTGTAGAAAATGGGCAAACAGCTCTCAGAGAGAATGGGTTGTCATGTCCACACATGCATTTATTTATTTCATAAAATCGCAGCATTTCGCGTCATATTATCACATAGGTTTGACATTGTGATTGCGATATGATTAATCGTGCAGCACTTTCATATATATAAATTCAAGCTGCCTGTTTACAATAATTTTTGTGAATAGTAATTGTCTTATTGTATTTTTTTTTAATCGTTTTATTTTATAATTATTTTTGTGAATACAAATTTTTCTCATTTAAAAAAATAAATATACCAAGTATGCATTTTTTTTTTTAAATCTCAAGGGATTTTTGGAGAAACATCTGAGACAAAGTTGCTACTGAAATGATCGTTGTTTCTATTTTTCTTTTATTAATTATTATGTTTATATGTGTTGCACTCATTAATGGTTATTTTATGGTGTGGTTGCCCAGGCTGAATCTTTTTTTGTCTGTTATAAGAGTGAAAAGCATAGCCAGCTGTTGGGTTGAAATCCACACAGCAGTTGGAATGTGTGAAGTGTGTGAGAGTTGTGGAAGTGGTTTCGCAGAGGCTGCTCGAACCTGCATTTGTGTGAGCTGAAGAGATTTTCTGTACAGTCAAGTCACCTTTATTTATATAGTGCTTCATACAATACAGATTGTTTCAATGCAGCTTTACAGTGATAACAGGATAAATGAATTAATAATGCAAACAATTCATTTTGGCTGTACAGCAACTCTAAATGAAATTAGAGTCAGTTCGGTGTCGATTCAGTTCCGTTGTAAAGATCATCATTTATTTAATTAGTTCTTTTTATCTACAGTGTTGTCGTCATCCAGCTCAGTTCAGTTCTCATCCAATAGTGTCAGTGCAGTCAAATCAATAGTGTGCTTACTACTCTATTGCATGAAATATTTTAAACACAATTCAGATACTGGTCAATAGCTCTAACAGCTGCTGGCTGTTATATGTCGCTCAGCCTCTCCAAGGATCAGGCCTGATAAATTACCTATATGGGGATATAAGAGGCTCTTTTGTAACAGGTGTAGGTGTCATTTTCCCAAATCCCAAATCCATTGTCCATTGGAGGTCCAGTTAAACTCTCAAACCTCATACTGTGTTGCTTTGGGATGTTGAAATACATTCGTGATGCTGGCTGTCTTGTTAAAGGAATAGTTCACCCCAAAGTCCACACAAAAAGCTCCATAAAAGTACCTTTAAAACTTTAAAAATAGTTTAAAAATCTTTTTCGTTGAATTGGTGGATCTAGTTCACAAAACCTGAATGCCTGATTCGTTTACTGAATAATTCATTCATGAATCAGACTGATGTGGCTCTCGAGTTCGCAGTGATTCACTGAATTATCAGGAATAAATTTCATTTCATTTTGTCACACAAAATGATTGTACTTTGACTTCATAAAAATTCATGCAGTTGACACTATGATGGTGTGTTTGCATCCTTTTTGAGCTTCATTGTAATAGGTCGAAAAAGAGCAACCAGCACATTTTTCAAAACTTCTCCTCTTGTGTTCCACGAAAGAAATGAGGGTGATTAAATGATGACAGAATTTAAATTTTGGGTGAAATATCCCTTTAAACACTTGCAACGCTTTTTTAACAGCACAATGCGTGTTTCAGACACTAGAGCTGTGTTTCAAGTAGAGGCCCTGTTTCTATAAATATTTGGCAGGATAGCTGATTCACAGCCGGCTCCCGTGGGTCTGATCATTTTATTTTGAGCGGGAGTGGAAACGGAGACGAAGGTTGTTCATGGGGCGGAACCGCCCGTGAAAGACCCTCACGTGACGCCAGTGCAAAGGAAAATAACCACGAGGCAGATGACAGATCAGCGTCCCGCAAGGGCAAAATTCGATGTACACTGACAGGTACAAGTGCTGTGACGACGGATTCATTTGAGACAATATTCCATGATTGCCGGCCACGTGAGGTTCCCCTTCAGTCAATGGACAATTTGTCGGATCTGGCTGTGCCTTTCGGGGTCAGGGTATTCTTCTCCTGTGGCGCCACAATGAATACAGGGCTAAAGCGCTTTACAAGGACAAGCTGACGGGGGAAGGGGGAGATCGGAACGGGAAACTACAGAAGTGCTGCGTTTGTAATTTTATACAGGTACTTCATGTGGACCCCATTATGTAAATAGCACGCCATAAGCCTTGGACCAAAAACTCGGCTTTTTTCCAGTCACTTTTCTTTTTTTAAAACTGAAAATGATACAAAGCCCCTCTATGACCAGATTGCATATTGCACATTAAGAACACATGGGCCGTGTGTCGACCCGGCACTACTTCACTCCCAGCTGACGTTGTTTGAGCGCAAGAGCTTTGAGTGGAATGGCCTGCAACCCCCTTCCTCTGGTGCATCTCACTACCTCTCCAGTCAAATGGAGGGCTGTCCTCATGATACACCCAGTCTACATTAGATCCCAGTACTGGATGCCATTCTTTTTCACGGGTCAGCTTGACTCGAGGTGTCTTATGTGCCGTTTTGCCCTGGTCAGGTGCCCACAGAGCGTGTAGATGAAACGCTTTCTGATGGAGAGCGGCACAGAACAAACGAGGTTAGTCATGGCCGAGACACGGTGTGGAATGTGTGTGAGGCAGGAGGAGCGAACAGACTCCGGCAGAGGCCCGGGAATGCCGGCCTTTCAATGGAAAGGGAAGATACTTATAGTGGAAATTGAAGTTTGATTTTAGAGGGAATTATTATTATTAATAAAAAAAAAAATTATGTGTTTAAATGTGATTTATGTTTTTATATGTGTGGGTGGGGTATATATATTTAAAAATTTTATGCATTCAAAAAAGAATAGAAATCTAAAACACTAAAACATCTAAAACAAAACTCTCATTGCTAAAATATTCTGGGTGGTTGCCAGGGCGCTGTGCTGTGGTTGCCAAGGAGTTTTGAGTGGTTGATAAAATGTTCTGGGTGGATGCTAGTAGGGGCAAAATTTTACCACAATATTCTTTAAACTTTGGTTTATAATGATATTATAACTATATATTGATATACAGAAACATTTTTATGGAAATGTGATTATAAAGTACTGAAAAAATAATGGTCCTTATGACAATTTCCAAATTAATGGTAGACCACAGAATTAATGTTAGATCGCAAATGTATTTATTCGTTTTAAGTTTACATTACCATTCAAAAGTTTTGGGACGGTAAGATTTTTTTCATGTTTTTAAAAGAAGTCTCTTATGTTCACCAATATATTTTGAAGATATGAATATATTTTTAATTTTAATTTATTGCTGTGATGCAAAGCTGAATTTGCCATTCTTCAGTGTCACATGATGCTTCAGAATTCATTCTAATATTATGATTTGCTGCTCAAGAAACTTTTCTTATTATACCATGATCTGTCTGAATACTCCATTCTGATTTGCTGGAAGGTGTGCAATAAAACTGTTTAATGCACAGGTAGTTCCAAGTCAGTTTAATCACCATTCTATATTAATGGATTGTTTTCATTGAAACACACACACACACACACACACAGTCACTGGGAGATTGTGCTGCACACACATTCATCAGCACAGAAACTCACCAACGCTGCCCAGTGACTTTTATTGATAAAATAGCTTCACTACTGAATTGCTAATTTATATTTCTCACCCACTGCGCAATGTGATGTTGGAGTGACGTCATTTTCATGTAATTTTTGGACGCCCAAATTCGGTCCATTGAAGGGGTTGTTTTGTCTTTTTTCGACGTCTTCCGCACGTCTAATGTTGACGTCCGTCCAGAAAAGTTTGTTTGTGAGAAGAAGGAAGGAGACGGGGTCGGCTTGCTGTGGATCGTGTGTTTTATTAGATAAGTCACACACACACACACACACACACAAGCGCCAACGCTCTACTGTTTGAGCTACAGCATCACACCTTTGTACGCGTCTCCAGTTATCACCTGATGCTGAGACGATCAAATGGAGTTTTTGGAAAATTATCTTAAATAATTATAAATATGTATTCATATGTATTAATCATGTTGATAATAACAATGTTGATATTTGTAAAAAAAAAAAAATTATTACATAGTAATCATGTCAATTTCCTGCACCCGTCATAGACGTCCAAATGACGTCCAAAAAAATTACCCAGTTCAAAGGTCCAATGTTGAACGTTGATATGACGTCCAAGTTGGGTCATGGTTGGACGTCCAAATAGTGGACCTAGTTTGGATGTCGAATATGTCCAGAATTGGTCATGGACCGACGGACCCAATATAGACATGATCTGCACGTCTATCCGACGTCCAATGTTTAGTGGGCAGCAATGAGGGGGTAACATCGCTGATTTTAAAGTAATTAAACTCAAAGCTTTGTTGTTAATAGAGAGAGACGCCGAACAGACCGTTAATTCACACACACACACCTCTCATCTCTCATCTCTCATCTCTCTCTCTCTCTCTCAGTAATGAATTCTAATAAATGCTATAATACATTCATTCAAATAAGCGTTCAGATACTAGATCTGATAAGCCGTAACTGACGAAAATAACCATCATTTTTACCCTTCTGTTCAAATTGTGCTGCAAACATAAATAACAGCTTTAAGTTGTCCATGCTGGCGAATGATCGTGGTATAAGCGGGATAATCCACGACTAGCTGTGCATTAAATTAAACATTTGCATTGTTCAATATAAAAAAAATTGTGGCCCTTTTATCATGCAGAATATCAAAAGTTTGATTGCTTATTCAACAATAACTAGCCTCTCTTCAACAGCAGGACGAGTTACGCATTGATGTTTTGAACAAGCCTCTAAAGCTAAGTGTGACCAATAATAATAATGTTGAACCACTAATATTGATAATAAAATTGTATTTTTTGATGTGTACTCATTTTAATTATATTTTAAACTACGCTTTATGTCGTTGATAATACCACAATATGGATTAGGCTTCAACCTGCATCTGTTGTTATAGTGCAATGGGGCTCCTATAGTTAACAAATATAGAAAGTTTATTACAAAAGTGAGCAATTGCAGGTGCTGGCCTCCTATCTGAAGTGGGGTTAGTGCCCTGAGTACAGATAAGACAGAGAAGTGTGATCGGACAGGCTCGTCTCAGCCTTTATCAGGCAGCTGGAGGCTGTCACCGTTAAATATTAGCCATAGAGATATCGGCCACCCGTCCCTCCTGCACACACTGGTAATAGTTTCCCTTTGCTATACTGTTTTGATATCAAGTTGTCCTTGTGCTGTGTTACAGTCTTTCTCCCTCTTCTTTTCAGCACTCCACACTTTGACCTGTGCTGCAACCTCAAACCCAGCTAAAGCTGTCTCGGCCATTTCATGTCTTTCAATGGTAATTTCATACTTGCGACTTCAGTAACTAATTCATCATCTTGTACTCCGAAATCGGCTTTGATCTCAATGGATTGTCAGCCTGACATCATTAAGTTTTAAACGTATAACATTTGATTCAAGCCACCAGTTGTCTTGTGGAAAGATGCAAATTGCAGATGCTGTGTAGACTGGTGTGTGTGATGAGCGACCATTTATAGCTGTGTTTTTATTCTTTGTCGTCCTGGGGGAGGGAAGGGGTGGATATCTTATATGCTCATGCTCTGCATTCCCGGCCTCTGTGAGCCGTTTGTCTGAGTGGTAAAGTGGAATTAGCCGCCTCTCCCTGCCAAATAGCACACACTCGGATGTGTGACTCGCCTTGCACTGGGTTCCCAAACCGGGCTTTGTGAGTTGATGAAAAGCTAATCATTTATTTAATCAAATGTAACATTCAAATAAAGAAATGGGGCTGTACAAGTACGATTAAATGGCATGTGTTTCAGAGTGAAGAGCGGCACTGCGTTCATTTACACGCATACAGTTGATAATACTGTGTTTTCAGAGCTCAGTTCATGGTAAATGGTGCTTACCAGGAAATCCATCTCTGCAAGCACTGCGAGTTTAACATGCATTCGGGAACGTAATGTGTGATAGGCTCATTTGCATAATTTTCAACAGTATTTGTGGACAGAAGTTAATGGCATTTCATCAATATAACAATTTTTGGGCCAAGTCGTGCAGCCAAACCAGACTGAAGTTTGGAATAATTACAAATTTTTAAATGTTTTTTAAATAAATCTCTTATGCTCACTAAACCTGCATTTATTTGATTTGATACAGTAATAAACAGTTGTGCTGCTTAATATTTTTGTGGAAACATTATAAATGTGTTTGCTGTCACTTTTGATACATTTAATGCATCCTTGCTGAATAAAAGTATTCATTTCTTTTCTTTTTTTCCCCTGTAAAAATCGTACTTACCCCATGGTAGTGTATCACGGTTTTCACAAAAATATTAATCAGCACAACTGTTTTTAATATTGATTATAATAAGATGTTTTTTTTTTTTTTGAGCAGCAAATCAGCATATTAGAATGATTTCTGGCGGTTATTGTGACACTGAAGAGTGGAGTAATGATGCTGAAAATTCAGCTTTGCATCACAGGAATACATTTTAAAATATATTCACATAAAAGTCTGTTATTTTAAATTGTAATAATACAATTACTTTGTGAGCGTAAGAGACTTCTTTCAAAAACATTATACAAATCTTAATTATTCCAATATTTTGTCTGGAAGTATATAGGGTAGCACTTTACAATTAGGTTCATTAGTTAACATTAGTTATTGTATTAAGTTACATTAACTAACAATGATCAATAAATTTGATACAGTATTTATTAATCTTTGTTAACGTTAGTTAATAAAATACAGCTGTTCATTGTTTGTTCATGTTAGTTCACTGTGCATTAACTAATGTTAACAAATACAACCTTTGATTTTAAGAATGTATTAGTAAATGTTGAAATTAATATTAACTAAGATTAATAAATGCTGTAGAAGTATTATTCATTCTTAGTTAATGTTAACTAATGAATCTTATTGTAAAGTGTTACCATACATAGTTTTAAAGTAAAAGCAATCAAAATAAAAGATGTTTTATCTGTTTACCTGCATGTCATGTGACCATTAACCAACATCAGAGAACTGTGAACATGCAAAGTTGATGTTAAATTATTCAAATATTAACTTCAAATCTCAGGGGATACTTCAAGAAAACATCGAAGGTGTTCCGCTGCCGAAATGGTTTGGGAACCCCTGGTCTAGCTTGCCACATGCTACCCAAACATATTGTCCTGGTCCATACGTGTGTTCCCGGCTCAGTCATTAGTCCCCATCGTTGAGTCCACATGGCTAACTCGGCACCCTGTGGAGGTCATTTTTATCTCCCCCTGTGAAACATAAAGCCCCCACAGCAGCCACGTGTAATTGAAGTTGTGGCCTTTAACACAGTTTTTCGCCAGTGTGCAATAAGAAGCTGGCTTTTCCTCCGGTTTCCAGGCTGAGGTCGCAGCCCTGGGAATTCTCTGCTCTGTATTTTTTCAGGCTCCCCTTTCACGTCCAATACATCTGGATAATTGTCATCCAGACCCAAGTTTCTTCTATTGAGCTCTCATAAAAGTCTTTATAACCAGTGGAAGTATGTCGTCCTTTAAATACTCCTCAGTTCTTGGCTCTTTAGCTTGCGAAAACAACGCCTGCTGAACGTGTCCTTTTCATAGCTTTTCAGCACTCTGATTTCCAGACTTTACTGCAACATTTCGTTTCTCAATTCGTTTACACCGAGAAGACAGGTGCTGTTTAAAACGAACATGATCTGGGTTAATTTGAAAGGACAAACCATGCTTTGTTTCCAGTGAACCTGTGGCCGTTATATAAGGTGAGATGGAGGTTTACACTCCTCAGAACTGACAGCTTTAAATGTTTCTGGAATAAGTCCCATTGAGGTCTGGTTCTTTGACCAGCATTATTCATTTCTCTTCAAAGACTCTTTCTACTTTGACAATTATATTTCGGCCCAGACTTTACATGGCAAAAAAGAAGAAAAAGAAAAAAATCATATATATAGAATAGATATAGATATAGGTATGTGTGTGTGTGTGTAAACATCTAAACAAGATAAATTTACTTTAAAAGCAAAGTTGTGTTTTAGGAAAGGATATCTTCTTCATTGACATTTTGTAAGCATAAACCTCACAGTTTTTTTATTCTTAGATTCTTTAAATTTATTCTTAAAAATACACTATAGGAATGTAGTATGAAAACTAGCATTGAGCGCTTTATTAAATATCTTTGTTTTAAGAAGGAATAAAGAGCTCATGTCGTGTTCCTATAGTGTTCAATGCCAGAACAGCGAAGGGAACTTAAAAACTGTAAAGAATCTGCTGACTGGTCGACATGGCAACATTATCTGCTCAACACCCAACACCCAACTGGCTTCTGGTTCTGAGATTCCCAGAAAAGTGTGTCTCCTTTGGGGCCATGGCAGAACGGCAGAGCCAGCCAAACCTCTCTTTTTCCCACCGCTCCAGCCCTTCATTAGATAAACCACTCACTCACTCACTGCTCCAGTTTGTGGGATCCTGTGCCATTCACAACATGTTTTTTTTTTTACCCTCATCTGGAAACCCAATACATGTCATGTTTTGTACTGTATCTGTTTTTTAATTGATTGCATGTAATAATATTGATTAAAGGCCTGTTACATTACCATTTATTTGAAACTTCCAATAAGACGTATAAAGTTTTTTCATTCTGGACTTTTGTGTGATTTAAAGGCAACTTTAAACTTTTACAATTGGAGACTTTTCCATTTGTTAAAATTAATTATAATTTAAACTTACAATGTAAGACAAAAACATTTTTTAGAAAAAGCAGATACGCAGAACAGAATGAAATTGGTGTTTGCGTGCTGTTAGTGTGCACACAGAAACAGAACATGAGGTCGAATTGACTTTCACTTCATGCGCTCGAATGGTTTAAAATCGCTTGAATAAGTTTAAACTGACAGGACATAAAACACATGCAAATGATAAACTTTCGCTCTATGATGGTTAAAGGTTGCTGTTAATCCAAAAATCACGTGCATTTCGATCAATTACAATACCCATACCAATCCGTCTATCATAGATGCACACATTGCAATTTCGATGCTAAAACGATAAATTGTGAAATATCGTAATCCACGGTTGAGCATACTTTATTACGACCGTCTAGGACCAGCCGTAACAAAAATGAATGTGTGCTCACTCACAATTTAAATGTTAAACAAAAGTGAGTTTATTAACAAGAAAATAGTAAAAACCAGAAACAATGGGATCAAATTCAGGAGTGGACAAGGCCAAAATAACAAACTAAAATAAATAGTTTAGTACCCTCTAAATTCCCTAAAAGAAAGAAAGCACATCAAAAGAAAAATACAACGTAGCTTCCCTAACTCCCTTAACCCAAAACATGAAAGCTGTGTGGACATGACACTGTGCATGAGACGGAGCGGACTGCAGAAAATGAAGTATTCCTGGGCCTTTACTGTTAAAAGAGCCCACCCTCGGGCCCCCCTCCAAAAAGTCTTGATATTTTTTTTTTTTATAGATATTCCTTGGTCAATGTAAGTCTATGGGATTTTCCCCCTCAGTTAAACTTTCGATTAACAGAATACATTGCAGACTTCTTGGAGGTCTTGTCTGATGGAAGGACGACCAGCCCACCACCTCAGGGCAGCGTTAACTGTCATGCTATTGCAATTGGTAGCAATTGACCTATTGACAGCAGGGGAAATGTCTGTTCTTTACCTGTCTGACAGGAGTACGGTCTGTGTAAGTGCAATATCCCCATCGCTTTCACTTGTCGCCCCAGGCAGTGACAGAAACACAAGGGGAGGAGATGGGCTCTTAGATGAGACAGCAGATTAGAGATATTACTTACATATTTGAGATATACAGTCTTTCTAATATGTATATTTACAGCTCTTGCAATCCTTTGTTATTTCTCAGATGGTCTGGTTAGGGTTTGATCTAAAACCCTACATACTGAAATCAGACTGAGTTTTGTATAATTAATAGCCTTAGAAATGCTGCGAATTTTTTGTATGATAATTGAATAAAAATGTCCCGTTGACTACAGTACAGTATTTGCATTGTGAATTATTATTGGTTTAGTCTGACTTGAATGTGTTTATATTTTACACACTACTAAAGACTAAAACTTTCACCACTGGTATTTCCTTCTGGAAATGCAAAACTTCATACATATAATGTTTTGCATGTTTGCATTACGTGTTTGTGTAAGCTGCAAATGAAGGAACACAGTTATGCATGAAAAGCAGAAAAGCTTTTTGACTCTGGCCATGCCTTAAAATTCCTGATTTGCTGCGGATTTAGTATCACATAAATGTGGTCTTCAAAAAATAATGATGTCTTTCTTTCTTTTAGTGTTTGTGTGTAACTGTACTTAGTGGTGTAAATAGACTACCATTAATTACTTATAGTCATTGAGTTGCTGAATTTTGGTTTCATTTTAAAACAGAACCTCATAATAAGACCAGAATCAGAATGACCTTGAATGTAGGTTTGTTTTCCAACAGAAATAGAAAAGATGAAATGATTCCAAAAAATGTTCTAATTACAGTTTTTTGTTCTAACTTTCCAAATGCTGGTTAGATTATAGTGTAGTTTGCATTCTTAGTTTTGACATGCAATAGTTAGTCTCACAAATTGAAGAAAAACAATGTATGCAATTGACATATTTTGTAACTACTAAAGATTTGACCATTTTCAGCCTGATCAGTTTTTTTTTCTTTGTTTTTTTTTCTCTTTTTTTCTTCCTTGTTGTGTTGCTGTTGGCTCTCAAAACCTCATGGTGGCAACATGTGATATCCCACAAACCCCTTCATTGCAGCCTTCCCCGAGGGAGACCCTTGCTCAATCTGGCAAATGTTTTAGGAGGTTTTTCATTTCATCCGACTCTCATTGGCTCTTTTCCGCCCTTGGTCGGCTTTAGTAAACAGATTCTGGAGCTCACCTAACAGAGCGTTTCAATGTTAATTGCCGGTTGGACTTCCTGGACACAAAAAACGTTCAAATGCTTCATGATAAGCAGCAATAAGAAAGCAATTAATATGAGAAATGGTGAGGTTGTTTTCATGCCTGTTCTAGTTGTTAAGGATCTGTAAATACAAGTGAAGTCAATTAATTCCATCTCACTTGTGTCACCTTGGGAAAAATCTTAGTTTGCACTGAAGGCCAACCCCAGCTGTTAGAGACCACACCATACATCATAACTGGAGTATGTTTACATTCCTTGTTCTACATTTTCAGCCAGCCATGAGCCATCCTTCAAGATAGTGTAAATCTACAATAATTACTCTTAATGCAATTTTAATGCAATCAAACTCATAACATCCTTTATATAAAGTGATGTTCATGGTGTTTAGAGGTTGGGAGCCACAGAGTATGTTCTTTGACTCGTAATGACTTGTGGTCTTACACTGAAATGTGATCTTAAAGTGCCCCATAATGCTATTTTGATGGTTCCTAATTTTGTTTTGGAGGCTACAACAGGTTTACATGCATCAAAGGTTAAAAAACACTTCCATTTTCTCATATATACTATATTTATATATATTGTTTGATTCTCAAACCACTTGTCGGATGAATCAGTCTCTCTAAATTCTTCCTTTCCGCGAGCCTACTCTGCTCTGATTGGCCAGACGGCCCAGTCTGTTACGATTGGTCTTCCACTCACAGCGCACGTCGGAAGTCAAATGCTCATTACCATAACTGAACTTCAGCTCCGGAGTCTGTTATGAAACCATAATAGGGGCACTTTAATATGTGCTTTGACAGATTTGATTTTATGCATTTGGTTTGTTTGATTTTAACTACAATATTCTTGATTTAAATACAACTTAATAAATATATGAAAAAACGTGGTGTTAGATCACCCAAAAATGTTAATTCTGTCATCAATTACTCTCCATCATGTCATTCCAAACTTTCGGTCATTACATAAATTAAGATATTTTTTATATTTTTGTCTGTCTTTTTTTATTTTTTATTAATTTTTTACCATATTTGATGTTTTCTATGTATGCGTGTTGATGTGCAATGTTTATAAATGAATAAAAACCTCAATTAAATCTGTTTATTACAAAAAAACGATTGTGTCTCTTGAGAAGACTTTGATCAAACTGCTTAATTCATATGGATTAATTTTACGACGTCTTCATAACTTTTTGAAGCTTAAAAAAGTTTATTATATAGACTTTCAATGGATATACAAAAATAAATGATAAAAAAAATAAAAATCTGCATTTGTGTTCCGAAGATGAACAAAAGTCATACAGATTTGGAGCCAGATGAGAGTGTTTAAACAGTAAAATAATTGTCAGTTTTTTGTTGACTTAAAATGTACTCAAATGTATTGGAGGTTTCAAAGGTAGACTAGAAATGTGAATATCTGTTAATATCCAAATATTATCATTTTGTATGAGGTGCAACTACTTTTCTAGGAGGATATGGTTTTACGTTACCCACATAATTCCTGTGAGTGTTTTGCTTCATTTAAAAGTGTTTTCTTCATAGTTATGTCCCATTCGCTCATTGGAAGCTTATGTTGCATCTGGCCTATAATATTCCTTTAATTTCCACAGCTCCAGAGCTGTTAGTTTTGGGCATATTCACAATCCGTTTCTGGGAATTAATGGTAGAAAGCAAATACGATTAGCAATAAAACAGCCTCCTGTAAGACAGAGGAAGTGAAGGCAGGGTGAAGGTTATCTTACTCTATCACAGCCCGCTTCCTGAAGGTGAATACATTGGCACTCGTGAGCTCAGACCTGCTCGAGAAATTATAATCAAACACATTCTTGCGCTCCAAAGCATGTCCTGTGCTCACTACATGAGGCCAATCAAAATATTATTCCTCGACTTCTTTCGCACCAAAGAGCCCTATCTAGCTGGCTCAAGGAGAGATATCTATTCTTCAGGGAAGGCTTTCTTTAGGCCACTCGCCTTGGAGGGTTTTTTTGGCTGAGGGCTGGAGTTATAAGAAAGTATATGATGGAATGCTACTGGTGTTGGCCTCTTACGAATCATTTTTTCCCCCCTCATTAGTCGACATTCCAGACGTGCATGTTGGGATACCTTAAGCCAACAAGCCGTAAAAGGGAAGGAGGGATATGGAAGACTGCAACTCGCTGAGAGTTCCCCGGTGCACATGCGAATGAGAGACCGGCCTCCGTATTGTATAGTGTTCTGACAGAAGGGAATGCGTTTATGTTGAATGGAAAAAACAGATTGCCTTTTAAAGAGTTTGACCTGCCGTTCCCCTCATTCACCAAGCTCTTTCCTCACAAATACTCTCACACACCCAATATTTACACAGACGTGCAGGCTTTTTAAAGTACCTGCTGTTAAAAAGTGTGTTGTTGCGCATTGGAAACACATTTATTTATTCAGACATTGAAAATACTGTTACTCCATGTTGTCATTTCTCTTTTTGGAGGGTGCTTTCTTCGACTTTTGTTGAAGCCGTTGCATTAACCGAGGCCATATTTTGGCTGAAGGGTGAAGAGTTGGAAGGCAAACCAAGCACTGCTTGTGAAAGTTTAGGGCCTTTGTTTTCTCTCGCATGCCTCTGATCTGTGAAACGTGCAAGTGCTGTCGGTCTGCAAGGAGGAGAAGGCCTCGGGACCGGCCTGCAAACAGAAGACCCGGAGCGGGAGGGTCGTAAATCTGCTCAAAGAGTGGGCGTACGGGCCTCCAAAAGGAGAATGAGATTTCAATCTGTGAAACGGCTCACCAGGACGATTTTACTCTGATTTGAAATGGAACAGGAGAACAGGACTCTGGCGAGTTCCTGTCTGTGACTAATTTCTTTTTCACACTCTCAAACATCATCCATCAACATGTCAGCTAGCCACTGGTGTCTGTGGGACACAGTAGTGTGCTGTAGTCAGGCTGGCTCCAAATCTGTGCCAGTGACTCCTTCATGCTCCCTCTAAGCACAACGTCATATCAAAGCAGTGTGAAACCAGGCATGAGATACATTTTTCACTGGAAGTCCCCTTTGATTCGACATCAAACACTTTTGCTGTTACACTTCATGGACAATTGATATCTATCAGCATATAAAACAATGCTGCTCTTTTCCATACAGCAAATGTAGATGTGATGGTGTATGGTGCAGAGCTTCAAATAAGGGCATAAAATAGTGCACTTGTGCTCTATATTCCAAGCAGTACTGATAATCTTCGCCACTGCCAGAGCTCTAAAATCTCAATATAGAATAAAGATAAAAAGCATTGCTAAAAATAAAAAATTCATTCTTTTGTGGAATACAGAAACACACTTGAAGAATATTAAGTTCTTAACTTCTGCAATACTGAAATGTAATTATTTTAATTATTTCAATTTCAGTTGCTTAATATCTAGTCTCTCCTAGTTTTTGTAAATGTAAAAAAGCAATATACTATCAAAGTTTTTTTTTTTTTAACGCATTGCTAAATGCAGAAGAAAAAAAAAAATCCCTACTACCCTCCTTACTGAGCGGTTCTCAACCAGGAGGCCTCAAGATGTCTGAAAATGATTTAAAATAAGACAGAGAAGTTATAAACTAAGCTAAAACAACTACAATTAAATTCTTTAAAAAAAATAAGGTATTTCTAATTTTTTTAATTAATCTCAGAAACTTTTTTGTTTAGTTTTTTAAAGATTTTTTTTGTAGAGATTTTTGTAATGAATATACATTTTCTAGGTATGCTAAGGGCTGCTTATTTTATGGACTAGTTTCTACATATTAAAAAACGTTGGAAATTACAGCAGATACACAAATTACATTTATTAGCCTACATTCCCATACACAAAATAAATATATTTGAAATATATTTTCAGGATATGCAAATATTTGAAATTGGGTTTTACATAACTTTACATAAAAGTATTGCATCATTACAAAAACTTTTGTAAAATTTGGTATAAAAATACCTAATACAGTAATACTTTACAAATATGATCATCTCAGTCATGTTTGAGGCCGTTATAAAACAGCAGATATACACAGTTTTGTGTGACCACTTGAGTTATTAATATGGCAAGTTGCGACCTTAACCTTCAGTTTACACCATACCCTCATATTAACCTGACATTCAGATGACTTTATGATGGGTTTTCCAGACTCATCCTCTGTCATTCAGATGATATCTTTCATCAGATTGCGGATTTAATTTGTCGAGATGGATTTGGAAATTATTATGTGTTGGATGAACGTCTGATAAAATACTCCTACCTCTTAATTTATCCGAGTGATGGCTACAATTACGGGCGTACAAAACGTTATATCGTTTCGTGCGTGTGACTGCATGTGGAAATCTGTTTCTCAATTTTTTTCACCACAAGATGTTCTTAAGCCCGGTTTTGTGGCAGCTAAATGGATCCAATCTGGCATTAGCCTTACGTAAACAGCTATTAGAGTGACTCACACAGCCTTGAGAGGAACGAGTGCGGACAGTATTTGCAGACTCTGACCTTTCTAACCTCCTCGGAGCCACCAACTGAGGAGCGCACAAACAATGCAGGCCAGTAGCGGAGTACGCCAGCGAGACATGGCTGGCTGACACGGGACTGCGGTTACAATTTCCCCACAGACATAAACAGTGACAATATCAATTTCCTGCATTCGGTCTTTTAACGGGAGCAAGCAACATGTGCGTGGGCAGGGGGAAGCCTCCGCTCTGCTCTGCTGGGCCAAGACTCTCTAAACCTCCAACTGATCTCTGAAGCTTTCACTTTACCTCAGTCCAACAGCCGGTATACAAGAATACTGAATAGTGAACTGCTTAGAAACCATTGAGGATTTTCAGGACAGACAATTCAGCATGATGAACAGAAATTGCGACCAACTTGTGTTCCCTATTTTGACGTATTTGTTTGAGTGAAACGGTTTCATGAATAAGAAACAAGTAAGATGGCACTTGGTTTGTTAATCGGGAGTTTATTCGATTGTAGAAAGTTGTTGTTTGCTAATTGCTTGATCGTTTCATGTGAGTGACAGTATGGGTAGGGATTGAAACTCTTCTGGCCATTGGACAATCTTATTGCGCTGGTCAAGTCAAGTCAAGTCACCTTTATTTATAAAGCGCTTTTTACAATACAGATTGTTTCAAAGCAGCTTTACAGTGATAACATGAAAATAATACAACAAAGTTTGTTTCTAGAAGAAAATAGCGTCATAGTACAGCTTAAGTAAATTCAGTGATGGTTAATTTTTTTGGTAAAAAAGTTATTAATTTAGTTCATTTATATATATAGGCGCTCTGGAGAAAACAGTGATGTCATTGTCCAGCTCAGTTCAGTTCTCTTATAATGGTGTCAATGCAGGCAGATCAATATTATTGTTGAATATTAAATTAAATTAAATGTCCCCAACTAAGCAAGCCAAAGGCGACAGTGGCTGGTGCATGGGCGTGGTAGTGGGGGGAAAAGTGGACCTGACTACCCAGGGCCCCGTCTAGGGAGAGGGCCCTTTGAAATCCCATAATTTTTTTTTAATTTTTTTTTTTGTAGCCTAATTCGAATTAATTGGGCCCTCCAATTGATGTCGTTATTCATTTCAAAATATATTGATAACACCAACTGAGAGAATGAACTCAGTGCCAGACACTCTGGACCCCCCCCCCCCCCCCCCCTCAAAATGGTTTAGTCCGCCCATAGACGGCAGCCGGCGGCAAACAAGTAACGCAGTGAGCCTGGGAGCCTGGGAGCCTGATCATGCTGCGCAAAAAAAAAAGCGCAAATCGGGCTTTCAAAAAAAAGAAAGACAGGCAGGAAAAAGAAAGGAGGCAGAATGAGGGGAAGCAGCTGATGACTGCTTTCTTTCCAAAAGGTGAACTGAGTTTGCTTGTTATGCACCTACACATCCAATTAAAGTTAACGTAGTCAACTCCAGACAGCTGCTGCTAATGTATGCTAATGTTAAATCTTTAGCTTAGTTTGTCAACCAGGCTGCTTGTTGCTGTAAGTAAATTATGGGCCAGGCCTAACGTCAGGTTGCCAACATTAACCAGTTTCAGAAACAAACAGTGCTGTGCTTAAAAGCTATAGTCAATGCTCAATAAATTCATGATCAAAGCCAATGAATAGGGTTGGAAAATTCTGGGAATTTTCAAAGTTGGAAAATTTCCATGGGAGTTAACAGGAATATAAGGGAATTAATGGGAATTTACAAAACTGAAAGGTTATTCCTTTATAGTTGACTTTTTTTTATTTTTTTTTCATTATGGCAGGCTTAGCTTATTTGATTGGTTTCTGAGGGTACAGTTGTCTCGTGTTCTCCTGTTCAAAAATAAATGTTTTTAATTTAAAACTTTCATCAGTATCATGGATCAAAATGTTAGCACACAAACGAACCCGATGTAGCCTAAGGTTTAAAGGTATTTGAGCACAAGTAGGCCAAATGCATCAATTCAGGTGGTGAATGAAAGAACCAGTCATTACTATAATCTGATTTGATTATAGATTTAAACACTGTCTTGTTTATATTCAAATAATAATAAAAAAAAAATTTCATTCAAAATTGAATTTTCATTTTGCTAACCCGCATCGTACAATGGCATGTGTAGGGGGCCCACTGACATTGAGAGAATACAGGGCCCAGAATTTGGTGCTACGCCCCTGGGCTGGTGTACAGGTCATCAGAAAAGAGATGCCATGGCGAGCACTGCAGGCATGTGAATGTTTCTGATTAAAGATTATGAAGGGCACACAACAGGTTTTGATAAGCATTTGTTTAGATTTCGGGTGCGGAGGAATCACTCGATTCCCTTTAAAAAGTCTAAAGTTTTGGTTCATGTGAGCATAATCTGAGCAAAACCGTGAACTTTTTGAACAATGAACATTTGATTTTGTGAGGTAAATTACTGTCTCTTTGACGTTCATAACAACACAAAGTGGGAACATGTAACGTGCAAAAAAGCTCGTACATCACCACAGGTAATGTTTTGATCCCAGTGGCTCTTCATCAGCCTGAAAATGTCACCTGTGGTCAGACTGATGAAGAGCCACTGGGCTCAAACATGAAATAAATACGTTTCTATTTGTTGCTGGGGTGTGACAACTTTTCCTTCCTTTTTACTCTTAGTTTTTACTCTTTCATGTCATTTCAAAATGTGGCCCAGTTTGATTTCAGATAGATTGGGAATATTTTATGTATATTTTGTGTCAGTAAATACTTCTGGTGGTACTCATGTTGATGACGGAAGGATTTTGCAACTAACTTATCACATTATAGAACTCATAGTTTTTGTTTTTTGACAAAATGTCTTTTCATTGTAGTTAATATTTGTCATTTGTCCTTTTTTTTTTCTTTTTCTTTTTTCTTTTTACTCTTATGGAATGGAATTTAAATTGTATGACAAAAATATTAGTCACAGACCAAACATTACATTAATAATTAATGCATTAATATTGTAATAAAATATGAAATATATACATATGAGATAGATACATATATTTATCAGGCTTGTGCAAAATTCAGAATTTCAGAATTGGCTTCCATTCAATTCATGAATTGGAATTTGAATTGAATTTACTCCGCCCCACAGGACGTTGAATTGAATTTGAATTGGAATGACATGAAGTGGAATTAAATTCATGGCAATTCAAAGAAATTCCACACAGTCACACAACAGAAAGAATGTGTTGAGTCTCGCATGCATTCAGTGTTAGGAAGATTACTTTGGAAATGTTATTGCTTACTGTTAATAGTTACCCATTATAAATGTGGTTTGGATTACTTTATTTGGATAACTTTATCAATGCAAAGCAATTTCGTTTTAAGTTGATTAGTAACGATTTGAATGAAACATTTTATCTCAGTTATACAACTAAATACAATTACATTAATTTTTTATTTCATTTTCATTTACATTAGAATTTCATTTCACGTAACTATTTAGGCTACTTCTCAACCCTGCATACATTTTGTTCTAAAATAGATATTGATCAAATTCTTGAAATAAATTACCCCCTCAATGTTTTTTAATTAGTTTTGTTCCAATGTAACTTTCATTTCAAAGTAATCACACAAACACAAAGTTGTTGTAAATGCAGTTAGCATTTATTCCAATGCAAAAAATTACTGAGCAACACTGTTGCATTTAATTCTCAATAGCTCCTCAAATGTTTTTTCATTGAGTCTGCACCCTTCTGGTCTGAATATCTTTCCTGCAACACTAAAGATTCTCTCAACAGGTGCAGAGTGAAGTTGTAAGGGACTTCTGAAACTTAAAAAGTCCAGTGTTGCCCATCAAATTGTGCTTTCAAACAAATGTCCACCTCAAATTGTTTAGCAACCATTTTAAATACTTGGGTAAAGTAAAGCATTCTGGGAAATGGAGTCATGTTCCATCATGTTCCACAAAATTACAATTACAAAAAATCAAACGTAATTATTTGTTCTGTGACTAGAGCTTTTAACATTCATTGCTGGGGGAAAACATATCCTTTTAATGTAATGTAATCTGTACAAGTAGTTCAAACTAATATCATTTATAATACAATCATATCTGACATATACTGTAAAGCTTAATTGTTAAACACTTCACATAAAATATGTATATGAATTTCTTTGAATTTTTATTGAATTGCAATTCTGCTTCTTTTAATTCAAATTCGAATTGTAATTCTAGATTCTGTTTTTGACATCAATTCAAATTCAATTCAAATTCAAGAATTGAATTGGAATTAAGGAGTCATTCTCAATTCAATTCTGAATTGTGCACAAGCCTGATATTTATCATTAGCACAATGAAAATTAGCCCATGATTTACTCACCCTCAAGTCATCCGAGGTGTATATGACATTCTTCTTTCAGAAGAATACATTCAGAGTTATATTAAAAAATGTCCTGGCTCTTCCAAGCTTTATTTTGGCAGTGAATGGCCGTTTCTGTTTTGAAGTCCATAAAAGTGCATCTATCCATCATAAAAGTGCTCCACACAGTTCTGGGGGGGTTAATAAAGGCCTTCTGAAGCGAAGCCATGCGTTTGTGTAAGAAAAATATCCATATTTATAACTTTTTACAAAGAAAAATAACTAGCTTCCGGGCAAATGAACATACTGATTCCATTTAAGTTTAAGCCATTCACTGCCATAATAAAGCTTGGAAGAGCCAGGACATTTTTTATATAACTCTGAATGTATTCTTCTGAAAGAAGAATGTCATGTACGCCTAGGATGACTTGAGGGTGAGTAAATCATGGGCTAATTTTCCTTTTTGGGTGAACTATCCCTTTAATTAATTGATTTGTAATCAATGAATTAATTGTTGAGCTAATTAACCCGCTAGCAAAGCTCTTTGTTTTACCAGTGCAAAATACTTTTTCAACTTATCATTTTGTTTCTCCTGCATTTTCATCAGTAAGTTAACAGGGAGAAGGGTTTGCATTTGTGGCATGTATATTAAGACATCGCTCTACAATGAGAGGAATTGCCATCATCTTGTTCTCTGTAGGTCCTCCACGTGTAGCAGAGAAGATCGCCCACCGGCAGACCGGCAGAATCGGACGCACCATGAAACTTCAGTGTCCTGTGGAGGGCGATCCGCCACCCCTCATCATGTGGACCAAAGACGGGCGAAACATCCACAGCGGTTGGATGCGCTTTAGGGTCCTTCAGCAAGCCCTGCGCATCAAAGAGGTGGAGGCAGAGGATGCTGGGACCTTCATTTGTAAAGCCACCAATGGCTTTGGCAGCGTCAACATTAACTACACCCTCATCGTCATCGGTAAGCACGTTTAGCCTCTTTTTCACGAAACCTCTCAAAATAGCAGTTTATCTTGAGAACAATGGGTCTCATACAGTAATATTTGTGTGCGTTATTTCATATTTGTACTCTCCGGAGAAATTCGGATGAAAAATTCCACCTTAATGTGTACACAATATGAATTTGTTCTTAACCTTGTTCTTATGTTAATGCATTTGGAGTATTTTAAATGAGTGACTGTGTGCCCGAGGTTAGTCATTTGCATAAACGTAAATGTAATAAAACATCCCAAACGTTCTCCAGATAAGGGCTTTCTGCACAGCCTTTCCTTTATAGTCTTTCGTCACTCTCAGCAAACATGAGACTCTCTAAAGATGCGCTTTCACTTGAGGGCAGCAAGATCCTCAAAATCAGTTCAAACACAGTTCAAAGCGTTTTTAGCCGTTTTTGCAGATCCGTGTGAACGGGGTTGTTTTGAAAATGTTGCGGGAAAAAAAAAGGAAAAACCTTTCCGTTTTTAGTACATCGTTGTAGTGTAAATGAACCCTTAGTTTGGTTTTGTTCTTTTCTTGTGTGCCTGTGTTCTCAATATTTTTTTGTTTCTGTAGTTACTGATCATACTTTTCCATAGTTACTGATTAGTTTAAACTGCATTTCATTTAGCTCCCTTTGTTTGCCCTGTGTGTTTATACCCTTACATTTACTGGATATGATGAAATATATTCAAGATGAAGTATCCATGTATACAATTTCATCTTAACATGATTATAAGGCCACCCAGAGTATGTGATTGTTCGTGGTTTCAGTTTTTTCAGTAAAGTTATTTGTAAATTTAGAATTCATTTATTAAAGTTATTAGTGAATCATGATTTGTTCGTGAAAACGTTTGAATGCAGATTTCCCAAAGACCCATTATCTCCTAATCTGAACTTTTTCAATATATTGTAGGCCTACCTGGCCGAGGCATTGACAGAGAAAACAACCAGAAATGGCCTAAAAATGCATAATGATATTTAAATAGTTGATCCAGTTTTTTTTTTTTTATTCCTTCCCCACAAAATAAAATAGGATGTCTGTAGCCATGAACAGCAACTTTATTTCTTCAGTCAACCAGAAATGGGCATATAAAAATGAGCACAAGAAACTGTAAAATACTTAATCCTCAACTCTCTGATCGTTCTGGGTTTTCGATGGCCTTTTCTCAGACCTGTCATCCAGTAGATGGACCTTTGTTCTGCTGTGTGTAAAGTTTAGAGGGCTGAATGAGCACGTTGGCCACTCGCCAAGTTAATCAGGGCTTAATTTGGCCGCGTTCCACATGGTGATCCGTCCACTTACGTGAGGAGGGGCTCTGGGCCGGTCTTGTGATCTCACCAACCCCTTACTGACTTTCTGAGGACATGAACCCTGCTCCAAGTACATTCATCAGAGATGGTACACCGTCGGAAAGGCAAATCACCAGTGTAGTCACCTTTAACTTGAAGGATGATAATGTTAACCAGTGGGGTAATTTGGGACTGCAAAAGCATCCATCTAAAGCAATGCCAAGTCTAAATGGAGGCCCTGGTGGAGTGCCTCTTTCAGTTGGGAATTTTATATTAGCTGGACAAAGTTAATGATCCTTTTATTTGCCTCTTAGATGAGCCCTATGTAATGCAAGACAATGGAGCTTGATTACAGGAATTGAGAACATCCCCAGCAGTGAATGGGCTGTTTGTTTTGTAGCATACAGTGGGTCATTCGTAATCTTGACCCCTGCATGTACATCTTTTAGAGTAACGGCTTCATAAACCTGCTGTATCCCCTGGTCGCCTTACTGATAACTGGGCGTAGAAAATAATTTTCCTTTGCCCTGTTAATTATTGCATTTTCCTGTTAAAGGGCGTTGTATAATGTGTGTCAAAGTGTGCGTGCTAATTTATAATCTCCTGTGATTTAATATCTGACTGATATATAAAAAACAGACAAAGCGAAGCTGATTCTAAATCAAGTCAAGAGACCTTTTCACAATGAGTGACACAACAAAATGACGACAAAAACAAACAAAATACAAATTGTTTGTAAGCCTTGTCAATGAAAGTAAAATTTACTTTGGGCATCCATATAATTTGATCCATAAAATGTATTGGATATATTGCTACTGTCCTGACAATTAAACAGTGGAAATTATAGTAGTGTGATAGGAATGCACCATAGTATAATTATAGTAATAATTGCTTGTTTTTAAGTAAATTTAAATAATATTAAAGGTGCACTATGTAAATTTTCACCACTAGAGGTCATTTATTCTAAACAATGGCGTAGCTTGATGTCGGCTTGATTTCGCGGAATCATGGGATCGTTGTCTTCACCTTTACAGCCGGTGGAGAATACGACGTGACTCGGGCAGAAATCATATTCATGGATGACCGGTAATGTATTAAAGATTTATTAATGTTACTAAAGCTGTTGGAGCGTAACAAG
The DNA here is from genome assembly GCF_949319135.1 of Squalius cephalus. NCBI lineage: Eukaryota > Metazoa > Chordata > Actinopteri > Cypriniformes > Leuciscidae > Squalius > Squalius cephalus. Next base: position 10,690,872 of record NC_137135.1, on the reverse strand, counting down.
GCCGCTGGAGCGATTGCTAATAAGAGACGAGCGCGAGTAGTGGAGCTTTTATTATACCGCAGAACGCTTCCGCTTCTTCTGGTATGCGTATGTGGGGAAACGCAGCGCTGTTTTATCATATTAGATACATTTGAGTGTGTTGAAAGTTGTTATAATGCTACTCTGTGCATTCACTCGGCAGTCACTTTTTGCACACTGCAGTGAGCTAGAACGATTTTAGGCATGTTTTACCATGGTACTCGCGGTAAATCAAGAAAACGTGATTTAAACAAAAAGACCAACTGTGTTGAGCTGTATAACAATGATTTTTTTTTAAGGTATCCAAACAGTTTCTCACCTGTTTAATAAAACACGTAATATATTAAAGAGTCTTTGGTGTTTCCATGGTTTCTACAAAATAAAAAAAATGCATGGTATCGTGGGTATGATGTCATTGATAGGCGACCCATGTGGCCCGTGTCCTGGTTAAAACTGCTTATTTCTCTGCATGTAAACATTCTTAGAAACATTTGGGATAATGTAAGTACACAAATCAACAAAATATATAACATTGTTCTAGTGGTTTTTTGGATATTTTTGGATATTTTTTTTTTCCTTGTGTTCTTCATATTAGAAGTAGCGCAAGGGCTTGAAGTACGTCAGGTATAGAATCAGTTTACTGTCAAGGATTTGTCGTAGTTGTGTTGTCACTCCGCATCCAGTGTAGACAGCATCACTGATTATAATGGGTTTTATTCGCTTTTGTTACATCACATCGTTCAGCTCGCATCTGGTGTAGACACGTGTTAGGGTCCAACTGGGGTCATTTCAACAGCTTTATATCTATCGAAATTCTGCAATCGTGTGAAATAAGATTCATTAATTAAAAATGTTTGTACTCTAATTCAAAAATGTTCAGAAATACTTTAAAAAAAGTAATTTATTATTGTTAATAATAAATTAACAATAATACAATAATAATAAATTACACTCAATTTCTTTGACAGATTTAACCATAAAAGTTTTTTTGTGTTGTTGTTTTAATTTAAGCATGTCTAAGATTTACACTCAGTCTCTCTGAGGGATTTCACTACAAGATGTCTAATCATAAATGCTTTTAAAAAAAACTGCAAAATGTCAAAAATTCACACTCTCTCACTGCAAGCTGACAAACCAATTAAATCTGCAAATGTAAGAGGTTGGCTGGTTATCAAAGCTATTTTAGAAAAAAAAACGAGTATGAAATGGCATGAAACATGCGAGGAGAATCGAAGCAGGCAATATGAGAATAAGAAAACAAGCGTGTATAAAAAAGTCTTCTCATAATTAAGCATGAATGAGAAGTTTCTTTGCAGCTGAAGGCAATAAGCGAACCCCTGAACTTGGGGTGGGTAGGGAGGGGGGAGGCAGGGGCAGCTGCCAAGATGACCTCAGTTGAGCAGCTGCACCCACTGTGCTGGGACGTCCAAGATGTGCCAGGACGGCTTTGATGCACCGCAACCGTCTCCGCCATGCTGTTTAGTCAGGGCCCTTGAACTTGGACTTGTTTGTTAATCCTTCTGCTGGCACATCCCACCCTCAACGTAACTCAAGTCGTGCCAGTGGAGGTTGTCGTGCAGTTTGATAGGTGTTATGTTGTTTAGTAGTGCTTCGGAAAGCCAAGATTTTACAAATAAAGATATTAAATATCGAAAACATCTTTGTCATGATTCTATGAAATTCCAACACTATGTGAAGTTTTACCGACACCTCTGGGCTGGTATTATATTTAGAATAAAGCATTTTTATATTTGTAGATGTCAGATTGTTACATGATTTGCTTTGGCTTTTAGAGGAAATTCCCCTTGTGGAATAGTTTTATGAGATGTCATAACATCCACGTTATGCTCTTTATATTGTGTTCCATGTGGTAAAATAAAGCCACGTCCATGTTTCCTTCAGTGGAGTGAGAACCATGAATGTGAGGATTTAAAGTAATCTATTCATTTCCCAAGATGTGGTTTCAATAATTAGTCCAGGCCATCTGAACTCTGGTTTATTATTCTATATGCACTTTTGAATTCAGTGAAGAATATTGACACCTTTTTCTTATTATGGCTGCGTCTTCACACCCCGCCAACTCCTCTATCGCAGACCGTGTTTCATTTGTATAAATATTTTCACAGTTTTCCTTTCCATCTTTGTTATATTTCATGAAACTAAAACACATGTCTGCACAGAAGCCAGAACTGCATTATACCACGATCTGTAAGAAAAAAAGAAGACCTTCCTGATGTTTTTCTTGCGCTCTTAAACTGAATTTGTTTTTTTTACATTTGCTTGGTTTGGTTTCCTCTGCCCCTTTTTAACTCCATTTGAAACCTCGATTTCAGGACAACAATTTCTGAAACCACTAATTAATCCTCCACTTCCAAATCCTGTTCTGTTAGTTAATGGATCTAATCCTTCAAATACCCATGTGGCATGTGTACGCAAAGCATGTCAGCATCAGATCCTCCCATGTGTAAAACGCATTTCCACTTTGCATCAAAACCAATAGTTTTGGAGTTGGACCTGTGATGTATTGGTTACATGTTGAGTCATGGTGCTCATTAGGAATACTGAGGTTCAAATCCAGCTTGCAACATTTCAGATCACATTTTCTTCATCTGCCCATCAATGTCCTACTGTATCTGTCCTGTGCCAAAAGAAGTAGAAAAAAAATGAATTTAGTATTAAATTATTTTATTTGCAGTTGTTAAGGTTTAAAATGATTTTTAAAAAGCACATGATTTCATAGAACCATTTTAGGTTCCCCAAAAAACCTTTCAGTGATCAGTTCTTGAAAGTGTAAAGAACATTATAATAATTTATTACACGGCTATGTGGAATACTTGATTCTGATTGGTCAGTCTCACCATCCAGCAGTATGTTATCCCCCGATTATTCCCTAAATTTTGCATTTGGTGAGCTAATAAAATATTAACTCAAAATCAATATTTTTTGTACAGTTATTTAATTATGTCATCCGGGTATTGCGGACTCACTCTCTTGTTTCAAACAAACAATATATATTATACCCATAATTATTTATGTGGTGAAATACCGTGTAATAAGTGACTGTCTAGTTTGAACTTTCCACTTGCTAGCAACTGGTCTCTCCGCGGAAGCTTTGCATTTAAAGAGCTAATAAAATATTTCGACTCAGATCAATATTTTATATCAAATTATTTACTTATCTGGCAAGTAGCTGTATAATAAGCGGAATAATGTACATCCAGCCGGTTGTTATCGCAGAATAAACCCCTTCAGGCTGCTCCATCAGGTTACTGTTATAAGCATGAGCCCCGTCTGATTGGTCGTGGCGGCGGTGTTGCAACAATCTATAGAGATATTCTCAATGTTACTCGGAAAACAGGTGACAAGTTTAATTCGTTTGAAGTACTTGTACTAAATGTTACGCTCTCAGATGTAAGAAAAAAATCCCTATTATCTCTAGCTTTGGCTACCGTATATAGACTGCCAGGGCCTTACGCTGATTTCCTAAAAGAGTTAGCAGATTTTCTCTCAGATCTATTGGTCAACGTCGATAAAGCATTAATTGTTGGAGATTTTAACATACACGTAGATAATTCAAATGATGCGTTAGGGGCTGCGTTTACAGAATTATTAAATTCCTTTGGGGTCAAGCAAAACATCACTGGTCCCACTCATCGTCTAAATCATACACTCGATTTAATTATATCATATGGAACCGATCCAACCGATATAGATATCATTCCACAAAGTGATGATGTCACTGACCATTACACAGTAACTTGCATATTACATACTGCTGTAATATGTCATGCGGCGCCGCGTTATCGACCAGGCAGAACAATCCTTCCATCCACCATAGATAATTTCTCAAATTGCTTATCTGATCTGTCTCAGCTGCTGCCTGAACCCAAACAAACAGATGAACTAGAGAAACTAACTAGCAATATGAGCACCATTCTCTCCAGAACATTTTGTTGCACCCATTAAATGGAGAGAAAAGTAAAGCACCATGGTACAACAATACTACGCATGTTCTAAAGAGAGGAACCCGTAATTTAGAGCGTAAATGGAAACAAACTAATTTAGAGGTCTTTAGAATCGCATGGAAAGACAGTATGTCACGTTATAAAAAGGCCCTAAAAGCAGCCAGGGCTGAGCACCTCCGCAAACTAATAGAAAATAACCAAAATAATCCAAGGTTTTTATTTAACACCGTGGCTAGACTAACAAATAAACAGACGTCACCTGAACAAAATATCCCGTTACAGTTTAGTAGTAATGATTTTATGAACCTCTTTCACTGAGAAAATAGAAAGCATCAGAACCACAATTGTAAACGTTCAATCTTCAATCGCGCCTTATTATTCAGCCTCAATTATCACCCCGCAAGAACAATTACAGTGCTTTACAACTATAGAACAAAAAGAGTTAAATAAACTTATCACTTCATCTAAAACAACAACATGTTTATTAGATCCTATACCAACTAAACTACTGAAAGAAGCGTTACCTGTAGTGGAAGAGCCTCTCCTCAATATTATTAACTCATCTTTAACTTTAGGTCATGTTCCAAGAACATTTAAACTGGCAGTTATAAAACCACTCATTAAGAAATCACAATTAGATCATAATAACCTAGCAAATTATAGACCCATTTCAAATCTTCCATTTATGTATAAAATATTAGAAAAAGTTGTGTCCGCTCAACTGGGCTCTTTCTTGCAAGAAAATGACATGAAAAGTTTCAATCTGGATTCAGGCCGCACCATAGCACTGAAACTGCGCTCGTTAAAATCACAAATGATTTACTCTTAGCTTCTGACCAAGGCTGTATCTCAATAGTAGTTTTACTTGATCTTAGTGCTGCGTTCGATACTATAGATCACACAATACTCTTAGATCGACTACAAAATTATACTGGTGTTCAAGGACAAGCATTAAGCTGGTTCAGATCATACCTATCTGACCGCTACCATTTTGTCTATTTAAATGGAGAAAAATCGATCATAACTTCAGTAAACTATGGAGTGCCGCAGGGATCTGTGTTAGGCCTTCTGTTATTCTCAATATATATGCTGCCACTTGGAAATATTATAAGGAAACATGGAATTAGTTTCCATTGTTATGCTGATGACACTCAAATATATATTTCATCACGGCCGGATGAAAACGCTAAATAATCCAAATTGACAGAGTGTATTAAAGATATAAAATATTGGATGACGCGTAATTTTTTTTATTAAATCCAGACAAGACAGAGGTACTACTTATCGGTTCAAATAACCGCCCACAAAACCTCTCACAATACAACTTTAACATAGTAGGATGTCCTGTTACTTTATCCTCTACAGTAAAAGACCTGGGTGTTATATTAGATTGCAACCTGTCTTTTGAAAATCATATTTCATATGTTACAAGAACAGCCTTTTTCCACCTTAGAAACATTGCTAAGCTACGTAATATGCTATTAGTTTCTGATGCAGAAAAGTTAGTTCATGCATTCATGACCTCGAGACTAGATTACTGTAATGCTTTATTAGCTGGTTTTCCTGCATCCTCAATAAACAAGCTACAGTTAGTCCAAAATGCAGCTGCTAGAGTTCTTACTAGATCAAGAAAATATGATCATATAACACAGATTTTATCATCACTGCATTGGTTACCTATAAAGTTCCGTATTAATTACAAGGTATTGCTACTGACTTATAAAGCCCTAAACGGCTTAGCTCCAGTCTATTTAACGGATCTTCTATCGCCCTACAATCCATCGCGCCTTTTAAGATCACTAAATTCAAGGCTTTTGGTCATACCTATGATATCCAGATCCACCAAAGGAGGGAGAGCATTTTCACATTTAGCTCCAAAACTCTGGAATAGCCTTCCTGATACTGTTCGTTGCTCAGACTCACTCTCCCAGTTTAAAACTAGATTAAAGACGCATCTTTTCGGCCAGGCATTCATATAATATTTTTAATCTTACAGTTCAAACTACAATCCGGCCTCTAGTTCATAAACGCCAGAGGAGAACTGGCCCCCGACTGAGCCTGGGTTCTCCCAAGGTTTTTTTTTTCTCCATTAGGTCACCTGATGGAGTTTCAGCTCACCATTAGGTCACCTGATGGAGTTTTTTCGGTTCCTTGCCACTGTTGCCTTTGGCTTGCTCAGTTGGGGATATTTTGGGGATATTTTGGGAATATTTAATTTAATTTTATCAATCAATAAATTTCACTAGAAACAAACCTTGTTTTATTATTTTAATTTAATACTGTGAAGCTGCTTTGATACAATCTGTATTGTGAAAAGCGCTATACAAATATACTTGACTTGACTTGACTTGACTTGAATGAGACCCATTGTGCTGCTATTCTAACATCTAACATCTTCATCTCAGCCCTTGTATCCTAACATCAGGTCGAGTCATTAGTTTATCTGGGAGCTTTTGCGTAGTAGAACAGCATGTGTAGTCTGATTCTGTCCTGTGTGGCTCAGTGATCAAATGTCCCTGTGAGGACAGAAGACCTGTGTTGATAGGGCTCATTAGTGGCTTTGCCCTTCCTCAAACCAGATGGCAAATACATTACTGTCCATCTATCATGGGCCGCTTTGGCTTTAAGCAGCTCTCTCTTCTTACCAACTCCAAGCATGTCCCCAGTCTGCTAGGCACTGCTATGTTTCTTTTTACTCCCTGTATGCCTACGCCTATTCATTCACTGCCATCTCCTCTCCTTATTTATTAGCTTTTTTGTTTACATTTGTATTGTTGCACCAGATGCATCCTTGGCAAATCCATCCTTGGATTATGATAAGAAAGGTGGCTTTCAGAGCATCCAGCGGAAGCAAGGAGTGATGGAGGGGGAAAAGACAGATTGAAAGAGCAGATTTCATATTTTGTTTCAGTTCTCTGTTCCCGGTTGTTGTGTTTGTTGGCCCTCACCTGCATAAACTGACTATTGCTAGAAAAACAAGATCAAGATTAGATTTACTGTCCCTTTGTGATGACAGTGCAGACATGATTGTGGAATTGAGATATGTAGGAAGCTGCTAGGAAGTGCCTGGTGATTTATAGCGATTTGTGGAGTTTGCTCGGGCCGTTGAAGCTGCTGTTCAGCCAACATCTGGTAATAATCGCGGTGCAGGAATACTGGAGCTTGAGATATCTACTGATCTCTATGCAGGGTTTCCCTCTGGACTTCAAGAGGCCCTATCACAGTCAAACTAGCATTGGGTTCTTGAAGCTCTACTGATCTTTCCGAAACCGTACTTAAGAAACATCACGAATAACACTCACTTCTTTGTTCAGTTTTGTCTGAACTTTACTTTATACTTTAATACACTTTTGTGTATTAGATTAAATTGAGTTGTTTGTTAAAAATCTTGAGGATACATGCAAATGAGTTCTGATTGTTGCATGTTTTGTCTGTGGGTTTAGGCTTCGTTCCATTCAAGGTCAGATCTGGATATCTCAATCTTCCGACCATGAAACGCTCTGTTGTCTGAACCATGGCATTGTACAGAATATAAATGAAAGACATGAATAAACAAGACGATATTGCTGACATTTATTTTACAGGTGGGTTTTTTTTATCATTTTTCCGTGACTCTGATGGCATTCGTTGCATCTCAGCAAAGTTGAACATTTCTACTTGAGTTTCCAAGTTAGACATCCTAACTTCAGTGACATTTTATTGAGGTTTTCCTGTAAATTCCATAAGTTGAAAATTGACTTTCCAAGTTGAATACTGAATGATTATTCATTTATTCCTGGTATTTTTGCTTTTTCTGTTGTAAAATATTATTAACAGAAAACTATTGGAAGTCTCTTTGAAGTATCTTGATGATTTTTGAGCATTTTTTCAAATTTATATTCCCTACATCCCCAGGATATCGATAATTTATGTTTTTCCACGCCTGTTCAACAACTGAATTTACCAAAACCAAAAGTTTAGAGTCAAGTAAATAACACTTTTATTCAGTAAGGATGCCTTAAATTGATCAAAAGTGATAGCAAATACATTTTATGATAATACAAAATATCTCTATTTCAAATAATTTCTATTATTCTATTCATCAAATAATCCTGAATAAATGTATCTCAGTTTATATAAAAAATATTAAGTAGCACAACTGTTTTCAACATTGATAATAATAAGAAATGTTTCTTGAACAGTAAATCGGCATATTAGAATGATTTCTGACTGGATTAATGAATTAAGCTTTGCCTCACAGGAATAAATAACATTTTAATACACATTAAAATAGGAAACTATTTTAATTGTAATAATATTTCACAATATTACTGTTTTTACTGTACTTTTTATCCAATAAAAAATGCAGCCTTGCTGAGCATAAGAAACTTAATTCAAAAACCCCACATTATTGAATGGTATTGTACTTTTAGGCGTCTTTGGCCGTCACAACCTGCACAGTTTTCTGAAAACAGAAAACTCTTAATGTGTTTCATCCACACGACAACGGCGCCCCGGCGGCGTCTAATAGTAGGCCTCTAAGTGCAAGTTTTTTAAAAACGAGTTTTGAAAAAAAACAATACATCCCTGTGCAAACCTCAAAAACGTGGATCCGGGAAAACATTGACGGCACACACACCGTGTGCCCAGTCCACAGCCATGCTCGTTTGAATGTGTATGTGCGTGAGCGAGTGTCCTTCTCTAAAAAAGTGACACCTTGGCTGGCTTGCAAAGCGCCCCCAGTCGCTTCCACAGATCTGACAACGCTTTCATCTTTACAGAGGAAAAAAAATAATTGTCGTGAAAAAAATTCACTTTTGTCATGTCGATAAGGCCTTCGCAGGGGATAGTCTATTTGACACTTAACCATTTAGTGCTTTGTAAGTAATCAGCAATATTTTAAAATGTATAAGATGTTTAATAGGGAGCCAATGCAGTGTTGACAGAACTGGGCTAATATGGTCATACTTCCTGGTTCTAGTGAGAACTCTAGCTTCTGCGTTTTGGACCAGCAGGAGTTTGTTTATTAAGCGTGCAGGGCAGCCAGACAGTGGACTACATTGCACTCTATCTGCAAAAACACATCTCATGTAAACGCCCTCTAAAGATTGTGTCTGATCGGGTCAGTTGAACTTAAAGCCAGGACTGCCGTTAGACAAGTCAATATTAAAAATACCGTGCCTCTCTCCCTGTAATCTTCTTCTTACACAGTCTCACACACAGTCTCACACACTCACACACACACAAACTATGATTCATGATGCAAGTGCCAGATTCCACAGATGTCTTGAGGATACAGTTAAAGAAAACAGATCTGATTCCATCCTTCATAGAGTCCGTCTGAAATAACTTATTTAATATTGATTGAAATTCAAAGAACTAGAAGACTTATTTGGTTTCATCAGCTTATTTGAGAAATCTGTGTCTCATCCTCAATCACCCATCTTAAAGAATGAAACTGTAGCTGTGTTATATTTCTCAACAGCAGGGATCTCTCAGATTAGGTTTGCGTGACACTTCTCAGTTTCTCAGTCTCAGTTACTCTGCTGAAGAATCTGAATTACAGGTTTGACTGATATGATTTTTTTTTATGGTACTGCTTTCTAATCACTGTGAAATAATAGCAAAGAATGAACGTCCATTTTATATAACAATGGATGCTGTGCTTGAATTATGGGCAAGGGAATTGTTGAGAGACTGAGAAAGAATAGACAGATGATTTCAGGAAAGGTTTTCCCCTACATTTTCTCTTATGGCATTTCAAAATATTTTTCAAAATAAAGAGTTGCAAATCTTAAATCAAACCAAAAATCTACCAAATCTTATACATTACAACAAGTCAGTTGAAGCAAACTACTATCTGAATATAGAAAAAGGGGAATGAATGACCTTCTCATTCCATATAGCCTTACTGGATTTAATGGAATTAATCTGATAAGTATTTTTAATATGATTTCTTTTCAGAGGATGCCAGTATGTTTATTATGCTTAAAGTTCCTTTACCTGTAACTAATATTGGTTTGATAGCTAGCTTGGTGGTATAGTACTTCAAAGAAGGGGGAAGGGGGTTTAATCGGAATAAGGAGTGTAAGTGGAGAGACATACATGGAAAGATGGAGCGCTCCTGCCTCATTTCATGTGGTTTTTAAACCAGAGATTTCCAAACGTTTTTTGTCAGCTGAACCCCTTAGCCATAAAATATTTACTGAAAGTACTCCCTGATATTTTGTTAATATTTAAATAATTTAACGTCACATTTGCATGTTGGCGGTTCTCTAATATTGGTTAATAGTCATATCATGCAGATAAACAAATAAAATATTTAATATTTTTTAGTATTATTCGTTTTATTCTTACTCTGTTGCTGGACTATAAAGTAGGCTCAAAACTCCTTTTAGCTGTGAGAGTGTGTGGTAGAGTCCACATTATATTCACACTGGTGTTTTGGAACCCAAATAAACTGAATAATAATAATAATAGTTATAATAGAAATTATTATTATAAAAATTAGGACAGATATATATTACTCTTGCAATTTACAATTGTACTGTGACATAAACAAATTATTATAAAACATTAGTATTTTACACTAAATGTTACAATAATAATATGTATGCACATTAATCTCACAGCACATGCGGAGATGGAGTTTGCTGCATTTATTGTGAATTGAGCCGCTGAAAACACTGAACACACAGTCAGAGCTGCTGCCGTGTAAATGAACACAGTGCTGCGCATCAGACTATACAGTTATTTAATGGCAGCCTTTGATTTGATAATCGTATGCTCTATTGCGATTATCATTTATTTTCATTTTAGATTTGATATAATTCATTATTAACTTTTCATATACTTACAAACCCCTTTTGGGAAACCCTGTTCAAGACTATATTAGAAACTTGGCAGATTTTTCTTGTACTCCGCTAAGCCTCAATAGTCATGTCACATGACTATGGCCTCTACACACCACGGCCCGTCCAAGTGACATGCATGGCAAAACAAGGTGGATCAGGCCCTTAGAAGAGCAACTGGTGTGGAGTTGGAGCCACACATGCCCTTATACGTCCTCCAGGTTTTGCCCAACGCTGTTTCTTCAAGATGAAAAACAGGCTTTGTTGTAATGGCAGTCATGGTTCAAAGGAGAGAGAGAATGAGAAATAGTGGCTTATGAAAGCATGGAGGAAAGAAAAATCTGGCTGACGTTCACATTTCAAGTCTATGAATTTACAACGATGATAGTGATTGAGTTACGATTGTTTTGATTGTTACAATGTGGTACAAAACATATTTTTCTTTGATCGTGGTTTATAGGATGTGTTTATCATAACCAAACATCAGTGACCTTTCAAACCATCCCAAAAAAAGCAGAGGAAGAGATTGTCTTTTATTTGCCCTCAAAAGAACCTCATACAAAACACTGCTACATTCTTATCCACAATAATTGGCCTTGCGTCAACATTTCATTCAAGGCGGGTTGAGATAAATTCGATGAACCCTCGAATCTCTTTATAGTCAAAGCAGCACCGGATCCTCCCCTTTCTCAATGTTTTTAAGCGACTCCTCCGGAAATAGGGCTCAGGAAATGAAGACGGCATTTTAAACACATGATTATGAAAACATGCCGCCTGTCCCGTTACAGGTGGGGGTGAGCTTGGGTTTCAAAGGCACTGGTGGAGGGAAACACTCCAAGAGCCCGGAAAAGGAAAAACACAAACAAAACTTTGAAGCAGCCAGGCCGCTTGAATGCACGAGGCCTGGGATTACGTTTCACGCCCCCCTGTTTATGAAGGTCCCAAGAAGGCGGGTGAGTCTCCGTCCAGCCTGCACTGGCGTTCTGCATCGCTTCACCTTCTGTGGAAGACAGACACCAGAAAGAGAAGAAAGAGGAGGCGCATTCCAATCTGCAGGGTTGAGCATTCATGAGACGTGCCTCAGATAGGTGTGCCAGATACTATTCATGTAGGAGAGAGAGAGAGATGATGGACTCCAAGGATTCATAGATGAGGAATCTCTGATGAAGAGGAACCCTCGGGGAAGAATAAATCATGATGAGTAAAATTAGTTTGACACATTTTGACAATTCAAAAACATGCTGAATGTATTGTTCTCAAATCATTCAGTACTAAATAACAGTGCTTATACAGGCCAATTCACACTGCATCGACAGACGCAGACCAATGCCGACAGTCACCAGACTACTGCACGTCACTTCTCAGACAGTCTAAATCCGATTCAGCATGTTCAGTCGATGAAAACGAGCTCTGACAGACGCTAACAGACTAATCCGACAAAACCCGACGAAAGGTCTGTTGCAGTCTGTCAGTGGGGCGTGAATAGGCTTTATTACACATCTGTCCAGTAATCAAAATTCAGTGCATCAATTACAGAACTTAAAGGCACAATATGTAATTTTCGTTAGAGGTCGCTTATTCAAAACAAAGGCGTGAGCTTGGGTTCATGGGAGTTGTTGTCTTCACCTCCTCAGCCAATGGAAAGGAAACCAACAGACTCGGGCAAAAATCATGTTCATGGATGAGCTAATGTATTAAAGGACAATTCCGGTATTTAACACTTTGAGTCTATTTTGTAGTTTGTTTTGGATGAACAAGGGTGGTGGACAAAGAAATTTTGACAATGGTTCCTGTCGCGACTTTTTGACTATTTTAGATTTGCCCATGCTCGCTTTAGAATGGGAGTCAATGGCCATGCACAAACATGTCCTTAAAACAATCCTTAACGTTCGTTTTCAAAACTGTGCAACTCACCGAGTGGTTAGTGGTGTTCGTTGATGATTAAAAACAAGTAGCGTAGCGAAATACAGTTTCTGTCGTGTTTTATTTGGCATTTTGTAAAATCCATTGATTTCCGTTGGAGGACTCATTGCTCGTTGATATTACTGCGCTACCGGAAACGGAAAGGGGTCTGTTTACATTTGATTGTAGTCTTTTAGGTCTTTTCGCTCGGTTCTCTGTCTCTCAGAAGGCTAGCGTGAGCAGAGCAACGGAAGTTGCGGAAGAGCGGAAGTTTATACGCGGTTGTGAGGTATCTGAAAAAATAGTTCCACTATAGAAAAATAAACGGATTGAAATCATACATTGCGCCGATATATTTGTTTTTAATTATCAACGAACACCACTAACCACTCGGTGAGTTGCACAGTTTTGAAAACGAACGTTAAGGGTTGTTTTAAGGACATGTTTGTGCATGGCCATAGACTCCCATTCTAAAGCGGTCACAGGCAATTCTAAAATAGTCAAAAAGTCGCGACAGGATCCATTGTCAAAATTTCTTTGTCCACCACTCTTGTTCATCCAAAACAAACTACAAAATAGACTCAAAGTGTTAAATACCGGAATTGTCCTTTAAATTTGAACAAGGCCACTGAAGTGACTGGTAATGATAGACACCTGCTAATAAAAGCCCAGGCTCATTCGAAAAATGTACTGTACCTGTGGCAACATTTTTTGCAAAATGCAAAATACGAGTTTTATTATGAACTGGAGTCGGCCGCTCCCGCTTTTTCCGTTGTGTATGTGGGGTAACGCAGCGCTGTTTTACATGGTTAAAATAAAAATAATCATACTTAATTCATTTGAGTGTGTTGAAAGTTTCGCTCGTGGCTGGTATGTGAGAGTTGTTGCAGTAATCTAAATCAATATTAGAATGTAATATTAATAAAAACTGGATGACTTGTGTTGCTAAATGACTTGCAATTCATTTTTAAATATATTGTATGATGGAGGAAGCTCTCTCTGATTATGCTATGTTAGCCACTTGACAAAATTGTCTCTGAGACATGGTAAAAACATGGTACTCGTGGTAAATCAACAAGTGATTCAAACAAACAACACAAAGTGTTGAGCTTTTCAACAATGATTCGTTTTCTGTCAATAAAGGTATCCAAACAGTTGCTCACCTGTCTAATAAAACACATAATATATTAAAGTGTCTTTGGTGTTTCCATGGTTTTCACGAAAGTAATACTGGAAATCAAGAGAAACGCGGATATGACGTCATTGACAGGTGATGCACGGTAGAGCTTAGATTCTCTGCCCGAGCCCGGACTCGACCCGACCCGCGGGCCGGGCCGGGCCGATATTTCCCGCCACTGTCCTCGGGCCGGGTCGAGTGACCCTTGATAAAGCACGTCACGTGTCATGCGCAGGCAGCGTCTGGTCCACTCGCAGTCTCGCACGCGTGACACATCACTCCTGCTGTGCGTGCTGTACTATTCTGTAGCTTAAGTGCTTGAAGAAGCAAAGAAAAAAATTAAAACAGGAGAATTAACTTTGAGCAAGTTTGGAGGAAAATCGGAGGTATGGAAACATTTTAAACTAGTCGTGGGGAGTGACAACATGTGTTGGCTTTGTCTCATGCATTAAATGCGGCACGCTGCTCGCCTATGACAGCAAAAAAACGGGGACTTCGACGATGAACAGACACATGAAGCAGTCTTGCCATGACAGAAATTATGATAGTAGTCAGCCTCAGCCCTCGATGTCCTCTTTTGTTACTTTTCCGATCCATTCAATTATTTCTGAATAAACAAACAACGCAGTTTACATGCTTCTTCCTTGTCGCATTATTCATTGAGATAATTAATAAATGCACGCACACTTATGAACGTGATAAATGTTACAGATAGCATATGTTTTACTATGCACAAACAAATGCCTTTCAACTTACATGTGCAAAATTCAGAATTAAATGAATGTGCTGCAATTTGTTCAAAAAGAAAGTCTAGCCTACGTGTTTTAGCCATTGAATAAGCACATTTAGTTTCAAGTTTAAGTTTTGTTTTGAAGAAAGCTTTTCTTTAAAGTGAATTTCGTTTAGTATAAATTGTATTTTAATTTTAATACATTTTTCATCAACCAATTGCCTAGATTTAATACATAAAAAGCAATTTAGCAGACAATATAATCATGACATGGAGTCGCCGGCGCGCCGCGGTCACTTACACCATTTGAAACTCGCACTGTCACCGAATTTACAAATGCACATCTTGCTTGTTGCAGTTGCTCACACACATATTATGTTGAAATAACAATATGTTGAAGTAACATTATTAATAATAATTAATCTTTAAGAATATTTGATTGAATGCTGAATGTTGTGCTTGTTCAATTTAATCAAATTAAAACTTTAATTGTGATAATTAAAATAATTGAATATTTAATATCGAGTGGCCAATTTTTGCTCATTTATTAATAGTATTTTTATAATAATATATATAACTGCGCAGCTCCCCCCTGTAGCCTAAATGATCTAGCACGTTAAAAAAATGTATTATTCTGGCGCCGCCCCTGGTTATAACGGCCCACATATTAAAAATGGTCGGGTTTTTAAATCGGGCTCGGGCTCATAATTACAGTGAGCGTGTCGGGCCGGGCCGGGCTGGGCTCGGACACAACGGGCTCGGGCTCGGGTAGGGTCAGGCTTGATTTGTTGGGCCCGATCTAAGCTCTAATGCACGGTCTCTTTTAACTAGGGCTGAACGATATTCTGTTTTAACATCGACATCGCGATGTGCGAATGAGCGATAGTCACATTGCCGGAACATGCGATGTGAAGGGTAACGTTAGTAGTAGGCTACCCATAAGAGAACGGTAGCACACAGTAAACAAGAGTTTGTTGTATGGCTTTTTGCTGGGGTGACATACGCGTTCTGCGTGCCTGCACAGTGATTGGTTCGCTGTGCCGCAGCTCACCGCGCTCACAGCCAACATTCAAAAATGCTCGATGAAGAGGATCCGCCGCAAAAAAAAGTCAAAATCAGCTATTTGGGACTAGCCTATTTCGTCTACAAAAAGGAGGATGTTGACCAAAAAGAGGTAGGCTACTTTGCTGGAGTGTTATAAAGTTGTGGATGGTTGTCTTTTTTAAACATTCGTTTATTTTTCGTGTTCGCATTTATGAGGAAAAAACAATGTTAGGCTACGTGATATTACGGACGCGACCGTTATGAAAGCGACACTAAAAGACTGCTTTAAAACTTTCACAGAGACCTCAAACAGAAAGCACAAAGCCTTTCTTTAAAACGAATTTCGTTTTGTATTAATTGTATCTTAATTTTAATCAGTATTTCATTATCCAATTTCCTGGATTTAATAATGATTAATAATAATTAAATATAGCAGCCAGTGCCTGAACCCGAGATTAAGCTATGATCCATGAACCGAAACTCAGCGTAAAAGGTAGCCTACTCGCCTCACACACCTAAAAAAAAAAAAAAAAAGAAAGAAAGAAATATATCTATTATCTACAGAAATCTCTACTTTTAAACAGAACCATTAAAAAAAAATATAGCTATATTTAATCTGTATGAAAAGTGCATTTCTCCCGATCACTGCTGCGAAGATCGCGAGTCAGTATATTGTCAACTTCATCTTTACAGAAAACACTTGTTTATTAATAAACAATTAAAATGTCTCATTGTAATATTTTACATATTATTAATCATTACTTTTGCTGGGTCTAGGTGCCGTTTACATGAACACGTCACTGAATCAGCACAGAAAACATAATTTTTCAGGTCCTAGAACCCGAAGAACGTTAGGTCCTGCATAGAACGTTCACCAAATTCTGAGAGAAATATGTTTCTGGAATAAAATATTAAGTGGCCTTTTTGTTACTTGTAATGAAGCTTGCTTATTAGTGAAATTATTAATAACATGGAATGGTAATTATTGACTTTAGCCTGGATTGATGGCTCGCAATATCGCGATATATATCGTTGGGGAAAAAATATCGCAATGTAATTTTTTTTCCAATATCGTGCAGCCCTACTTTTAACCGTGGCCTGGTTAAAATGGCTGACTTCTCTTAATTTAAACACTGTTGGAAACGTTTGGAATAATGTAAGTACAACAAAATATATAACATTGTTGTAGTGATTTTTGGATATTTTAATCTAAAAATCATACATATTGTGCCTTTAATATTTGATTATGATGACTATAATAATACTTTGCGTGTTACATACTCTAGGCCCTCGCAAAATTTGAATATTGCAAAATGTATACTGTTGGGTTCTGATTTCTTCATTATTGATTTGAGTAAAGCAGGGTTATTATAACAAATGTTACAAAAAATGAACACTTTTAATAAAATAAATAATAACAAATATGATATAAAAAAAATGTAAACTTATTTTATTTCAGCTTGTTGCCAAGGCAATATTTCTCATTTTTGTTTAGTTTCACTAAAGACTAAAACTTAATCAAAACTATGTAAACGATGAAAAAATGAAAATTCAAAAATAAAATATAAAAATAAAAACAAAATATTAACAAAAACTAATAGCATATCAGTGATACTAAAATAACTTAATAAGAATATTTAGAAAATATACCAAGCAACTCATGAAGATTATTTGTTCATTAATAACTTAACTTTAAACTTTTATTTGTCCCCGTAGGGCAATTAGTTCTGCAGCAAGACATAGGTACAGGACAGACACAAAGGCACAAATACAAGACCGAAATATATAAAATACTCAATGTTACAGGCTCTGGTTGTACAACAAAAGAATTGAGAAGATAAATAAATAAATAAATAAATAGGCCTAAGTGCTACAGAATAAAGTGCTCCATTTCTGGAATAGATAAATAGGCCTCCAATTTGACAGCCATATGTTAAAAAGAAACATCTGACAATGTTCATCATAAAAATAATATAGCAACACAGGGGAACATTTCCATAACAATCACCATTCCATCAACAACATCATCAACATCAATCAATACTATACATGTTGTAACAACCCCATCACTATTTAATTGTTAAGTCTATCTACTCCTCCGGGTTGAGTTTAGAAAAGAGATGGCAGTCGGAAAAAATGAGTACCTGTATCTATTGCTCTTTACTGGAGGTAATCTAAACCGAGACCCAGAAGGTAAGATCTGAAACTCTAAATGAAGGGGGTGGGAACTATCAGAAATAACTGATTTGGCCTTCCTAATTACCTGTCTGTTATACAGGTCAGTAAGGCTACACTGCTGGACACCTAGAATTTTACTGCTGACCTTCACTATACTGGACAGTGAGATTACCATACCAGCAAATTACTGAGAATGTTAATACAGACTCAATGTATGATTTATAAAAAAAGGGTCATGAGGGTCTTATCGACACAAAACTTTGACAGTTTGCGAAGGCAAAACAGTCTTTGTTGGCCTTTTTTGCAGAGCATCTCAGTGTTGGAATTAAAATTTAACTTATTGTCGATCAAACTGCCAAGATACTTGTACGTTTCTACCAAGCGGCAACCACCCCGTCTCTCTCTTGAAACCAACACGGAAGTGAGTTAAACTGCAATTCGTTGACTGGCCGCTTGAGGCTGTTGTCAGAAGTGAGTCAAATCTGTATCTCCCCCATGTTAAAATGACCAACTTTACAGCAGAAAAAAACATGTTTACAGCCTGGTGTCTGTATGTGGCTTTGGTCTATACAGCTAATTTTGCCCTTCATGACAACTGTGAGGGGGGTGAATTTTTTTATAACTCTTCCGTTTAGTTGATTAATATTTAAAGTTCTGCAAGGGTGTGGCCACTTGAGTGACAGGTGGATTGCCGCTGATGTCAATGCTAGCCGTTGGTCTGCTGTTACTAGCCGTCAGTTCACCTCAGCAAATTTTAGCTGCTGAACTTGCCACCTCTGCTGTGTTTTGTGCTTTTTTCGGGATTATTTCATACAATTTAAAACACCCATTACTTCGCCCACGGCTTTGGGTTCCGTCGTTGTCGTCGAGTATCGTTCGAGAGAACAACCAGCGCTGTATTTCAGTTGTTTTCCTCTGTGAACATGCACTAATGGATGTCTGACAATTTCGTTGCTTTTTGGAGTTATCAGATTTAAAAACGTCAATAAAGGCTCGTTCGTTCTGCTCTCACGGAACAGATAGATTATAATATGCTTATGTACCGTCAGATGAAATCCTGCAGGCGTCGGCGCTTTCTCCGTCCATGCAATAACGTTAAATGCTTATCCTAGAATGTGCGCGGATTTTCTAGCACATTTACTTGAACTTCATAGGCAATATATCTATGAAGAGGTGGCCAAAATCAGAATTTAAAATGGACTGAATAAGCTCTCTACGAACTTGACGAGCGATGCCGCGCTGACGGACCATAGACTAAAAAAGAGTGACTGACATGTAGGCACATAAATCACTGTCTCACACACACACTCTCAGAGTAATATTAAGTTACTGCATAATGCATTTTCAACTAGCAGAATAGTACAGAATCACGATACACAGTCTCACTTGTAGCCATGTCTTTTAACTATTATAATATTTCGAAGGGCAAAAATAGGAACTTTTAATTGAGCTCCTCAGCTCCACTCACGCCCCGCCTCTTTGCCCATTTTCTGTTATCCGGGAGTGACGCAAGGCCAAGATGGCGACGGCCGGCTCCGCCTACTTTAGGCTTCAAAAATGCTCTTCAGAAACCTACGGGTGACGTCACGGACACTACGTCCATATTTTTTTACAGTCTATGGTTTCTACGAATCCCACCATCTGCCTATTGATGGTAGTGTTCTGTGGAGTTGATGACTTACACCTAAAATCAGTCAGCATATCCTTTGTCTTTTCTACATTTAATTTAAGGAATGCCCTATCACACCAGAGCACAAAATCTTCAACAACAGGACCATGATCACTTTCCTCAGAGGAGAGGAGACTGACAATAGCAGAATCACCTGCAAATTTTAAAATGTGTCTATTTTCATACTGGCTGCGGCAATCATCAGTATAAAGAATATAAAGGAGTGGTGCGAGGACACACCCCTGAGGAGACCCCGTGGATGATGACATCTCCTCCGACAAGCAACCATTCACCCTTACTCTCTGAGTTCTATCAGTTAAAAAGTCAAGAATCCATCCCACAATGTTAAAATCCAGGTCAAAGTTCTTTAAGAGCTTATCAACTAAAATATGTGGTTGGATTGTATTAAAAGCAGATAAAAAATCAACAAATAAAATCCTTGCATGTGTTTTACTACCTTCGAGGTGTTTGAATAACAAATTTAACAGAGTAGTAGTGGCATCATCTAACCCCTCGCTTAGCCCTATAAGCAAACTGTAGTGGATCAAGGAGATTCTCTGTTTTTGTGAGAACGACTTTTTAACCAATTTTTCGAAACACTTCATAACTAAGGAGGTCAGAGCAACCGGCCTAAAGTCATTTAAAACCTTTGGATGATTATGTTTGGCCACTGGAATGACCGTAGACTGTTTCCAGATATTCGGCACTCTCTGTTGCTCTAGAGCAGGGTTCACCAATCTCGGTCCTGGAGGGCCGCTGTCCTGCAGAGTTTAGCTCCAACCCCAATTTGTCACTACTAAAGCCTTCCAACACAACCTTAACATTCTTTTCTCTCCTGGTGCCGATAACAGTTTTCATACCATCCCAGACTGAACATAGACTTCCACCAAAGTCTTTCTCTATTTTTTCTTTGTAACCCAGCTTTGCTCTCCTTATTTCACTTCTAATTTCTTTTTTCAACTTGTTAAATTCTAAAAAGTTACCTTCCCTAAATGCCTGCCTCTTTCTGTTTAATAGCAGCTTAAGTGATTTTCTTACCCATGGCTTATTATTTGGATATACCTGTGCAATTTTATCAGGAATTACATTATCAACACAGTAAGAAACATAACAGCTGACAACATCTGTAAGATCATTTATGTTGGTACAATATAAAGTTGATTTTAGTTGATTCGGCTCGATTTAAATATGGCAATTATCACCATATACATGGCATACATATACATTTATTTCTATTATGCATATTCAAATCTACTCAAGTTTGTATTATTGAATCAATGATCCAAAAATACATTTTGAGACTGTGAATGTAAAGCCTGATTTATTTTTTGTCAATATTCAAAATGCAAATAGTCTCTCCACTTAAATGTATATCTTCAGTATATTTTTTGTAGTAATGTTGAATATTTCCAGAGTAATCAATGCCTAAACTAAAGAATTTTGAAACTATTTCAAATGTCTGTTTTGTGTTTCTTGTCGTGCTGCTTGGAATAAAGCGTCCTGATATTTGAAGGGCTTATTAATTTGTAGCATTTTGTAGATCCCTCATCACTGAAATGGCCAAGATTTTGTACCCCTGGAGATATCTGGAAACACCCCAAGGAGTTGAACTGTAGTGTGAGGTTTGGGCCCCAGAACTCTTCATTTTGCCCGACTTCATAAGCCGATTATGTGTCATTTCGCTTTAATAGATTCCTCATAGACGTCTCGCGCTTCTTGTGCGGTGGAGGGAAAGAAGAAAGCCTGTGTGCTACATGCCTCATCGGCGGTCTGGTTGCTCGTCCTTTCACGGTGTGAATGGGGTTTTGGCTCTTTGTTGTTTTTTTTGGTCCGCTGCAGCCCGCGTAGGCATTTATGTGCTGAAACGGGCACGCTAGTATCCTAGAGCTACAACCAAAAAAACCTGCTTTTGGTTATTTTAGCTTTAAATAGCAGCTCCTGCCCCTTGTTCCTGCTTCATTGTCCCAAATGCACGATTGCAAACTCCATCGTGTTTGCGCAATTGGAAAGACGAGTCAGGAATGGGGCCTCTTGAACATAGAGCTTCCATACGTCGAGCCAAAGCCGGACCATTCTCACGGATCTCAAAACCATCTCATCTTCAACCTAGGACACTTGAAAACGCAGGACAAGAGAGGATAGCGGCAGCAAAGGAATGAGGTCCGGGAGACCTGAAAAGGACTGGGGCATTTGTCCCTGATTAGCACCAAAGTAAGGGAGGACATTTTTGCTGTGAAAAGAAAGCTTATAGCTCATTATGAGCTGGCAGGGATTAAGCTTGTACCTCCATTGTTACCAGAGAAGGAACCAAAGGTCTGTCACAGAGGGAGGTGCCTCACTCCTTTGAGCGTATGTCTGCACACCTATCCAGAGTTTCCACTCTTTTAAAGATCTATAATAGCTTTTTCTTTCCTCTGTAGTTGGTAGCTAGTGTAGTGGAAGAATCCTCTCTCATTAGACATAGTCTTTATCCGCTTGCTTGCGGGCTTTTGTGAGTTCGGCCATTGAATGCCAGGCCTCGCCTCCATAGTCATGCAACCTGTAAGAAATGAAACAAGTAGAGTGAGGTCAGAGAGAATAGATTCACCAATTAGTTTAAAAGTGTTTGAGGAGAGGACACGGCGTCTGTAGTTTGTAGTCCCTTTGAAGTCTTCGCAATCTTTTGTTGTGTTTATTCCACTCTTCCATTGGAGTGCGCTGCTTTTTGGTATTGTTTTGATCGTTGTATGTTTTGCCTTTAGAAATGTCGTAATGATGCTTTCGCTTTGATCGTGAAGTAGAACTTGAGGACTTTTTGTAACGTTTGTAACGCATTGCTGTTCCTGTAAAGTACAGTACTTCTATAGTTCACTTGTATTATTTGTGTTTCTCTTTAACAGGTGGTGAAATGTAATTATCATAATAGCCAACCCCTAGTCGTGACAACTCTCATTGTCTGCTGTCATACAGTCTTTTAAACAAGGGGTGGGAAATGGACCGATGTAGTTCATGTATTATAATATTAGTTGTAATATTGGCCTGGTTTCACAGTCAGGGCTTACATTAAGCCAGGATTAGGCCTTAGTTCATTAGGACATTTATAGCTTTTATAAACATGCCTTAGAAAAAAAACATTAGCCTATTGGTGTGCATCTTGAGTAAAAAAACAGTGGCACTGATCTGATTCAATTTAAAATATGTCAGAGCATGTTGCTTTCATTTAAAACAGCTCAATAATGCATTTTAGTCTGGGACTAGGCTTAAAGGGATAGTTCACTTTGAAATTAAATTTTGGTATGTTTTAGCTTACCTCAAGGGCATCCAAGATGTAGACACGAAAGACACGAAACGAGCGGTTTGTGTGAGAAAACGAACAGTATTTATATCGTTTTTTAACTCTTGTACACAGCCACGTCCAAGTGATCTGAGGGCGCGCGCGCATCCTGGTGTGTGACGTGTACGCAGACTGGTGCATAGATATATATATACACTAGAATAGATGTCGCTTTGCCTACGGCATTCGTTCCAATGAATTCGTTCCGGCGACATCTAGTGTATATATATCTATGCACCAGTCTGCGTACACGTCACACAGCAGGAAGCGCGCGCTCCCTCAGATCACTTGGACGTGGCTGTGTACAAGAGTTAAAAACGATATAAATACTGTTCGTTTTCTCACACAAACCGCTCGTTTCGTGTCTTAGGCCATCAATATGTATTTACGATGGGGAATTGTTTAATTTGGACGATGGGGAATTGTTTTAATTTGGACTCTGTGCATGCTCTTTGAGACAGTGACCACAGACCTGCATTATATGACTGACAGACAAGAACGGTTTGACCTAAAAATATCAACATTGAAACTACTGCGGAAAAAAAGACACCTACATCTTGGATGCCCTTGAGGTAAGCTAAAACATACCAAAATTTAATTTGAAAGTGAACTATCCCTTTAAGCGTTGTCTTTGAAACCGGGGGTTTGTCTTTTTTGTGTTTGATGTGGAAGTATATGCATTGTCATTATTGTACGTATAGTGAGACCAAAGATCCATATTCAGCTAAAGCTGCATAATAAAGTTTTAAGGTTTGCTAAGCAGCAAAACCCTGAGCTCTTGGCTTTAATATTCAAATGCCATTCAGTTGTTTCAGTCTCATTGCCAATGTTGATGTTGAAAATCTGTTTAAAAGTCATATTTAAATATTTAAATCAATCAAACCCGTCACTGACATTAGCAACCTGAGACGGACGCCTGCAGTAAGTTTGATGAATTACTGCAATTAAGTTTGGATCAAAAGCAGTTTTTCACACTCTTTTTTGTTTCGAGTCCATAAACAACACACTGACAGTTTACTCAAAGGATTCCTTAAATGTGTTAACAAAAAGAGACTTGTGCAGTTAAATTTACCGTTGGTGGAATGAAGCCAGTGCCGCCAACATTTCCCTTTTTTTAAGGTGTGCTTTGATGTGGTCTGAAACCCCTCACTGTATTATGTTCAATTTAAGTGTGATCGCGCTGGAACTCACAGTACAAGTCTGTTCGAGAAAGAGAGAGAGAGGAGGGGTTGAAAAAAGACTGGACATGTGTTGTTGATAGGGAGAAACTCCACAGATTTGGCACCATATCTTTATCTATCAACTCCTCTCGACAGCCTCAAAGATGACGAGGTGTTGCTGCAGCCTATCGCTGAAAGTATGTGTTGACTGACAGCATCAAGCAAAAATATTTCTGCCATTTTTACATGCATGAAACAACATTTTCAAGTTTGCACCGTGGCTTCAATTTATGTATTGGAGGAAGAAATAGTGTTCACACAATTGATCTTGCTTTCCAAGAGCCTGCAAACACAAGCATTAGATTAAATGAAATAAGGGGATGGAGTGGCTTTCTAAATGCAATTCCAAAACTTTATTTTACCTCAGGCATGTATAGCATAATATTAATATTACCGGTTTCCTGGAAACAGATGTAACAAACTTTTACTTTTAGATTTCCTTGCTTTATCAGTGAAATGCAGTTTGTTTCCAAGCAACTTTTAGTTTCCTGTTTGTTTGATTTTAATTTAGCCGGTGAGTAACTGACACCCCACGTCTTGCTCCTTTAAGGGCCTTTTTTATTTCAAAATAATTTGGGCGGAACAGAGGCCAGTTCAAAGTGCAGGGGAGGAGGTGTCTGTTTCAAAGAGAGTGCCGCGTGATCAATATGTGAGATATGTTAATTCGGTAAAGCTCCGTCCTGTCCTTGATGTTTGCTAGAGTTACAGGCAGGCAGCTGGAACGCCGAGGGTGGACAGTAGAAGCGGGGTCCTGTGCCAACCCCCTGGAAACATACCACGAATCCTCTTCAGCATCTTCCATACAAACTTGTTTTTGTCTTGACAGCTCAGCATGGAGAGAAGCCATTAAGCGGCTTTCAACCTGGCAGTGCGGAGAATGGAAGCCAGCTTGCTCCTGTCAATTCAAAGGGATGTTTTATGGATGTGTTTTAGAGCCATTCTAAAGTTTCTTAAGGACTTTTAGTTCCCCCGCTAAATTAGTGTACAAACACCAGAGCTTTGGACTCGAGATGGGACGTCTTTATCTCTCCCAGCATGCCACAGTGGAGGCTTTCTTGTTGCTAAAAGCTTGTTCTGTAAGGAGTAACACAATGGATGCTTCTTTGAATGGGCTGTGGTGTGGGTGTAAGCTTGTCCTTCTACAGCTCATACCGTGACCATCCCACATAGTTCAGCAGTCCATCCATACCGATGGAAAGCTGGAAATTATTCGGATTTCATTTTCCGTGGCATATAAATGAAGTGTGAACATGATATAAAGCAGACGCTGAATACCGGCATGAGGAGAATGTGCTGTCCAACTGGTGTGGCGTGCTGAGGCTGGCAAAGAGCGAATCAGTTACTACAGATGCACAGAAGCTAAAATTATATTAGAAATGTCTGTAATAATATTATTAAAGTTCATTTAGAAGAGGAACATTGCAGATATCCTGTAAACCACAATGCAGTGCACTTGACTTGATCTTCCATATCAATAGTGATGATTGAACATATACAGTAGATGAATAGATTGATGATTGGTGATGAGTGTGAAGTCTCCAGATGCTGTTATATAAAATTTTAACCACATTTTACAATAGCTATATGTGACCAATAAATTCAAACAATAGATTATTAGCGATATGGGCAAAAAAAAATACTATCACAATTTTTAGATTAATATTGCAATTTAGATTTTAATCACGATTTTGAAATAATATTTCCTTACCTACACGCACTCGTCTGTATAATTTTTTGGAAGCCGGCTTTATTGATGACATTTGCGGGCACCATATCTTTGCATAAATAACACGTTGTATATATAATACAGTTATTTCTTTGTGCCTTTTTTTTTACTTGCCCCTCTCTTTTGCCGCAACGGTAGTTTGACTGGTCTTGCAAATTACCTGGGTCGATGATACATTATCTCTCCTGTATCAAAAATATTCCCAAACCACAAATGTTTTTTGGGTTATTTTCTCATCCTGCCCTGAATTCACTGTTCCTTCTGTGCATTCTTGCATGTCTGTTTATGTAAATTTATGTAAATAGTTTATATTTGCAAACCTATTTACCTGCATGTTTCCAGGTGAAACAGGATTATTTGATCTGATTATCTGAATTGACACCCAAAAGTTTAAGTTCTAAAAATGTGCACAGTTTCGAGCAAGGGCGCAAGCACGTTTTCAAGCTCTGTTTGTTCTCCCACCCCACAGCACAGGCTGTAAAGCAGGTTTCTCTTTGTCCTATCACAGGTGGCCGCAATTACCTCTGAGCCCACAAATCGTATCCCATCAAACTTCTGTTGTTACAAGCCACTCTAGAGCTCTGCACACATTTAGAGTTTCAACAAAATGTCCATGTTGACACACATGCACGCACAGAAATGGAGGTTTCAGTTTGCTCTACATTGTGATGTAATCACATGTATGGGGTTGTATTTGTGGGCCAGGGCCCTTTAATGTGGAAAGTGTGGAAGATTTGTTGGTTCAAACCTTAGTTCCCAAACATTCTCTCATTTGCTCAAATGTTTTAGCTTGACAGATCTGATGTCTCATTTTGTGCAGAGAGAGCAAATAAACCACAATTGAACTGTTTGTGTTTCTTTTATAGTGTTCAGTTCCAGGGTTTGCGCAAATGTATTACTTTAAATGCAAAGCATGATGAATAATGGCAAAACAGTTCTACAGTTTTCTTGTTGTTTTAAATGGGTAAAAAGTACTTGAGTAATTGTACTTCAGTAATATACTTAAGTATTATTTTGGTGAAATTTGTCCTTGAATACATTTGAAATGTACAGTGAGACTTGCACTCCTTGCAATTTCATTCAGTATAACAAATACATTTCAAACGCATTTCAAATGTAGATTTCTTTGGATTTAAGTGAAAGTTATGATTTAATTAGCTTGCTAGTTCAGTGTGTGTGTGTGTGTGTGTGTGTGTGTGTGTGTGTGTGTGTGTGTGTGTGTGTGTGTGTGTGTGTGTGTGTGTGTGTGTGTGTGTGTGTGTGTGTGTGTGTGTGTGTGTGTGTGTTTGAAATGTAAACTTTCCTCAAAAAAACAAACACACACAATCTTACCTGAACTAGCAAGCTAATTAAATCATAACTTTCACTAAAATCCAAAGAAATCCATTTCAAGACAAAAGGTTCAATTTGTTGTATATTATAGAGATTTACAATGTCTGGACAAATAAAATGTATCCACCAATTACCTACAAATTTACTTGAGTAAAACTAAATGTGGAAACCCCTTTTCGAGATTTTTTTTTAGGGTATAATTGAGTGTAATTTTGACACCTGTTTTTATAGCACACTAGAAGTTTTTATGAATTCAGTCAGTGAAGAGATTGTTTTGTTATTTATATTTCTGTAATATATTTAATTCCACAAATTGCCAATGTACGACAACGCCCAGGTCTTACTTGACATTTTCCTTTTGTAATGTGAATTCAGCTGGTATTCATGAAAGACCTTAGGGTAGACACAGTCTCGTCAAGGCTCTTCGCTTTTCCCTCTGCTCTGCTCCGGTAATCCTTAAAAGAGAAACGGAAACCCTTAATGCGGGGTCAGTCCTCAGCTCCGGGAACGAAGGCCTCTCTAAATCTGCCTGGTGCTCCACAGCTGAAGAACGGATTCAGGCCTGGGATTGTTAGGGATTGTGCCAAAGCAGGAATGACTGTAGATGATCAGGCTGACTCAGAAGTTGACGTTATGGAACAGGTCAACATTGAAGCCGCTGGAACAAGTCTTTGTACCTTCTGGAAACTCTCCAGATGCTGTTATATAATTTTTTAACCACATTTTGCAATAGCTATATGTGACCAATAAATTCAAATATTAGTTTGAGAGAGTTGGGTTACTTTTAGTTAAATATCTAGTTAGCTTTTTGTCTATTGGAATAATGAATCATTTAAAATAAAACGTGTAATAAGAAAGTAAATGGGTTCAATAGTGATTTGGTGTTCATAGATGCCTCGACCATAATACAGCGGCTTTAACATCAAGCTGTTTGTGATGTTCAAATGAAAAAGTGAGGCCCCATCCACACTACTGCGTTTTAGTTTAGAAACGGAGAATTAAAACGAATACGATCTCCGTCCACACCAGCGTTTTAGCTGCGTATTAGAATTGATCTCCGTCCACATTAAAACGACTGAAAACGCGGATCACGTGACCATTCACCAACACTGGGCATGCGCGTGCCGGTGTAAACTAGAGACTTTCAAACATAGACTGTAAAAAAATGCTTTCAAACATCAAAATGTCATTTATTAATATGTATTTGTGTCAAAATGACATATAAACATCTTGTCCTATTATATTTTGCCTGGAAACGCTTCCAACAACTTGCGTCTCACATTAAAAATAGGTCTATTTCTAGCATGCACGCTTTTACCGCACGAGCCGCGCCTTACTGTCAGAAACTGTTCCAGCGGGTGGAGTTTACTGGTACTGAATATTACCTGTGTACTCCATGACTGGTGACACCCAATCATAGAGCCGAGCGTGAGCCTCTGTGTCATCGTTTCTAAAGTCCTCCGTTTTGACCCGTCTTCACTAAAACGCCCTCCGGAGATTCAAAACGCAAAACGGGGTCGGCAGCGTTTCTAAACATATCCGCTTTAGGTCTTCGTTTTTGCCGTTTTAGTCTGGACGGGAGGTGCAAACGTAGCAAAAGGTCTCCGTTTCTAAACGAAAACGCAGTAGTGTGGTTGGGGCCTGAATCTTAAGCTAATGTAGGCAGAATTCAGTAGGTTCACTGATATAAAAACAGCTTGATATAAAAGCCAGGTCACAGTTTTTCGTATTGTGAAACATCCACAAGCGAAGTCAAATACGTAGTGGCCAAAAGATACATTGGTGAGATTGAACATAAATATGCTTGGCAGGCAGTTAATCTGTCAACTTCTTAGTGTTATTCATTCTCGGGTTAGTCTGTAGTCAGTAATGTAGTAACGTCTCTGCTGTGACCACGGCCCATAAATTTTCACAGTTTAGTGCTGGCTGTTAATATAGAGCTGTGTAGCAGTAGAGTTGGTAATGGTTTCCATAAGCCAGTGCTGGAATTCAGTAAATCAAAGCCAAGGTAAAGGCTAACAGCTAGCACCCATACTGTCTCTCCTGTCAAGATTTCAGTCTTGAGGGTTGTCTCCAAACCCTCTCCGGTTTCATAGCTGACTTCACCAAAGATGTAGAGGATGACAGCATAATTAGCATGTTGTGTTCAGAAACACTGTTTTGCTTTGAGCGAAGGTGGCTGCTTTGCTTCCAGAAAAACGTGGTGACTGTTCAACTTCATTGATGCAACTATTCTGATTTTTTGACAGGACTGGAGGTCATAAACTGAACATGCAAGCGCAATAAATCTTGCACACCATGGGTTTTTGCTACCCCTGAAAGACGTGGTACAGCCAAGTTGGATGTTTCATGCTTAGCGAGGGACTAGCAGGTCTTGCCAAAGTCCACAGAAACTCTTGCCAGAGAGCAAAAGAGGGTACCTGGTCTGCAACCTCACCAATGAACATTACATCTAGAAGGCCACAAACCTGGTGAAGATCCAGTGGAGCAGAGCCTTACGCTCAGATTTCCTGCAGAAAAAGCCAGTTTTCTACTGCCGTCTCCACTGCAGACATGAAAGCAAACATACTGAAGGGTTATGCAAACATCTCAGTCATATTGAGCTTGTTCAAAATTATGAACACGCCTAGATGGTCAACGTGTGAAATGTGGCACGCTACGGTGTCACTTCGCCTTAATGAAAGGGAAACAGGAGTTTGTTTGGTTTAGAAACCTGACAACCCTCATACTTCCAAGTTTTGTTGACTTTCCATGAATCAAACTCGTTTTTTTCCTTTATAGGCATTGGGAAGTCTTGAAGTATGTGTGCATGGTTTATGAGCTCACAGAGCGCTAAATATGTTATGGAAGTTCTGAAGCAGTTTTTTTAACACGCAAACTACATTTATGAATTATATTAAAATGACAAACCTAAGGGTAATCCTGAAAGCGCTGTTAAGGTGCCAATGAAAATGTATGTGCAATGGTTGCAATGAGCGTGAGCCCGACATGAACAAAAGAGCTATGTGTAGAGTGACCGTACTTGAGGGTAAGAGCTATAGTAATTAAGCTGTTTGCCCAGCAATGAGCTGTTTCCCTTTGCCCAGACTGGAACCTCTCCTTCAGCAGTGTTACACCCCCACCACCCCGACAGCTTCAAAGAGCTGACAGGCCTGAAAATACCAGTCATGTGGTGAACGGATGAGCTGGGGCTGTAACTAGAGCAGAAGGGCCACAGATTTCCAGCCATAGTTTTCACTGTTCACCGCACGTGACTTTACATGTTTGCCTTGAATTTTTAACATATCTTCTCAGGTGAGAAGATTCAGTAGAACTTAAAGGGACAGTTTACCCTAAAATGAAAATTAAGTCTTCATTTACTCACCGTGGTGTTGTTCTCGTCCATATAATGGCATTGCATAGCAACCAGCTTCAAGATTATTTTTTTTAAAGATGCACAATTATCACAAAATTATCCCATGCGACACATGCTGTATATTCCAAGTGTTCTGGGGCTATATGATAGGGTTTGATGAAAACAAATTGTCTTATGTAACAAAATTAAAAAAAAAATCCTTTTGTGGTCCATAAAAGAAAGAAGGGCCTACTGCATTAGAACAATATGAAGAATGAAGTAAATTCATTTTAGGGTGACCTATCCCTTTAAGATTTTAGTAAATTGCTTTGAAAACAAGCAAAGCTTTGGCTTTCCTCAATCTTCAAAGTGCATGTTCATCAAATTTATCTTCAGCTTTTGTAATCAAAAAATATTATTAGTAGTAGTATTTATTTATTTTTTAATGTCCATAAATTTGCACATTTGTAACTTTTGTGTGAATGCTGACAATATCTGAGTCACCTTTAGGCCCAAAACATACTTTACACATCTACATATACTGTATGTGTACATGAGTTGTGCATGTTGCTGTGCTCTGAAATGTCAGCAGTTTGAAAAGAATCTTGTCGGCTTGTTTATAGCTAGTTAACTTGAAGGAGAACACATCCAGATTAATGACAGAAACATCTGAAGGAAACTATATCACCCCCTTGAGTACTGATGTTTCTTACCACCCCAGGTTTCACAGCGTTTCACAAGAGCGTACATTAAGCATGTTCAGCAAGACTGCATGCCTGGAGTGCGATGGCCATGGCTACTTTTGCGTAGTTACGTAAACTAAGTTTCTGACCTTATTCTGACACTCAAAAGCCTTGAAATGCAATGTCGATATTTTAAGACTAAGCTACAGTATCATTTTTGCTCTCCAGTCAGTATAGAGACAGTTATATTTTGGTTTAGGCGGTTGAAGGAATGCAGCGATTTGGCTGAAGAATTATAGTAATCTGATTGATACTTCAATGAATATGAGAATAAACTCTGAGATTGCCACACATATTTGTGTTCAGAGGAGCATACTATTTTGATATGTAAATACTCAATTCTCCCTCTATTTTTCTCTTGCTCTAGATGACTCCAGTGCTGGGAGGGAAGGTGCAAGACCAGCTGGTGAAACCGAGTACTCCACTGACCTGACAGGAAAACTGGGTAAGGTGCTACAGTCCTCTGATCCCCTTTGATCTCCTTCATTCCTGGTATTTATAATTGCTGCCCAGAAAGTAACTGAAAATATGCACTACAGCTGCCAAGATGTTTCATAAGCTGCTTTTCATGAATTGCAACTTTTTGTTTTACATTGTATTGCAAATTTAAAGAAGAACATGAAAAACTAGAACTTTGAAACATTTAGGTAAATGGGCTTAGCTCTTCTATTTCCAGCAGTCTTTGTCAAGTCAAGTCAAGTCAAGTCAAGTTATCTTCATTTATATAGCGCTTTTAACAATGTAGATTGTTCCAAAGCAGCTTTACATTGATAATAGGAAATTAAAGTAAAGTGTTTTGGCTTTATAGCAGCTCTAGAATAAAGTTATTGTCCAGCTAAAGTTAGGTTGATTGATTCACTTCCGTCGCAACGATCATTAGTTATTACTTAGGGGCCGACACCGTTTAACAGAAAACTCTTAAGTTCTTTCTGCGCAAACTTCAAAAAAGCGAACCAGTGAGAACGCCGATGGCTGATCCCATGTTTCAAACTTTAGTTAGTGTGTAATGTTGTTGTTAGAGTATAAATAATATCTGTAAAATTATAAAGCTCAAAGTTCAATGCCAAGCGAGATATTTTATTTAACAGAAGTCGCCTGCAGTGAATGGCCAGTTTGGACTACATACTTACATACCCTCTACTTCCTTCTTTAAAGGTATAGTGGAGGATTTTCTTTTTCCGGGTGGATCATCAAGACTATTGGTCCTCCTAATTGTCAATCATTCTGGTGATATGTTTACGTAAGGCCGTCGTATGTGCTCGTCCCTAGGTGCGCATGCGCACTTTCGTCGCAAGAGAAAAAAAGTCTACGAGGTGTATGAGAAGAGAAAAGCTGCAGAAGATAGAAACAAGACCAGAGTGTTTTTGGGACAATCATTCACACGATGGCGTGCGCTCAAAACACAGGTTGGGCTTCCTACTAATGCCTCAGTCGCGATTCGAAGTTTCTACTCGACAGGTAAAGTTTGGCATGCTATTTGGAGAAATCCATTTCAAATCACTGCTAGTAAAATTTATCTACGTCTATATTGTAACTTTCCAGGGAAGATTAGTTTATTTATTTTGTACTTTGCATCGTTAGTAGTTATTTTTAAATGTACCAGTAGTCTTATTTGCGGGGAAACTTTTTGTACATAAATATGGGTGAGATGAGATCCAGCCGAGCGATCGTCTTATCATTGCAGCCCCTCCTCCCTCATGGCATAGTGGAAAAAGTGCAAATCTTCTTTTGGAAAGTAAGCATGAGCGATGCCGACAGCAAATTGTAAACAGAGCGTCCACGAGGAGAACTGGGCTAGTTTAATAGGCGTTCCCTCTCGGGAGCAGGTAGAGTGTTGCGCATGTGCAAGTGGAGAGGGCGGTTCTTTTCTAAAATTCGGAAACATCCTCCACAATACCTTTAATGACGTCACTAGAACAGTTTTTTGACTAACCTCCGCCCACAGGAATACACAAAAAAGGGGGCGTGGTCTTGTTGCGCTCCCACGGAGAAGAGGAAGAGTTGCGTTTGTAGAGTGTGTTTGTCGCCATGTCGTCGAGACGCTGTTATTTTCATCCCGGAGTCCAATCACCTTTGTTTGGCCTTCCCAGGGACGCTGTACTTAGAGATCAATGGTTACAATTTATGCGCATGCGCATGCATCTCCACATTATGGTAAGAGGCGTGACCTTTCCGGGCAACGTGCGCTAAGCTGCTGTCGAATCACAACACAGGAACCACTGGCACAATCAGAACTCGTTAAGTATTTCTGGGGACTTCATAGAACAAGGAAGTCATCAGCCCGTTCTTAGGACAGTGAAAACAGCGGTATACAGATAAGTAAATTGTGTGAAAA
Organism: Squalius cephalus; assembly: GCF_949319135.1. Classification (NCBI taxonomy): domain Eukaryota; kingdom Metazoa; phylum Chordata; class Actinopteri; order Cypriniformes; family Leuciscidae; genus Squalius; species Squalius cephalus. Next base: position 10,657,356 of record NC_137135.1, on the reverse strand, counting down.
ATACTGTTTTTTTACACGCGAAACATGAACACATGTTATATTGCACACTGTAATCACAATCAAAGCTTCAAAAACACACGAAAAACGGGACCTTTAAGAAGAGGGTCTATGACCTCTGGAAGCATCTCTTTCAGTAGCTTAGTTGGTATAGGGTATAACATACATGTTGTCGATTTCGATGAATTAACGAGTTTAAGGAATTCTTCCTCTTCTATAGCAATGAATGAATCAAATTTTTCCTTAGGGAGACTGCAATGCACTGCCTGATGCGATACTGTAGTAGACGGTTGCATAGTTATAATTTTCTCCCTGATATGATCAATATTGTAAGTGAAGAAGTTCATAAAGTCATTACTGCTGGGCTGCTTGGAAACTTCTGGGCTTGAAGCTTTATTTTTCGTAAATAAATAAATACCTAGGGTTTTGTTTATTTTCTTCTAATAGGGTTGAAAAATAAGCAGATCTAGCAGCTTTTAAGAGCGGTGTTTTGTCCCGCGACTACAGCGTCTCACCGTCACCCAATTGCCCTGCTGCACGGGCTCTACTTCAGCCGGAACCGAACAATGTAAAGAGTTCACTAAGCTAGTCGCATCCAAAGCAGTATCTGAAGCCCTTGCACTCTTACAATTAACCTCTGTTAAAGCTTGGATGCGTGTCTCTAGTTCTGAAATCTTCCCGTCAGCTTTACTATCTCCCTGCATTTATCACATGTAAATCCTGTGCTGACAGAGAAGGCTATGCTAAACATGTTGCATGAGGTGCAAGTAACAATAAGAGGAGAAGATGACATGACTTACCGTGTTTGTTGACTGATCTTACTCACCTAAGTTGTTTGATGGACTCGTAAAAGGCGCGAGCGCGCGCAAGAAAAATAAATAAATAAATAAAGAGCGCACAGATGGCACGCTAACAGGCTAGCGAATTACTAGCGTGTTGTGCTAGCAATAACGATTTAGATTGAAGCTAGCAATGTCAGGTTAATGTGTGATGTTGAGTAAGTTATATTTAGCAGTATAAACAACAAGGAATGATGGTAAATAATGATTCTAAACGAAGATATACGAAGCTTTCAGACGCACACCAACGCAAACAGCTGCAGCAGGAGCAACGAGGCAGACCTTTGAAAATGTCACTGGCGTTTTCTTGTTTTCTAGTAGCGGTGACATTTGTTTTGTAGTTTAGTGGCGGTGACATTTTCTTGTAGCATTGCAGCACTGCCGTTTTCTTGTAGTACAGTAGCGGTGAGATTTTCTAGTAGCATAGCAGCTGACATTTTCTTGTAGCATTTCAATGCTGCCATTTTGTTGTAGTATAATTACTATGCCGCTTTCTTAAAGTAGCATCGATGTTTTCTTGTAGTATAGTAGCAGTGACATTTTCTTATAACATTGCAGCATAGCCATTTTCTTGTTGTATAGCAGTGGTGATATTTCTAGTACACTGTAGCAGCACTGCTGTTACTATAGAGTAAATATACTGTAGTACTCAAATGCATGAGAATAAATAAAACAGTCTCATAGTCTTACACAATATGACAGCATGCTGTGTGCTGGAAGAGCATCAGTGATCCAGGTTTGATGTGTGGCCTTATGGAAAAATGTGACCAACTGAATGGAAACTGAGCCTGTCACAGAGTGTTTGGACAGCATGTACAGTCTGTCACCCCTGTATTTCCCCTTCAAACCCCCGTCTCCAGGCCGGCACACATGTGGCTGAATCTTCCCAGATACTGACAGGCTGCCCTGTGGTCTGAGATTGGACAGTCCGCACACTATTTCCCATGGCCCACTCAAGCCAAGCCAAGTCAAGTCACCTTTATTTGTATAAAACATTTTACGATAACACTTTACAATATAGTTAACATTTATTTAACTACCTTAGTTAACATGAACTAAGAATGAACAATACTTATTTAGCATTTATTAATCTTAGGTAATATTAATTTCAACATTTACTAATACATTATTAAAATCAAATGTTGTTAACATTAGTTAATACACACTGAACTAGCATGAACAAACAATGAGCAGTTGTATTTGTATTAACTAACATTAACAAAGATTAATAAATACTGTAACAAATGCATTGCTCATTGTTAGTTCATGTTAGTAAGTACATTAACTAATGTTAACTAATGAACCTTATTGTAAAGTGTTACCCTTTTTACAATACAGATTGTTTCAAAAGCAGCTTTACAGTGCTAACAAGAAAATAATGCAACAAATTTTATTTCGGCTGTACAGCAGATCTAGAAGAAAATAGTGTCATAGTCCAGTGATGGTTCATTTCTGTTGTAAAGAAGTTGAGAAAACAGTGATGCCATTGTTCAGCTCAGTTAAGTTCTCATACATCGGTGTCAATGCAGGCAGATCAATAATATTGTTGAATATTAAGTGTCCCCAACTAGCAGTGGCAGTGGAACTAACAACAGTGGCAAGGAACACAAACTCCATCAGGTGATAAAATGGAGTAAAAACCTTGGGAGAAAGCAGGCTCAGTCGGAAGGCCAGTTCTCCTCTGGCCAACGAATGAACAGTGTATGATTATGATTCAGGCTGCATTATAGGTCACAAGTCAGACACTCCTACCTCTGGAGCCCAGTGTTTGCTTTGGTAATTGCGTTTGACGAGCCAAAGAGCAGGCTATTTATGTGAAGTGTGAGGGGGGGAAGCATTCCATTCCCCTCTGACGACCGGCATCTGATTTGATATTGGAGCAGCGCTAAACTCGGCAGTGTTCAAAGAGGGCCTGACCTGCTTGTTTTTGTACTGCGGAGCGTAGCAGTTTTGATGGCTGCTAGCGGGAGATGCTTAGTTCACTATTGTATTTGCTTTTGTGGTGTTTGTTCAGAGTCTACTGTGAACAGTAACAGTCAGCAGGGAACTATAGAGTGAAACTACAGAGGAGCTGCTGTTTGCTTTGTCTGATTGCATTCATGGTGTGGTGCATTGCTCAGCAAATTTGCCCACATAAGAACTTCATGTCCGCTCTTTTCTGCTTTTTTTTCTTTGTAATGTTAGCGGTGTTGTGTAAATTCTAATGATAAATCAGTATTTCACCTTTCTCCCTTTATTTATTTAAGCTCTTAAGTGTGGAAAGCAGTATTCATAAATTATTATTTTTTTATTTAGGTATCAGATTTCCAAAATCAAAATTGGAAAAATGTCATAAGAATGGGTAATATTTTTACCCCCCAAAAATCGAAAGAACATAAAGATGGATATTAAAGGAATAATTCACTTCAAAATTTAAATTGTCATCATTTACTCACATGTATGAATTGGAATGAACATACTGAAAAAAATACCATTGTAAATAGTTTATAGTCTTATATAAAAAATAAAAGATTTTTTTATAAATTCTTAAAATCTTAATCATTTCTTATTTTTTCATTTTTGAAGTTAAAAATGACATGCTTTTGACTTTGTCATCATTTACTCACATGTATGAATTGTAATGAACATACTGAAAAAATACCATTGTAAATAGTTTATAGTCTTATATAAAAAATAAAAGATTTTTTTATAAATTCTTAAAATCTTAATCATTTCTTATTTTTTCATTTTTGAAGTTAAAAATGACATGCTTTTGACAAGCTTTGAGAAATTCATAACTAAACTTCTTACTAAAGTTGGCTATAAACCTGACAAAACTGTTTCATTCAGGTTTCAAGTACAGTAGGTCTAGTCCAAAAACGAAAGGTGCTGTCTATCCTCATCTTTAATTTTTTTTCTGTAGTGCGGCCCCGCTTCACGCAGCCGGCCAAAATGAGAAAGCGCGTGATTGCGCGTCCGGTTGGGAGCTCAGTAAGGCTGAAGTGCACCGCGAGCGGGAACCCCAGACCCGACATCATCTGGCTGAAGGACAGCAGGCCTCTGACGCCCGGAGAGGTGGGCGAGGGCCGCAAGAAGAAGTGGACCCTCAGCCTGAAGAACCTCACGCCTGAACACAGCGGCAAATACACCTGTCACGTGTCCAACCGCGCTGGGGAGATCAACGCCACCTATAAAGTGGAAGTCATCCGTGAGTCATTCACCTCGTCTCTGTGATGTTCTCCTGGAATTTGATGGAGCTTTTGATGACTCACTTACATAGTGTAGACTGAAAGAATGAACATGCAGCAACAGTTTAACATTACTTCTCTCGTATCTGGATGCTGTTCAGGGGGGTTTAACAGCTGTCTTGGCAAGAGTTTGGTGTTGGGAAGATTTGATCTAATCATTGCTAGTAAACAAGAGTAGCATTCTTTATTAGCAGCACCAGCCAAACTGTCTCAATAAATGAATGGCTTTATCATTAGTAATGCATGATATTTAAGCATTTTTTTATTATTATTATTATTAAAAAATTATTATTAAATCATTATTATTAAAATTTGAATTCTATATTATATTCTATCTATTATGGCCTCACAAATACTAAAATAGATGCATCTTTAAATATATTCCTAAGTGGAATCTGAGTGAGTTTAAAATTGTGGTTAAAAGTGGTTAGTTTGGTTTGGTAAAGACTGAAAAGAAAGATTTTATCCAGTTCAATTGCTATTTGCTCCAGATTAATTTATGGCTATGTCTGCTGACTTTACAACCACATCCTAACAGTGGGAAGTTTATCAATCTTGCTCTCGGTAGAGTCATATGTGACATTTTTTTCCTTACTCGAAATAGCATAAAAATATTTTTAGAACAGAAAATAGGAAGACCAATCTGAACCCCACAATTGTGTTAAATACTAATTCGAAAATAAAATCTTCCTTATTTCATTATAGAGCGCACAAATTCCAAGCCCATCTTGACGGGTACTCATCCAGTAAATACTACAGTAGACTATGGTGGCACCACGTCCTTCCAATGCAAAGTACGCAGTGACGTGAAGCCGGTCATCCAATGGTTGAAGAGGGTCGAACCAGGCGGTGAGAGCAAGTACAACTCCACTATTGAGGTCGGAGACCATCGCTTCGTTGTGTTGCCCACGGGTGAAGTGTGGTCACGGCCAGACGGATCCTATTTGAACAAGCTTCTTATCACTCGAGCCAAAGAGGAGGACGCTGGCATGTACATCTGCCTGGGGGCCAATACCATGGGCTACAGCTTCCGCAGTGCCTTCCTTACTGTGCTGCCTGGTCAGTTTCCTTCTCTCAGACACATCTCTCACTTCTGCAGTATTTCAATTGTTCACGGTAGTCCACTTATAATATTAGTCAAGCTAATTATTCATGCTATTTTTAACTACTAAACTACAGTTTTACAGTTGCAAAACCAGCATGAAAAAAAACATTCTGTAATTTTTTTTTTTTTTTTTTTTTGTCTCTTACACTCGCCAAGGCATCATTTATTTGATCATAAAGTAAAAACAGTAATATTGTAAAATATTACTATTTTAAATAACTGTTTTCTGTTTTAATGTAGTTATTCCTGTGATCATTACTCCGGTCTTCAGTGTCACATGATCCTTCAGAAATCATTCTAATATGCTGATTTGCTGCTTATGGAACATTTTTTATTATTGAAAACAGTTGTGCAGCTTCATATTTTGGAGAAAACAGTGATACGTTTTTTAGGATTCTTTGATTAATAGTGAACATCTAATTTAGAACAACATTTATTTTAATTAGATTAGATTAGATTAGATTAGAAATCTTTTGGTCTTTACTATAACTTTTGAACTTTTAATCCTTGCTATATATATATATATAGTTTTCATTATTAATATTAGTAGATATTAATGCATATTGTTGAATATTATTATTAATAATAATAATATTTAAAATATTATTAAAAATATACTTTATTCTGATTCATCATTAATTTTTATTAAAAATGTTAATGTTTGGTTTGATTCATTGTGATAAGTTACATAATCCTGTGCAATTACTTAGTTTAACCCTCTGATGATCTTCGCATGTCGTTCAAAAATGACAAATTTTTTATGATTATTATTATTTCAATGAAATGAATGTATTATATTTTAGTTCGATAATGTTTTTTATTTAATATTTTGTATTTTTAGGGGATTTTATGGTACTAAATTATATTTACACTGTATATCAAAGACGACACTTGGCAGATTATTGCTGATGTGAAAAAGTGAACTTAAAAAAAGTTAGTTTATTGTTATAAAAAATGCACAAAAAGAATATTTTCAATTTTATATGAAATATATATGCGGCCAATTTTGACCGCGAAGAGCACAAGTGTGACTATTTTTTTAAGGACCATTTAACCTTTACGAATCATGTCCATGATTTTGTGTGTGTGTGTGTGTGTGTGTTCACATTGCAAGTGCCAAAACCTTTACCAAGTTTCGTACCATTCCGATGTAAAAAATTCTAACAAAAAATAATACTAAAAAATACTTTTTTTCTTACTTAGGGTTAAATGTTTTACTTGATTTACATTCCTAATATACATTAGTAAATGATGTGTGTTATGATTGGTTAACCTTCGCATACTCTTTAGGCCATGGCAAAGTGCTAAATATTGATTCAGTGTTGATCACTCTTGCTCATGATGTCATACAGTACCGTGGCAATTTCTGAATTGTTTTAAGTATGTTTCTAGCCTAAATGTCTCTTCTGATACTCGTCCTCATGTAAAGTCATTCAACCATGTCATCATGATCATGTGACACTGGCCCTGTGATCGGATTGATGAAAGTGCTTCTTAGGTGTAAACAGGGCCACTGATACTTGTGAATGTGGTCTATATTTGAATTCTACTGTCAGTTTTGTTGTTGTTTACGTCTCTGTCTTCATCCAGACCCAAAGCCACCATTCTCTCCAATCCCGTCGGTTCTGCCTCCCAGTCTTCCCTGGCCCGTCATCATCGGCATCCCTGCAGGAGTGGTGTTTATTCTGGGTACCGTCCTGCTCTGGTTCTGCCAGTCCAGAAAGCACTGTTCCTCAGGAGCCATAATCTCAGCCCAGTCCTTACCCAACGGCCCCCGGCCGGCCCCGAGAGACCGGGCGCTCGCAGCCGCTGATAAAGACTGCATCGGCTCCGTCACCTACGAGGAGTATTTGGCTCAGCAACAGCAACAACAGCTTCTGCTGGCCCAAGCTGCTCCCAAAGTCTATCCAAAGATCTACTCAGACGTTCACACACACACCCACTCGCACGTGGACGGCAAAATTCACCAGCACCAACACATCCACTACCAATGTTAGCATGTACTGAGGCCTTCATGCTTGGTTTTTCTTCACATATTTCTTCAGTCTCCAACAGGACCCAACATACAGCAGCGTGTTCAGCCACTGCCTCAAACAAACATTTCTGCTCAAATTCGAAAGAATAGAAAGACAATTGAGCCATGTTGTTGCAGTCTAACCAGTCCCTTTATGAACAGTGGGCAAGGCTAACGAAAAAAATGATGATATTTGAGTCTGTTTTGAAATGGAGAAACGTTTCACAAAAACACTGCTGGCAGAGCAAACTCTTTTGCAGATTTGTATGGGAACAAACACACTCAAATGTATTGTGTCTTCAATACGTATCTGCTTTCAAACTGTGAAACGCTACAATATTTTAGTACGATTTTTTCATACGTCCATTGACTAATCTTGTGGATGGGGCCAAAAGGATTGTTTTTTTTTTTTTTTCTGGATTAGCACCAAATCTCAGTGAAACGTTCGTATGCATGCATAAGAAGATTGTTTGCAGATCCAGTTACAGTGTATTTAGTTACATCCGATTGAATGCATGAGAGCGTACAGTATGTTGTTGTTTTTGCAGGTATGGTCTACCTTGTTTCGACTTTAAGAAATAGTGTAGGTTCATCTAGTTTTGTATCTTTAATGGAAAAAGAGAATATTAATGAGCTATGGTTATACCGTATCACTAAAGATACAAAGAGATTTTGCCAATGTACGTTCTGGCAAGGGGGTTCCTTGTGTTTTTCATTAACTTTATACTTTTCTTTTCAGGGCCTGCTCTGAATAACCTGAGGTACCGCAATCCCATAGTTGCTCTATGGCCTTGTTTTTCGTGTGTGTGTGTGGGAGGGAAGTTGTATTATCATAAGCTTGACCACTATAATGAATACTGTGTAAAATGCCTTTGACTGCTCATGTAATGTCTGCCCTTTTAATATTTACAGAAGTGAGTCAGGGTTTTAAAAACAAACCATAGACTAAAGCTCAGACGTATTGTGCATTGACCGTGCATGTGTTTACCGTGATGTTCATGGTAATGGGAAAATGCTGAAAGGACTACGGGAATACAGGAATGCACTTAACCCAGACATCTGACAGAAAAAACGTTGAAATCCATTGCCCCTGTTATTTTAACAAAGTCAGCCAAAAGAGGAAAGTGATTCTAAAATAGTTAATTTATTTGTTAGCAATGACTTGATGCTTTGAATTGGGCGTAATCTAGATGTTTTAAACCAAAAACGAGTAAACATAGCATTGTGTTCCCTTAGCTGCAGTGTAGCATATATCAAGTGTTGAATATTTATATGCGCTGTTGAAAAAAAGAACACAACGGTCGTAAATAGTTATCTCTGTATGGACAATCTTGTACATTCTGGCCTGTTTTTAAGTTAAAAAAAATATGTTTGTCACATTGAAACATTAAAAATAATTTTATCATTATCATAAAATGATAAAGCTCTTGTTCACCAGGTATGAAAATGTGTTGAGTGTGTCATTTTCTGTCAATGAAAGCCTTTAACAATCTTTTATTTGGAATTCCATACAATTTGTCTAATTGTATACCCACTGTTTGAAGTGGCAAAATATTATTATAACCTTATAAATAACTATTTTCCAATTTTCTTATGAACTATATTAATTTATATTACAATTAGTACAAAATGTATAAGATTATTTTTTAAACTGCTTATACAAGATGATATTTCTTCAGACTGTATTTATAATTCAAAGTGTAATATGAAAGTCATGTGAAATAAATCATATAAATACTGTAGCAGATACTCTTTAATCGTGTAAACTACTTACACTACCATTCAAAACTTTGGGTCAGTAATATTTTTACATGTTTTTTAATAGAAATGTCACCAAATTTATTTAATCAAAAATACAATAAGAACAGCAATATTGTCAAATATTTTAATTCAAAGTAACTTTTCTATTATATTTTAAAATGTAGTTTATTCCTGTGATCAAAGCTTAATTTTCAGCATCATTACTCCATAAAAGATTTATTCAAAACAGTCTTCAGTCACACGATCCTTCAGAAATCATTCTAATATGCTGAATTTCTGATTATCAATGTTGAAATTAGTTAATATAGGTTAATATTTTTGTGGAAACCGTGATATGTTTCTCCCCAGATTCTCTGATGAATAGAAAGTTTAAAAAACAGATTTGATTTAAAATTGAGATATTCTGTAACTTAAATTAGGGGCCAAGCATCAAAGGTCCATAGACTCCTATTGTGAGTAGTTCTTCTTCTTCTTCCTCTTCCTCTTCCACCATGGAAGTCTATGGAAGCCAATAGAACCGCTTGCAGGAAAGTCTGAACTGTTACGATGACAGTTTTGGAGTCTCTAACTCAATCCCTCTAGCACCACCAACTGTACAAATTTGCACTCATGTTTATGCAAATAACTTTTGAACCGTTGGGCTAGAAACAAACCTTTCCTTTGATTCCTTGGCTCAAAACGATTCGATTGCACTCTATGACATTTTTTCCATAGAGTTCCATATATCTATAGATATACATTTTTTCCGCCATTAGAATTTTACAAAAAATAACTTTTTCTAACTCCTAGACCATTGCTCTGATTTTTTACCATAATTGACCCTTTTTACATTTTCAGGTTTCTCAGAAGCGGAAGTCATCATAGTTGTGTAAAATTCTATGGCGGTGAATGAGAGAATACATGAAATAGGGGGAGACCGAAGAGTGTTGTAACACTGTCAGTTTGACAAGTCAGATGTCATCAATATCCTACACTCGCATCACCTTTTTGAGCTCACAGGAGAAGTGGCATGTGACTGTGAGCAACAATGTAGATTGTATGACCAAAAAAACTAATTTTCAGGAAAGAAAGGAAAAAAAATTATTAAGAACATTTTTGCCTAGCAATCATTAGATACAGTTCTTTGACTTGCATAATCTAAAGTAGCTATTTCTCTAGTTTAATTTGATGCGTTGCATTCATGTTAACTTCAAACATGCTAAAACAGTTAGCTAAGTTATGGCTGTTTGGGGTGGGGATAGTTCTAACAGTTCAATAAAAATGAACCCCTGGCTAACGCCAGACCTCGTCTCATTGAGATGTGGTCTGGGAACCACATGTTCATTTTCTCGTATTTGAGGCGTGGCTTACGAATGCCCAGAGCCGTTTATTGGGCGCTACGAATGTCTATCAAATGCACCCGTACGTAGCTCATAGCCAATCGTTTCAATTATACCAGATGACCTACTGTATGTAGAGCGACAGAAATTCGACGAGGAAGAAGACGAAATAAACTTGCATTCTAAACTACTTAGAACACTATCTAAGGCTGCATCGAAAGGTAACTTCGCGTCCGCTGCCATGTTGGATCCATAGATATAAACAAACTGCTTCGGTGTGTCGCATAGACGTCGTCATCGTCTTGCTGCTCCCTCCCCGTTCTGTGATTGGTTCCCTTTTTGAGGGGAAAATCTGGTCCATGGTGTCCAGACTGCCTAGCAGCGTGAATAAAATCGCGCTGTGCGCAAGGCAGCATGGGGAAACCCAGGCTACCCCTTATGATGATGATTCCAGTCATAAATCACATCCCCTGTTAAGACAAAATCAGTTTTTTGTTGCGCATTGAGTGATTTGTGTGGTAAATATGTTTCCATCATAGTTTATCTTCTTATCAGATACGCACATTATCAATTGAGCACGATTTTTTTTTTTTTTTTTTTTTGTGCACATTTTTTGAATTTATGCACATCTCATTGTTTCCATCCAGCGTTTTTTATGTGATATCCTAAAATGCACATAAAATAGGTAACATAGCTAGTGACTGAAATGTTATGTGCCAGGAATACAAACACACATGGCAATTGTTTTTGTGCTAAATAAAATGTGATTTTGTTACTTTAAATTGTTCACTTTAGTCAAAACTGATTATTCTTTGTTCTTCAATAGCATTCTTGCATAAATTTAGATTGTGTGGATCCTATTTCAAGCAGATTTCCTCTCACTGTTACGTCTGTCCCCAGCTAGTGTAGTGGAGGTAGGCTGTACCAACATAACTCTTTGTGTTTGACATTATCTCACATAATCTGTGATTGTGTTGTGCATGCCAAAGTGAGTTATATTTGTAGCAGACAAATGTGGCTACCATGTATCAAATTTTGAGAGATATAGCACAAACAACCAATGAGTTACCGTTGCTCAAACAAAAGGTGTTAATTTTAATACCCAGTCTCCTATTTTTTTGTGGTCCCATTTGCTCAACTTTCAAATGAGAGAGAGAGATTGATAACTGCAGTCAGAAGATAGAAAGATGTCAATTTTACTCGCCCTCCCACAGCCGCTGTATTAGAAACACACTCACTAACTAGTTAACTAGTTTTGGGGTTTTTTTGATGGTAAGGTAATATAATACAAAGTATAGTGTAATAAATGTACTTATTTTTAAAATGAAAATATAAAAAAACTTCACGATACTGTTTAAATGCATCTTCACAGTCCGTGAAAAGGGTCCTTGGTTCAGATAATCTTCAGACTATGCAGGCGAAAAGTTAATCAAGTTAATTAGTCAAATGGGGGGACATCACGCCTCCAGAACGCATTAGCATATTTAGACCAAACTTGTGCCTTGTCCAAATACCCACACTTGCCGTCTTTGCACTTGACGACTCGTCTACTTGCATGACGTATTTCCTCTATTTGACCCAAGTGTTCAAGTAAAGACTGCAAGTGTGTGTAGAACTTTTGATTACTCGATGGGATACACTTATAGTCTTGCAAAACATGCAAGTGTTTACAGAGATTTTATTTTCAATACTTTGCATTTTAAAAATAAATTTTACATGTCTATTTAGTAGTCGCTATGTATTTAATAGAAGACACAAATTTAAAATTGTGGTGCTTCTAATTAAGTGATAAAAACAGTTGCAAATGTTGTACAAAATAAGGCCTACATGAGGCCATACTCATCTTTGCACCAATAAAATGTGCAACACTTTGTTTTTACTGCCAAACTATATCCATCTAATTCATTTGAATTACAGTGAAATGTTTTCCTCGTCATCTCTTGATTTTGAGGCACATGAGTTCCCGAACATAATGCAATGCGGGTAATAATAGTCTTATTTGGTAGAATAAGCAATTAAATAATATTAGAGATTGTATTTGATTTTTCAGCCATTTGACTAAAATAATCAAAAAATGTCTTTAACTGCAACAATGAGTATTTAGTCTAATGCTCACAGTCATGCTTGCAGGACTCATCATGCCTTTTTTGTGCTTGGCCCGTTAATAGCTGCTTGGAGCTATATTTATAATTTACTGTCACGTTTGATCAATTTAGTGCATTCTTTCTGTATAATAGTCATTTCTTTTAGGGGGGGGGGGGGGGGTATTATGAATTCCTTTGCATTGTATGCACCATATATTGTTTTGTTTGTTTTTTCATAAAAAAATATATTATCAGCATATTTTGTATAGGCCTACATAAGTTCATGGAGTAATCAGGAAGCTACAGTACCAAACAGCTTTCAAAGCACTGCCGGTCCTCTCAACCACTTCATTCTGCTCTATTTCTTCGTGTAGCGACGAGTGAGCGTCTTCAGTTAGACACAGAAAGCGTGAGTGTCTATAAATCCAACACCTGGGAATACCTGGCTGCTCCTTTCAAAGAATGAACTCTCTGTTTGCTTTCCTCCTTTTTTCAAACAGTCATAATGGCCCGATAGACAACAAAGACGCCAATTGAAAGGGCGAAAATAAAAAAAACACCCCCCTCTGAAAACTGGTTGCCAGTGGCTTTCCTGAAATGTTTACCTTGCGTACAAAAAGAAAAAGATGCAGAGAGCGAGAGGAAGGAATAAAAATAAAAAGAAGTGTCTGCAAGATGGGACCAGAGCCAAAGCCTTTAAAGTCCGCAACAGAACCATGACAAAAGCAGCTTAATCTCGGTGTTGTCTTTCGGCCTTTCTTTACACATCCTGCCAAGCTGCCTTAGAGGAACGGATTCTTTCTACAGTCCCGCTGACATCATGAAAGCCCGGGAAGAAATCAGGGTCATCAAAGCTATTCACATGTGGGACATCTGTGCAAGTGTGTTAAAACACACAAGCGCTGTGTTTTTACAACCCTTACCTGTTCATGTTTTTCTGAAGCCACAGCAGACATCCAAAATACCTCAAACTATAACACAGATGCTTATCATTCAAGGTGAGCCATTTGGGAGAGGCACGCCGACAACTCATCAGGAAGTTCCTTATAGCCATTCACACGGATAAAAGCCTCTTTAGCACCTTGAAAGAAACCAGAGGATTCAGATAAGCGCGGAGGAAGTGCCGTCATTGTGTTCCGCAGGTGTTGTGACACATTGTTTGGATTAAATTCGACCATCCAAGGGCATCCTCATCATTTAACTTATTTCCTGTAATTACTCACAGAACTGCGGGTCGCGACCGCTCGCGTTGTCCGCACTTGTAAAATTACATTATCATTAATCACAGCTGTGGTAAGAATGAGTAGTTGATGATGTGGGACCGATTCATGACTGTGTTGATAATAAGGTTGATTTTACCTCAGAACAGCTATAAAAAGTCTTCATTTCATTCAAATAGGCCTATTTTTTGTTCAAACTTTAATAGTGATAGTGAACATGAGCTATGTTAGTGATGTCCAACTAACATTTGCAAATCGTATTTTACATGACCAACCCAGACAAAACATCATTTCAGAATACTAATAATGGCAATAAAACAGCCACTTTGTTACATCAGTTACATAAGTTCTCCATAAAATGACTTATTGAACAGCTGGATTTTGTGCTGCTTACAATTATGGCCGCCAAAAGTCGTCAAAGCAGAGCACAAGAAAAAACACCTTCTATGGACAATTTCTAACAGTTATAAAACTGTTAACACACATACAGTGTGTTCATTCTTACAGTGTGCACAGAATCAAAGTTTAATCTAAACATTTTGACATCTTTTTATAGATTAGTTTCTTTACAAACTTTCATTTAGAAATAGCAAATGCTTCAAAGGAAAATTGCTTCTGTGTTTACTCTGACTATTGTGTAAAACAAATGAAACATAACTTCATTTCAAATGCAAAAGAGCAATAAAAATCAATAAATTATACCTGCTTTGGGTAAAGCGTTTCAAGATGTTGGGGTCAGAAGCGTCAAGCATAAATCAATTCATTCCAGCTGAAAGCACAAAGACTCTCTCTGTTTTAAAGTTGGACAATCACTTATGCCAACTCTCGAACTGTTTTCTTTATCTCACTGAAGCAGCACAACTCATTTGTACACCCTGGGGCTGTACAAAGGAAGTCTGATTTATATTTTTCTCAGGCTGCATGACACAATGACAGCCTACCCGAGGGCTGAATTTCACTCTCGCTGGACCCGGGACAGGAAATTACCCGAAATCCCTCTGAAGCCCCAGAGTTCAGGCACATTTCACATGTACAATACTGTCTGTTCACACCTCGCCCCTCTTAGAGAGCTGGATGTCTTGACAAAACAGACGTAATATTGGACACGCTCACACTCAAGATACACACGAGACGGTGAATTACCAGTCGGGGCAGATCACGACAGGTCGAGTGATGATAATCGCTCCCCACTCACATACATCTGTCACCTGTCATGTTCTGATGGAGGATGAAAACCCTAACAGAGATAAATGAATACCTAGTAGTACTAATAAGATAGAGAACTGTTTCAATTACTAATAATTATTGAGTTATTGATCATTTCTTGTGTGTTATTATTATTAATATTATTATTATCTTGCACCCCTGCACCTCTGCGCATAAGCGGTTTGGAGAATGGATGGATCATAATTATCATTATTTATGGTAACACTTTACAATAAGGTTCATTAGTTAACATTAGTTAACTACCATGGACTAAGATGAAGCATTTATTAATCTTAGTTAATATTAATTTAAAAATAATACATTATTAAAATCAAAGGTTGTATTTGTTAACATTAGTTAATGCACACTGAACTAACATGAACAAACAATGAGCAGCTGTATTTTTATTAACTAACATTAACAAAGATTAATAAATACTGTAACAAATGTATTGCTCATTATTAGTTCATGTTAGTTAATACAATAACTAATGTTAACCAATGAACCTTAT
This sequence comes from Squalius cephalus, assembly GCF_949319135.1. Classification (NCBI taxonomy): domain Eukaryota; kingdom Metazoa; phylum Chordata; class Actinopteri; order Cypriniformes; family Leuciscidae; genus Squalius; species Squalius cephalus. The sequence goes on along the minus strand of NC_137135.1, from coordinate 10,642,073 downwards.
TGTAAAGTGTTATCTTATTTGTATTTTTCAGTTATTTGTGTTGTTATTGTTAATATACTGACTGTAATGACTGTTATAAGAACTGATTGATGACATCATTTCCTGCAGAACTGCTTTATAGATTAAATTCAATTTAATATTTGTTAATCTAAATCAACATTCAGCTGACTTCCTGACTTTTCCTGTCATCACTTAAAGCTGCTTTGAAACAATATGTATTGTATGAAAGCGCTATAAATAAAGGTGACTTGACTATCTTGGTGCATATGCAAATTTAGCTTGGAATACCATGGTATGTTTTTGTTAGTGATGTTTATTGATGTGTAAAGAGGATATTCATTGACAAATAGTCTTTTCATGGAATGATTTTCTACCTGTCATCCAAGTGGAGTATTTGATTTATAGTATGCGGTATGAAATATGAGGCTCATCGTGTGGTTTCATGTGTTTGTGTCAAGCTTTGGGGGATTAAATGATTTAGGCGTCTGACACATAGTTTCCTAATGTTCCTGTTGGTAATGTATTTGTCTCTTGACAGGCATTACATCTAAATATTCCCCTCCATTTACCCTGGCTCAGTGCAAATAACTCAACGTCACTTTTATTTCCAACTTTGAAAATACGGACTTTATGCTTTACATTTCAGAGTGTTTCAGATAGAATAACACTGTAATTAGGGCCTGATGTCACTGCTTTTATTCTGGCTGGTGCTACCATGTTGTGTGTCAGTCTGGTGATTCGCTGCATGTGTCGGTGTGTTTGATGTGGTGCTTGTTTCGTGTTTGCTAACATACTGCCCTGATGATGTTATTTCTTTTGTGGTTGCTGAATGACAGTTTCATTTCTTTTTTTTTCAATCTGCGCTTTTGTGCGTGGCATGTTTTTGAAAATGTCTCTCTTTCTTCACTATATTAACACATTTCCTTACACCTCTATTGCTTTCATCACAAACCTCAAGACTGCTTAACATGTATAATGAACATGTTTTCAAGCTTACAACTAGCAAAAATGTACAACAAAAAATACCATGTACATACTAATACTACTACCATGTTTTTCTGTATCATTAAAATCTTTTAAATACTTCATCAGTTATTTGACTGTTTAGAATTTGGTTTGTGATATATGTTTATGTGAAATTGTGTGTGAAATTTTAGTACGGGCATCTTGGCCAGGACTCTTTGAATCTCAATGGGAAAAATAAAGGATAAATAAATAAATAACACAACATGTAATCTAATTACCATGACTATGTTTCTTAACTCTTTCCCCTACAAAAATCCTGAGAAAACGCTTCCCCCGAATGATCCGGCTTTCCGTGTTTTCACTGTTATACGGTAGGGGGCGCTATGACACATCTTCTGAAAGAGTACTGAATCTCAAAATACAGGCTAAAAAAATGCAGGAACAGGCGATCTCATATGTGATCACATGCATAAGTAAAATAACGCGATCATCAACATTAAACAGCATATAAATCAAAACGGCCTAATGTTAGTGTCGAATGTCGACCCAGAACGAGCAATAGGACTGTAGTACTCGCTCCGTTCCCACGGCTCTCAGCCCCGCACTGCTTGCCACAGTAACAAATGAACAAGAGTACTTCTTTTTCTCAAGGGACTATGTAAACTGCCTAATATAACAATAACTATAGTATGCAACACATTGTTCTACAAAAAACATTGAAAATATTAGTATTACATATTAAGTTCTGTATTTAATTCCACAAGCCACATTCAGTCTGAAATATAACATTATTTGGCATTTTTACCTCACTTTTGTGTAATAAACATATCTTTTGGTAGAACCATCAAATAATAAGTAAAAAGATTACTTCTGGTTTAATTGTCACATTAGAAAAGGAATGTCGAGTGCATTGTATTGTGGGATAAATTATGCCACACAATAGGCTGTGTCCAACATTGCATACTCTCTTATAGGTACTTATTTTAAAAACAACAACAACAACAAAAACTGTAAAAAAGCACATTTTGTATGAATGTACTACACTAAAAAAACATTTATGTCTCAACAAGATTCATGTATTTGATTTACATATAAAATTTCAATCTATTTGGATTACATAGTTTTAACATAAACAAATGAATAAACTGAATGTGATTCACATTTCTCAGTCATACACAAATAAAACAGGTAAAATTTATGTCATAGTGTTAAAAAACTAAATGTGATTTCTATATGTCAGTCATTCGTAAATGAAACGGGTAAGATTTATGTAATAGTACACAGCAAAATGCCCATGATAAATTAACACTAACTATGTAGTGTGAGCACACACATGAACACTAGGCAAAGTACCATTGAAGCAGTGTTGAAGGTAATGAGATAATTAAGTGATGATTGAGCATTAATGATGAACACCTGCTGTTAACAAGCAGAATCACTGAAGAAAAGAGGAAGAAGAACAATAAAAAGAGAAACTTCCAGTCATAGCCTTAGATTAATTCTACTGAAGATAAAATAAGACATTAAATCTCTGAAGATCTCAGCAGAGGAGTATTAAACAAATCCACAAACAGCATTACCAGCTTCACGTTTTACTAACCAGATTGACTTTATTCCTGTAATTTCTGTTTTAATGAAAATAATAGTTCTCTTACGAGAGGTCTCTCGTACTGCGTAATATCTTACGCTAGGGGAAAATTTCTTTTCCGCGAGATATTGAAGCCAAAAAATTATCCTTAATTTTGTAATAATGCAAAACGCATTGCGGCAGCATGCAGACATAGGCGAGACTGCTCGCGCGCCCATTGGCTGCCCTGTGGCAACTGCAGCAGCCTATCGAGAGAGGCCCCTCATGACGTCAGGTCCAATGAGGGCGCTTCGCCCCCACTACGTCACGTCCCGCCGAAACGGGTGTGGCTTAGGCTTATAAATATAGCTCGATAGGTTGATTGAATCTGATTTTTCATCTCTTCAGCGAAGCTCACGCATCGCTGGATCCCGAGAGGAAGAAGCTGCGCCGTCTGAGAAAGCCTTCTGCGGGACGAGCCTTCACATCTGAAGCCGCTGGCCGACAACTCGCCGCCTTCAGTCGCCGTTCCTGCTACGCTATCCGGCGTGTATATCCTTTTTCTCTGCTAAGTGTGTGTTCGCCGCTGCGACTCACACTCATTGACCTAAAAGAGCCGAGAGTCTTTTTAAAGATGTCTCGCACCTTCTGTGGCTTGTGTCGAGCCCCACTCAGCAACGGGGACCGCCATGTCATCTGCGCTTCCTGCCTGGGTGAGGATCACGCAGCTCTCGCGCTTGCTGACGGCGGCTGCCCTCACTGCGAGCTGATGCCCATGGTGACTCTGAGGACTCGCCTGGCATCTTTCGCCGAGACTGCACCTCCGCCCGCTGCGGTGCCGCGCCGTAAAAGCGCTGTGCTCAGTGGGTCCCGGAACCTCCTCCAACCAGCAAAAGCTCGCCGGTTCGCCCGCCAGCTTCGCCTGCTTCGCCTGAGTCTCTCACTGTCGGACAGTGGCCGCAGTCTGCCGCCGCTTCCGTTATGGATGACGATGAAGAAGCCGCGTCTATGTGGATGGATGTTTCCTGCTACAGGGCTAGCTTTCTTTACGTTACGCCGCAAGCTGGCATCTCTGTTACAGCATACCGAAGCTCTCCGGTCGCCACCATGTCGCGACCAGAGCCCAGATCTCATTCAACCCCTAGCTATTCATGCAAATGCGTGGGCAAAGCTCCCCGGGGTATGAATGGGTGCTGAACGTTATAAAAGAGGCTATTCGCTACAGTTTGCTCGACGCCCCCGCCTTTACGCGGCGCGAATCGAAACTACGGTGAAAATGGAAGTAGCACATCTACTTCGAGCCGAAATAGCGAAACTGTTGAGCAAAGGGGCCATAGACCCTTTATCTCAAGCTCAGAGCGAAGAGGGTCTGTACAGAAGATATTTTCTGGTACAGAAAAAAGACGGGGGTCTCAGACCCATTCTAGATCTAAGACAGCTGAACAAAGTGCTTTCGAAACACCGGTTCAAAATGCTCACAACCAGGAAAATCCTCTCGCAAATTCGCCAGGGGGACTGGTTTATGTCAATAGATCTGAAGGACGCGTATTTCCAAATACAAATAGCGTCACGTCACAGGCGGTTTTTGAGATTCGCCTTCGAGGGCCAGGCATATCAATACACAGTCCTGCCTTTTGGCCTGCCGAGCTATATAATTTTTTGGCACGATGTGCATGGACGCGGCGCTTGCACCCCTGAAACTTCGGGGAATGCGAGTTTTGAATTACTTGGATGATTGGCTGGTTCTAGCTCAGTCACACTCAGAGCTCATAGAACACAGGACCATATTACTCGAACATCTCGAGAATCTGGGTCTCAAAGTCAATTGGGCAAAGAGTTCACCAGTCAGAGAATATCTTTTCTGGGCACAGAACTGGACTCGCTGTCTATGACAGCACAGCTATCGCCGCAGCGCAGACTGGATATTCAGCGCATGACAAAAACCTTCCGCTGCGGCACTAAAATCACGCTCAGAAAGTTTCAGAGGATGCTGGGTCTCATGGCCTCAGCATCATCAGTACTCCAGTTGGGTCTGCTTCGCATGCGCCCACTGCAGTTCTGGCTAAAAGCACGAGTACCACGTCGAGCGTGGACCTCCGGTCTTTTTCGCCTCAAGGTCGATCAGAAATACGTCTCAGCTCTGAAACCTTGGAAAGCGACCGACTGGTACCGGTCAGGTGAAAACCTGGGGACTTCCTTGAGTGTGAAGGTGGTGTCTACGGACGCCTCCACTTCAGGATGGGGAGCGCTGCTCGAGGGCAGACCGTTCTTCAGCCAGTGGTCAGAATGGGAAAGGCTCCTGCACATAAACTGCCTGGAAATGATGGCAGTCGACAACACGCTGAGGCGCTTTTGTCCACAAACGAAAGGACACCACGTCTTGGTCCGTTCGGACAACATGTCTGTGGTGGCCTACATAAATCGCCAAGGAGGTATCATGTCCCGAAACCTTTACAGGCTGACGGAGCGCCTCTTGGTCTGGGCTCAGCACAACCTGCGCTCGCTGAGAGCAGCGCATGTGCCCGGCCACCTGAATGTAGGACCAGACAGACTGTCCAGGAACAATGTTCCGGCAGGGGAATGGTCCCTACACCCGCAGACAGTCCAACTGCGGTGGAAGACATTCGGCAGAGCGAAGGTAGACCTGTTTGCATCTCAAGAAAATGCTCACTGTCCGGAGTTCTCTTCCAAGAGCAGGGATGCGCTGGCCCACGTCTGGCCCCTCTGCCCGCTCTATGCCTTTCCCCCCCGTCACGCTCTTGCCTCAGGTATTAGAGCGGATCAGGGAAAGCGGATGCTCAATGCTACTGGTGGCTCCGTTATGGAAGAACCAGGCTTGGTTTCCAGCTCTGATGCAGCTGACTAGCACTGCCCCATGGCCAATACCAGTGAGGAGGGACCTCCTCTCTCAAGCCAAGGGCTTGATCTGGCATCCTCGCCCAGAGCTATGGTCCCTACATGTGTGGGCCATCAACGGGTACCCGCTAACCTCCCGGTGGGAGTGCTAAACACGATCATACAGGCTAGGGCCCTGTCTACCAGACGGCTCTATTCCTCGAAATGGTCTGTGTTCTCTAGCTGGTGCACAGCTCGTGGCATATCAACCCCAGACTGTGGGGTGACGGAGGTTCTCTCTTTCCTGCAAGAGCTACTGGATAAGGGCAGAACCCCATCCACGCTCAAGGTCTATGTGGCGGCCATAGCAGCGTTTATTAAACTGACGCTTGGCCAGTCACTTGGAAGGAACGATCTGGTCATCCGCTTCCTTAGAGGAGCTAAGAGGTTAAATCCTCCCAGACCTCCCTCAGTCCTCATGTGGGACCTTTCTACGGTTCTGGAAGCCATGAAAGGTGCCCCATTCGAGCCAATCCAATTGATAGATATCAAACACCTGTCGCTCAAGACGGTGTTCCTTCTGGCTCTCGCTTCGGTAAAGCGTATAGGGGACCTGCAAGTGCTCTCAGAGAGTGCGATGTGTATGGAATTTGGGCCTAATGACTCGAAAGTCATACTCAAACCAAGGCACGGGTACGTTCCTAAATCCCTCAACACACCGTTTAGAGCACAGGTGATTTCCCTGTCGGCCCTGCCGGTCTCTAATGAGGAAAAGGACGCAAGCTTCCTTTGCCCGGTCAGGGCTTTAAGGGCTTATGTGTCTCGCTCGTCTGTTTTCAGACAGACGGAGCAGCTCTTTGTCTCGTTCAGCGGACGTGCTAAGGGACTAGCCACGTCGAAACAGAGCCTATCCAGATGGATAGTTGATGCTATAGCGCTGGCTTACACTTCTAAGGGCCTACAGTGCCCATTAGGTGTCAGAGCGCACTCCACGCGAGCCATGGCCTCGTCGTGGGCTTGGTCTAGCGGGATTGCCTTGCAAGATATCTGTACGGCGGCGGGCTGGGCCTCCCCGTCTACATTTATTAGGTTTTATAACCTAGAAGTTCCCGCCTTGCAGGCTAAGCTGTTTTCGATCTAATATAAGACCCTTATTATTCATCAGTTCAGGCCGAGTTTTCGCCCTGATTGTGTGGAACACCTGATATAATTGGCTCCTGATATAATTGGACGCTACTTATTACGGAAATGATGCTGTTCTAGCCCCTCTTTCCCGGACCCTCTGCGAGTCCCTGGTGATCATGCACTATATGAGCCCCGGGCACCTGCCCTTGGGACTTTGGTGCTGGATCTCAGCACGCACAGCGTTTTGCATTGTGTTTCCCTAGCGTAAGATATTATGCAGTACGAGAGACCTCTCGTAAGAGAACGTACTCGGTTACTAACGTAACCTCGGTTCTCTCTAGAAGAGGGAACGAGTACTGCATATCTTGCCGTGCATGCATCACGCTCTGGTTCGCTTCGGCGATTAAAAACCAGATTCGATCAGCCTATCGAGCTATATTTATAAGCCTAAGCCACACCCGTTTCGGTGGGACGTGACGTAGTGGGTGCGAAGCGCCCTCATTGGACCTGACGTCATGAGGGGCCTCTCTCGATAGGCTGCTGCAGTTGCCGCAGGGCAGCCAATGGGCGCGCGAGCTGTCTCGCCTATGTCTGCATGCTGCCGCAACGCGTTTTGCATTATTACAAAATTAAGGAAATTTTTTTGGCTTCAATATCTCTCAGAAAAGAGATTTTCCCCTAGCGTAAGATATTATGCAGTACTCGTTCCCTCTTCTAGAGAGAACCGAGGTTACGTTAGTAACCGAGTACGTTTCATTTGACATCACCATGATCAGTGGTTTCTTTAGTTGATCTCTTGACCCTTGACTTTTTAACATTAGTTTTTCTCTGGCTGCTGTAATTGTGTGTTTGTAAAACACATTTATTATGGTTAGAAAAGCCAACACAAAAATGTAATCAGGTGATGCAGGCATTGATATTGATGATGACATAATCATCACTGACATATCACTGATCTCATTCAGAGTCTAATGCTCTGGTTATATAGGTAATGTGTTAATTTTGTATCATTCATTATAGTAGCCATATGATTCTACAGTATGAGATACAGCATTCTTATGGTAATCGAAAAGATGCAGGATTAACGACATTGGGGGATTTTGTTTGACGTCCACCTGTGAATGCAGACACGATGACTGGATTGTTTTTACATTACACTGAGGTCCAATCATTCGACTACCTCCGAATCTGGACACGCCGAACGGATAACATTCCGATCTGAAGTGCATTTACACTTGTCTTTTCAATGTGTATCCGAATACAGGTCGCATGATAATGCCAAGTATAAACGGAGCTTTAGACACACACAGACATCAAGGATCAGCATATGAATCTCAACAATGGTGACAATCAATGAAATGCTTCATGCTGCAGTGCATGCTGGGTACCATCAAAACTCACCCATGGCTCCCAGCATGCATTGCGGCATTAATAAATTATGCAGCTCAATTGTTTGACTAATTGTCATTAATATATTCTTTTTTGTGACTTTTTAGCAACTTGATCTGAGTCAGAGTTGATCTGTTTATCTGAATTATTATTTTTTTTATTGTCACCATTATTAAGATTCATACGCTGATACTTGATGTCTGTGTGTGTCTAAGTGATGATGTTGACAAAAAGCTTTTGTGCGCTAAATATTTCTAAAATCCTGCAATTTAATCGAATACCACAATCCAGTACGCTGGATCTCATACTGTTAAATCACATGGCTAATGAATGAATAATACAAAATTAATAATTATGGTAATAGTTACCTATAATAAAAGCATTAGACTCTAAATGAAATTATCATTTAGGCCATGATGATTGTCATCATCAAATAACATCATCATCATCATCACCTGTATCACCTGATCACATTCTCTCTTGGTATTCTTTGCCATATCAAATGTGCTTTATAAATGAAACACATTTTTATTCAATTATTAAATATTTTAATTAAAACAAAAATTACACAAATAAGCCCAAACTGATAAGTGAAGCTGGTAATGTTGTTTGTGGAGCTGTTTGATCCTCCTCTGCTGAGATCTTCAGAGATTTAATGTCTTTTACATTTTTTTACAATAACTTTGCTACTATTTTGATGTCATTCTTCAAAACTCTAGACACAAAACTCAAAACGGTTATCACTTGTAACACATGCTATGTTCAAAACGTATTGTGCATTCACATCTTTAAAGAAATCTTGCACTTGCACAATCATTGGTTCAAAAAACAAATTTACTGTGAAATACCATTGAAACATAACTATAGATCACCCACACACAAGCAACCGATAGTTTCACTGTGTCATTGTTCGTACAATCATTAAATATTGTAGAACAAAATAGGTGATACAGGTTTCATTATGGTACTACATGTACAGTAAATACATCTCTGTAAAAGTACTGCAGTAGTAGAGAGAATACTACAGACACAGTGGAATCATTGAACAAAGTTTGTAATATATTGATGCAAAACACTACAGTACAATCACAACATAGGTTTATTTGAATCAAAGCAAAAATAATTAGCTATGAAATAGAAAAGAAAAGACAGTACTGTAAAACATAAAATGCAGTGTTCCTCAACTTGCTTGCTTGTACTGTAAGAAACAAAACAGGAGTGATTAACTATACAGTGCAGTACTGTCAATATACTGTAAATAGTCTGAAAAGGTGGTACAGTATTTGGGACCATAGACACAGTGTCTGATGAAGCATTATGATAAAATATTAGGCTACATCCATGGATATTGTAGTCTAATTGGTTCATGCTCCACGCTAACTGGTGACAATGAATCTCGTTATCTTGAAACTTTCATGATTTACTGTAAACATGGAAGATTGTTTGTCTGTTTCCATACAACTATGCATTAAGAGTAATGCAACAGTTACTTATCATTTTGAGCAGTTGTATCATCATTGTAAGGAAATGAATAGACACTCATTTGAAATGTAATCTGTGAATTGCCTTTTGAAATAGTAGTACTATGTTGTGTCATATTGAACAGGTGATTTTTGTTGAATGAACAAATGATCTAAGTTGTATGTGTATTGTATCCAAGCAATTGAGAAAAGGGTTAGAGTTTTGAAAAATGTGCATTTTGATCATTGGTTGTGAGTTTTGTGTCTAGAGTTGTGAAAAATGACATCAAGGTTCTAAAAATAGAAACAAAGTGATTGTAAAAAACTGTATCTTAAGTTGATTTCATCTCATGCCGAGTTCACACTGCACGGTTTTTAAAGTAGTCGGGTCACTATTCCCCGCACACTGCACGACTATCTGGGGTATCATTCAGTTGCTGCTGTGTGCACACTGCACGATGGATCAGGGGGGTTCACATTGTATGACTTTACAAAAAAAAAGAATCGACGACTATGTTTCACAACCAAACACACGTAAGAAGTGATAAGGAAATAACGCAAGATCACGCGTCAGTTCTCGCGCGAGACTGAAATTGTTATTAAAAATGATAGCCCCTAAGTAGCGTGTGATCCAAATTATGTGTGCGCTGATTTGCAGTGAAAAAAGAGACAAAGAAAAACAGATTATGCAGGAGGAAATGGTTGGGGAGACGCAGAGAGCAGAGTATTGTGTGTTCTGCAAAGAAAGTTGGGGGTAAATAAATAATTTTGCAATGTTGCTGCTGGTCAAGCAAATGTTTGTGGTTTGTTTCTGTTTGATATAATTGTAAATATATCTATTCAAATACTGATATTCTGGTCTATAACTCCTCCCCGAACTCCCCGCTGCCCTGTATCTTGCTCTCTCATTGACTGTAGGTCATCGCGATGTAGTTTTCTGTCAGAACACATTTCACACAACAGGATTTTGAATCCTCATCTGCGATTCTCTCAGATCGTGTCTTCAATAATTAGCACTGCATGATTGTCACTCACTTGAACGAGCACTGATTTGCCTATGATTATCATTTGCCGTCTATCTCGCAAAACCTGTCGGCAGGTGAAAATCGGGGCTAAAACCAAGCAGTGTGAACTGGGCATAAGGCTATGGCTGGAAGTTTCTCTTTTTTCTGTTCTTCTTTCTCTTTTCTTCTACAGTGATACTGCTTGTTAACAGCAGGTGTTCATCATTAATGCTTAATCATCACTTAATTATCTCATTAACTTCAACACTGCTTCGTGGTACTTTAACTCTGTAGTGTGCACACACACTAGGCAGTGTTAATTTATCATGGGCATTTTGCTGTGTATTATCACATAAATCTTACCCGTTTCATTTACGAATGACTGACATATAGAAATCTAATTCAGTTTTTTAATACAATTAAATACATTTTACCTGAATGACTGAGAAATATGAATCACATTCAGTTTATTCATTAGTTTATGTTAAAACTATGTAATCCAAATGGATGGAAATGCAATTCAAATACATAAATCTTAAGTTTAGACATAAATGTTTTTTGAGCGTACATTAGCCATGTTGTCATTATCACGTGACCTTGCAGTGTCAGTCGTTTCACTGCCATTCACAAATTCTCTCCTATGGCCTGTATAGTAGGATAGTAAAGTGTCTACCGTATGTACACTTCAGAATCTCACCAGTAGTAGAAGGTCATCCGGGTTATTTTGCCTGCTTTTTTACCGTACATTTTGACATACTCCTTTATCACATACTGGTTTTCACCTATAGAGAAGTATGCCGATTTTTGGGCACAGCCACTGTGCCAAATGGAGCATATCATCTAGGTATATTCACAAAACGTTCACATTATCTGCACAGTATACATACTGTAAAAACAGTCTCAGCAGAACTCAGTAGTATTTTGCTATCCCCAACCTAACAAATCCTTTCCACACATTTACGGTCATCTTCATCCTAATGGTGGAATTACACAACTGCATGTCTTTTAATGAAGCGCATAATGCATCCTCAATGTCTGTACAACTCAGTTAAGCCACTGTTCAATCTTTCCACCATTTAACAAACTTCATAAGGCAAACATATGTAACCAGGCATTCAATTACAGGGCTTCGTCAAGCTGTAGTTGGCCATTTGAAACTTTATGCCTAACCACTGCTTGATTTGCGGTGATGCAATGAAGTGCACAAAACACCAACATTTCAGAGGACGTTTCACTCTGTTGAGACCTTGAACACTGAGTATCACAGATTTAGTACTATATTACCAGAGGTTGAGTTAAGGAGAGGTAAGCCCTCATGATAGCCATTTCCACTGCATTATGGATGGATAATGAGTTCCAGGTGTGTGTGCCAGTGTCTCAGATGAACCTATTAAAACTTTCATACTCACAGCCTCTTAAGCTCCCCCTACTAAATATGGCACTTTAATAAGCAAGATGAGCCTAATTTAGTTCCATCTTCATTATTTTGTTTAGTTCCATCCTCATTTGATAAGGATCAAACTGTTGAAGGGCCTGTGCTCACCGGTACAGCTTCATCAAGGTTTTGTGTGTGCGTGCGTGTGTGTGTGTGTGTGTGTGTCCTTTGCATTCCAAAGAGGTGAGCAGCCTGGAAACAACTGCCTCCAACAAGTTTTTTTCCTTATGTTGTTGTAATTGTGGGAAGTGATTATTGTAAACACACACACGCTCACTCACAGTGCCTGGTATGAATGTACACCACCACATCAGGAGAAAACGGCAACCAGATGTGCTGTTAGCAGAATGACCAGAGGAAACACAGACTATTAAAGGTAGAGTGAGAATATGTGTAATATGAAGTAGTGTAATCACTACGTTTCACCATCCACAATAATTAGGCTATATATTATTCGCCTGTACATATATACAGTCATGTGAAAAAGAAAGTACACCCTTTTGAATTCTATGGTTTTATGTATCAGGACATAAAACATCATGGTCATCAGCTGCAGGTCTTAAAATTAGGTAAATGCAACCTCAAATGAACAACAACACATGACATATTACACCGTGTCATTATTTATTTATCAAAATCTAGGGCAAAATGGATGTGTGACAAACTAAGTACACTCTCACTGCTTCCATAGGAATTCAGAGAGTATGTAGCAGTCAGGCGCTGCTAATCAAATGCCTTCGATTAACTGATCATCAGCATGCGTAACCACCTCTATAAAAGCAGAAGTTTAGGCGGTCTGTTGGTCTAGAGCATTCAGGTGTGTGTTAACGCAATAAGGAGGAGGAAAGACATCAGCACATTGTGTGTGTGTGTGTATGCACGGGGTTTGTTCAAATACAAAACATGAAAAATAGGGACATAAGAAGCACCATTAATAATCACAAATTAATGTTGGTTTGATAAATCTACGAGTCACCTGCAACTGCAGTTTAAAAAAAAAAAACATCTTTATACTGTATCTGTCATCCCGTTCCCTTGAGACATTCATTTCCTAAACGAATTAAAGACAAATGTTTAAGGAGCGGTACTCAGTGTAATTGTGTCATCTTTCTCTGCAGCTTGTGTAACATGGCAGATATGACACTGGAACAATCTCTGCTGTTGTTTGATCAGTCGAGGCCCTCAAGCTATAACCGTCTCTTCTGTCACAGCTCTTCAGATTCAGTGCTAAAGTGTTCATAATCTGCTCCACTGAATGCAGCTCTTAGATTTATGAGGATTGTGCTTTAGACATTATAAAATACTTAGGAGTACCTGGAGGCGTTTGATATTTGAAGGTGCTGGAACTCATTTAGCTCTTGCGGTTTTCCATAAGTCATAAGCTGGGATTGCAGCTGGGAGGAGCACAGCGACTGTAAATATTCCTCATTTACTTGCTGTTCTATGGGCATTATGGCTAGTTTGCTTGCTTTGAAACAATCTATATTGTATATAAAACGCTATATAAATAAAGGTGACTTGACTTGACAACATTAGCAGTGTTACATTAGCAAGCATCACTTTTACTATTGTTCACTTCACACTCATTGGGCCTCATTTATCAATCTAACGTAGAAACATGCGTAGAAACGAGCGCAGAAATCATCTTGTGACGACATGGAGAAACGAAACCCGGCCAAGAAGAGGAAGTATCTCATGAAAGAGAAATTGATCCACTCCAGAAACACCCGTTAACCTCATAATTACATTAATTTATATGTATATTAAATACCGGTAAATAAACATTTACAAACATTATAAACTAGGCTATTTCCCCCTCACTCTACAACAAATTCTTTAAATGTAACGGTATTCAGAACAGAACAAGAATGAAAAATAAGTAGCTATAAATTATATATCAAACTATCAAATAAAACACAAATTAGGCCATAGCAACATAGGCTACCTAATGGGCTCACCTCTCTCATTCGGCAAGAATCCAAATAGCCTGTGTTTCCGTATTTGCCATGTAACATTTGGTTGCTTAACTATTATTCATTATGTAAACAAGGCTTTGTATTTCACTAGTGTTTTAACATCCACATAAAACTGCATCCTTCACATATCCTGCAAAAATGTGTTTGGTTGAGCACTGGGCTCAACCATGGTCTGGATTTTACAGCAGACCATTTTGAGCAGTGTAACTTTTATGTTTGGTTGATGACGAATAGCTGAAATGTCAAGTTAGCAATGCTAGAACTGATATGTTGTGTGTGTGGCACTGAGTGAGGCACCTGACAAAAAAAGGACAAAAAACAAAACAAAAACATGCATATAATAAATATTATATCATCAATCATAATCTTTAAATAAACTTAACATTTTTCTATTTTTAATAAAAACTTTCACTAGTGTACATGTAACATGAATGATGCCTCAGTCGGTTTGTTGAGAAACGGTGTGCTAATGTTTTTATAAGAGTTATTAACTTGTGATTTTTGACTCTTGGATAATAAAACATCTAACATTGAAGACAGGAGTCTTATGGACTAGGGGCTGTATTACAGGAAAAACAGCTAACTCAGAATCCTATTCTATGTGTTTAGTAACCATGGTAAATTCACTAAAGAAATGGAACATTTTCCCAATCTTGGTAACACTTTAATAACTGCATGCTATGAATCATTGGTTAAGCATTAGTAAATAGTTCATTCATAATTTATAAAGCATTAACCAACATAAATACAGCTATAAATGCTTTATTCTTTATTTATAAGCATATCTATAATGTGTTTAATAATTGTATTTTCATACTTAATTAATTTTGTTTTGTTTTTTTTTATTTTTTTATTATTCACACTTATTTACAAAACACAATTTACAATGATCACTATATCATTTCTAATCATGAATTATATAGTAGGAATACGTTAATAAAGCACTTATTAATACACTGAGTAACTATTACTATATGTCTAAATATGTATGTTTATTGATCATTTACTTACACTTTCTAAATCAACTTATGAACACTGACAGCTCAAATAACGTAATAATTTAGAATTAATAAATTGATCATTAATAAAGTATGAAAATACAATTATTACACATTATTAATATTAATGAATCAAGTATTAACCATTTATAGCTGTAATTTATAAACTGCCTATTAATGCTTTATAAATTATGAATTAACTATTTACTGATGCTTAACTAATGATTCATAGCATGCAGTTATTATAAAGTGATACCTGTTTGGATGAACCCAAGATTTGATTAGATGAATCTCACAACTTACCAAGATAATAAACAAGATACAAGAGAAAGACCCAAACAAACTCAAGCAACATTATCAGATGGATCAATTTAATCAATGTAAGCAAGGTTTGAACACCTCAGTACAATGTTATCAGTGTGAAATCAGAAGAGAATCAGAACACGGAACATATTGGATGCTGCTGACACAATGTGAGTCATGCGCAAAATGGCATATTAAAATTCACAGTCACAAACCACTCAATGAGGGTCTGTGATTAATTGCTATGATACATAGGAACATTTATGGAAACAAGAGCACAGATGTTCATTGAGAAGCAGCATTAATGCATTAATGATTAGCCGTATTGCTTTTGGACTGAATTGAACGTCAGAGAGGGGGTCCCAGAGAGGACACAGAACCGTATTTGTAGGCCGAGGGCAGTTTGAACACAGGCGTTTCCCATGATGACTCTCTGCGGTAGGCCATATTATGGGATGGACTCATCGCAGGCTCCCGTAGACCACTGGAGAATTCCCTACTGCAAGAGATACTTCTCGTATTACTCCGGGCGTAAATGCTAAGATACAATAGTTTTCCAAGATACAAGACAGTAGAGTCATTCTTTAGTGGAAGAAATACCTGACAGTGGCACTGAATGGCGCTGAATGGCTTCCCATAGAGCTCTGACTTGATGTCCTATGAGGAACTGAACCTAAAAGGAGGAGACCATTCATTACAGAACAAAGTATACAGCTAGATCATATAAATGGATTGTTGATATCATTGTGAAATGAGTGCTGCTTCTGAGATCTCAGAAGTACTGTCCAGTCTTCTCAGAGTCAAAATATTAAATAAAATAAAAAGGTGGCTGATATATTTGCCCAAAAAGTGGGAAAACTGACAAAAAACCTTTGAATGTAATTCTGTTAATCTGTAAGATATATTATTTTATATTAATACATTATAGCATTTCACTAACTGGATTTAGGTATTAGGGGTGTAAGAAAATAGATACATATGAATATCGCGATATTATGTTTGGCGATAATGTACTGATTCTTAAAAACACTATTGATATTTATTTATTAGTTTCTATCCAAGATTCGTGTCAGTGGCTTTCTGTTCGGTTAAACCCAACCGCTAGATGGCAGTGTTATTTCAAAACGTAAACTGTGATGCAGAGAAGTGCAAAGGTGCATCACTAGCTTTAGCATTAGCAAACCCAGCTAACAAGACGATAGAAATATAGCAGCTCCCGCCAAGGTGTTCAGAGCTTAACCCTCTGGGGTCGGCAAACGCGCCCGTGCGTGTTGCTGGATTTTCTTTACATTGTAGCACAATAAACTTAAATTACTCCGTCATTTATGGTCATACAGAAAAAAGAAATATAAAAAAATAATCTGTGATATTTCTACTTTTGTATGTGTCCACTTACAATCAAATCAAAACATTGTGCTTTTGTAAAATAAAGAAAATAAACAGGGTGTGCTTTCTGCCTCCCCGTCGCGGTGAACTTTTTTTTCTTGAGCACGTCTTTAAACTGAAACAAAACTCAGCGAATACTTGTTACACATTTATGAGCCATATACCTTTATAAACATTTAAGTGTGTATTTTTAAATGATCGGATTCAAACTGAAAACAAATATTCTCTGTTTAAGTAATTTGTATAAAACCAACAAGATGTCCAGTATCTCAAACGCTTGCTCATTATTTTTAATTAGACCACGCCCACGCGCGCAAAAGAGATTCACATGCAAATCTCCACATGGAACGCGAACGCGCTCGTTACCTCAAAAACAAAGCACGAAAAAACTTCACAAGTCTCTGCTTTTCGTCGAGTTTGAAAGATGTGCCGTGAGCTTACATTGGATTTACCTCAGAAGAAGAACGCGATTTGAAGACAAGAAAGATGTAAGGTAAGAAATTCTTACATATTAGTTTGTTATTGTTGCATAAATTTCACATTGCAGTTGAACTGTTGCTAGATATATGGTGAATATTATAATATTTAGACCCGTGTTTACTGTTACTGTGTTTGTGGATATCTGCTCAAACGTAGATATGTATATGGTAACCATAATGTTTCATATTTTGGAGCATGCTGTGCGTTTGAATGTATCATATTTTGCAGCATGCTGTGCGTTTGAATGTTTCATATTTTGGAGCATGATCACGTTTGAAAAGCAAAACGCACCAAACGGCTTCATGTTTTTACTATTATCTCATTTCATATCATCATAACGAATGGAAACATTTGAAGTAACATATGATAATCAATATATTTTTCTCTAGCTTAGTTGTTACTGAAATCTTTTGGAAGATTTATAGGCTGCTATAGGTTATTGTTATTATTATTTTATGCCTATGCCTACAAGGCACAACAAATCTGGTGTTCATTATATTATATATTGTTGGAAACATTTGTGTGTGTGTGTGTGTGTGTGTGTGTGTGTGTGTTTGTGTCTGTGTGTGTGTGTGTGTGTGTGTGTGTATTCTGTGAATTTTAAAAAGCAATTTTAACCAGAAAAATCTAAAATTTATTCCCAAAATCGTGCAGGCATTTCTCTTGATATCAGTATGTTCAATTTTTTTTTTCTTTCAGGGCCCAGATGCCACTGAGTCCTGCTGACTTCAACATTCACATGAGTCTCTGTACATGAACATGGTAAAGTGAAAATCAAACACCTTGGAAATGAAAGGTATGTACAATGTTTTTTTAGGAATGGCACAAAGGTCTCTGTATTTGGATCATTGTTTTCAATAAGTGCTTTTTTGTCATTTGTTTTGTATCTTTGGATTATGTTGTGTTGTAAATAAATCCAAACAATCAAAAAGCCATTCTTTTTTAAATCTCCTCATTCTTTGTGCAAGGTTGCTCAGAATGATAGGGCCTGATAGCTCCTAATAGGGCCGTTAGGGGAGGGTCTTTGTCTTTCTCAGGTGTGAAAAGCTTACATATTAATGATGTGATCACACCTCCCGCATAAAGCTTTCTCACACAAAACACGTCATACAAATTTTAAATCAATATATTGTCTTATCTGAATGAGCAGTCAGGGCGATTTTCACATAGTTTTGGAGCAAATATTCTAGGCTACGTGATACAATTTTCAAAAGTCTTGTGAAGAAATAATCAGTATGGGTTTCATGGCCTTATTTCAGTGAGAATTTTTTTTGTATTTTCACAAACCACGCATAAATGTCATTATCTCAAAACTACAAACTTTTACATACATGCTGCTGATATATTATTGTAGCAGAGTTTGTGCTGAATACAGTGTAATCAGACTTTAGCCATGAAAATGTCACAAGTAACAGAAATAAGCACAAATGTCAGAGCATGTCAGAACACCTCCAGGCCCAGAAAACAGCTCAGACCCCAGAGCTTTAAGTGTGGACTCATTTTGACTAAAGAAACCACTAAGGAGATCGACAAGAGTGTTGTTGTTATGTTGTTTGACAAGAGTCACGCTGTATTATGAATGTTATTCCAGGCCAGTAGTTGGTGGTGTCACTTCGTAAAGAAAAACTATGTGGTTATAGACTAAACGCGCATGATGTCACCGTTTTCACAAATTTGCGTTTTTGTAGTTTACGTGGAGACTATAATGGTATCGTTTTCAAAAACTTGCACTTTGAAACCTTTTTCAAAATGTTTTCAGGCCCCCAAAACGCTTTTATAGCCAAAACGCATAAAAAGTGAACAATATGTATCGTGGATAGTGTCTGTAAGAGCCTTAATTGGAATAATTAAAATTCAACACTAAAGGCATAAATGTTTGAGTAAATATTTAAATTAGTTTAGGTTTATGTTATTTATGTACATTCGTTGAGTTGATTTGACCCTGTTTATGTTGTAATGGTTTGGTCTGTTTTAGCGACTTTAGGAATTGGCGAGGGAGGTTTGTGGCAGAACGCCGCTTTCTTACAATGTGAAAAGCTTACTCTTTCTTCAAATTGTAAGTTTTTTTCACAAGTGTAGTTTGTGAATATTTAGAAGACAAATAAACGATTGCAGCAGCTCAGGATTACAGTGATGGTTTATGTGAAGATCTGCTTTCTAATTAAGTAGAATGGCAGATGATTCTGTAGATGTGAACACGGTATTGGCCACAAGAGGGTGCCAAAGCCAACAGCAAAGGCTGCTGAAGAGAAAATATATCGACTTAAAAATGAAAGACAAGGGAAATTGGCACAGCTAACACACAAAACGAATCAAATTGACAGATTAAATGCAAGATAAAAAAAGATGTGAAGACTGTTGAAAGAGAACTAAATTGAAGATGGAAAAGAAGATCAGATTAACTGGTTTCAACCCAAGATTGAACGTTTCCAGCCATTTATATTTGATGCGAAAAATTGGATTTCAACCACAAAAAGGAAATGAGCCTGATGAGCATGAACTTCAGGATGAAGATGATGACGGCATTAAACTAAATGATAGTGTATCTGAAGTGATAGCTCGTAAAGATAGAAGAAAAAGTGGATCTGTGACAAGTTCTATGGCACAATCTTCAACAAGTTCTGCTCGTGTCAAGGCAGAGGCTAAGCGTGCAGCACTTTTAGCCCGGGCATCTGCTTTAAGAAAGAGGCAAGAATTAGAGGCTGAAAAGTTGAGAGTGAAGACTAAAGAGAACAGTCTGAACTAAAATTGCTGCATCCAATGCTGTACTCAAAGTGTTAAAAGAGTATGAAGAAGGTCAAGATGGCATGAATGATTACTGCAGGTCACAGACTGGATCACAAGCTGGTGATTCATTTAAAAGTAGAAAGGAACGTCAAATTAAGCCAGTATCTAACCCTTGTAGAAAGTCTGAGCCAACAACAAGCACCCAGGATCAAAGCTCTACCCAGTGACCATCTCAAGAAATTACAGATCATGGTAATTCTCAACAGTCAATTGATGAGGGCAGATATCTGTTCAAAGTGATGCAACGACAAAACGAAATAACTGAATTGTCAATCAGTAGAGCTTATCTCAATTGCCTCAAAGTGATGTGCCAGTGTTTTCTGGATGCTTAACTGGATTACAGTGGGGACAGTACTCTTGCCTATATTTCTTTCATAAGGTCCTTCGAGCATGTGATTGAGAACAAGACTAATAGCTCACAAGACACTATCTTGAATAGTTCACAAGTGAAGAACCACAAGCTCTTGTTCACAGTTGTGAACATATGAGTCCTCTTACGGGATACAAAGAAGCTAAACGTCTCCTCCAGCAGCATTATGGCAATGAACTGAAGATAGCTACAGCTTACCTTGAGAAAGCTCTGAAATGGCCACAGATAAAAGCAGAGGACAGTAAGGGAATGAAGACCTATGCCTTATTGGATGTAGAAATACCATGGCTAATATTGAATTCATGGATGAGATGAACAATCCAACAAAACAGTCATTTTAAAACTTCCTTTCAGATTCAGAGAACGCTGGAGGAAGCATTGCCTTTGATATCCAGTGACGAAATGGAAGAAGAGCCACATTTGAGGATTTGGTCAACTTTATTGACTTGAATGCTCAAGTTTTGAATGACCCACTCTTTGGAGATATCCAGGATGTTAAAGTGGAGAGAAAAGGAAAGTCCAGTTCTCCAGAGGGGAACAGCTCAAAGAAGAGTGGCTTCAAAGGTAGTATTTTTGCCACAAACATCTCGCCGGCTGGCAAAGACAAAGCAGAATTCTCACAACGAAAGAAACAGAACACAGAGAAATCTGATTCTGCAGCCCAAAGATCTTGTTTGTTCTGTAACAAGGAACATACACTGGATTCCTGCGATAGGCTTAAAAAGCAGAAATACAAGGACCGAATTCCGTTTCTCAAAAGTAAGGGCTATGCTTTGGCTGTCTAACTCAAGGACATATGAGTGAAGATTGCAAGAAAAGAATGTCATGTCCAGATTGCTCACTAAAATATCCAGGTGTCCTACATATTATCAAACAAGAAGATAACTAAGGTGAAAAGTCTGAAGACCACGACTTTGCGGTTTCTAACGCTCTTCTTTCACGGAGTCAGAAACTTGTGGATACACCGGGGCTGGTGATGGTGAGTGCAATTTCTTTAAACCTTTAAAGGTTAAATCAAAGAAGAGTGAAAGATCAGAAATATGCTTTCCTAGACCCGGGAAGCACAAAGAGCATCGACTTGTGCAGGGCAAGAAGACTGATTTTGTGCTTTGTATTATGGGTAAACAAAGAAAGGTGCAAGGTTACTTGCTGTCTGACTTAGAGGTGTGCGTTTTAGAAGAGAATACTTGCACTGATCTGCCCAATGTCTTGACTCAGCGACATTTGCCTGTAAAAGAAGGAAACATTCCTAACCAAAAGGATATTGAGAAATGGCCTTAACATGCATGAAGTTCATCTTCCACATATTGAAGCTGCAGTGGGGCTACTGATTAAAGTGAACACGCTATAAGGCCATGGAACCATGGAAGGTGATAAACAGCAGAAACGATGGGCCTTATGCAGTGAAGACGGCTCTTGGCTGGATAGTGAATGGACCAAAGGAAGAGAGCATCAAGACAAGAAAGTCTGGTATACACAGCTATACAGTGAATCGTATTTCTGTGGAGAAGATATATCGTTATATGTTGTATATCCGTGTTGTCTTCGACTGTAATGCATCTTACCATGGATTTTCTTTGAATGATCAGTTACTTCAGGCGCCCAACCTGACCAACACACTTATCAGAGTCTTGGTCAGATTCCGCGAGGAGCCGATTGGAATGATGGCTGACACTGAATCAATGTTTTATTAGGTTCGAGTACCTAGTGTGGATGCAGACTTCCTGGGGTTCCTTTGGTGGCAGCAGGGCAACCTAGATCAAGAGGAAGTGGAGTACAGGATGTGTGTACACCTGTTTGGTGCAACCTCTTCACCAAGTTGTTCTTGTTAAGCTCTTCAAAGAACAGCAGAAGATGGAATCAACGACACTACTCCATAAGCAGCTCAGACACTTTTGAAGAATTTTTACGTTGATGATTGCCTAGAACAAGCAATCACACTTGCAAGGGATATCAGAGCGCTTTGTAAGCAAGGTGGGTTCCATTTGACAAAACAGACTAGTAATACCAGACATACCTGAAGAAGAACAAGACACTGATTTGAAAGACCTCAATCTGGATAGTGAGTTACTTCCCATGGAAAGCACATTGGGAATTCGCTGGTGTACAGAAAAAGACATTTCATTTTAAGATCGAAGTGCAAAACAAACCCCTCACCAGAAGAGGTATATTATCAGTTGTTAGCTAAGTTTATGATCCCCTTGAGTTCCTAGCATTGTTTGTGCTACCAGCAAAGCTCATTCTGAGGGACCAGTGTAAAGAGAAAGTAGGATGGGATGAAGAAATTGTAGAGAAAAAGGCTGAAAGATGGCTATCCTGGCTGGAAGATTTGCAGAAGCTCACAAACTTCAGTGTGAGAAGATCAACCTGCAAGTTTTGGACCTGTCAAGATTTTCGGTTGCACCACTTTGGAGATGCTACTGAGAATGGATACGGGACTGTAACGTACCTCTTTTTGACAAACGACCATGATCAAAAGAGCTGCACATTCATGATAGAAAAGTCCAGAGTAGCCCCACTCAAGCAGGTTACTATAGTTGACAGCAGCCACCATCTCAGTCAAAATGGATAGAATGCTGGACAGGAATTGATCTTGAGGAGTCTAACTTTTGGACTGACAGTACCACGGTGCTGAAACACACTGAGAATGAATCCACAAGATTTAAGATTTGTTGCAAACCGAATCTCATTAATTAGAGAGGCTTCTAAACCTTCTCAATGGAGATATGTAAGCTCCTCAGAAAATCCTGCGGACCAAGCTTCGAGAGGTTTGAATGCTGACAACTTGATCAGAAGCAAAAACTGGATCAAAGGACCATGTTTCCTGCTGAAGCCGCAATGAGAGTGGCCGGTTCGACCAGAGCATTCAGTGATGTCTATGCAAGGCGTAGATGGAAACAAATTCAATACCTGGCAGATCTTTTCCGGCATCGGTGGACGCTGGAATATTTACCTCTCCTGCAGGAACGTCAGCGATGGTCCAGACTGAAAAGAAACTTTGAGATTGGAAACAAAGTTCTGATTGTTGATTCCAATGCACCCCGGAATTCATGGATGATAGGTCGCATCATCAAGACAATGCCAGACTCTAAGGTGAATGTTCACAGTGTGTGTTAAGACGAAAACGACACACTGACTCAACCCATCTCCAAGATATGTCTACAACAAGAAGCTGTCTGACTATCGATTGAATGGAAGTTCAAGTTGTGACTTCAAAGACTCTAAAGGTTTATGGCTCTAGATAATCAAGTTTGCAAACCGTCCCAGTGGATGGTCTGATGGGGCCAGCACGACAACATCATCCGCAAAAAGCAGAGATGAAATCGTGTGGTCCCCAAACCTGAAACCCCAAACCCTGGCTGCGCCTAGAAATTCTGTCCATAAAAATTATGAACAGAACCGACACAAAGGGCAGCCCTGCCGGAGTCCAACATGCACCGGGAACAAGTCTGACTTACTGCCGGCAATGCGAACCAAGCTCCTGCTCCGGTCGTACAGGAAAACAGCCATTAGCAAAGGGCCCCGGACCCCGTACTCCCAGAGCACCCTCCACAGGACGCTGCGAGGGACACAGTCGAATGCCTTCTCCAAATCCACAAAAGATTGGTTGGGCAAACTCCCATGAACCGTTTTTTTTATCTTTAATTCAGTTTTTATTTCTTTTTTATTTCCAGTACAGTTTTCTCTATATTACTGTTAGTTTTAGTTGTTTTCAGAATTTTCTAGCATTTTGTTTTATTTTAGTTTGACTATTTTGGGGCTGCCAAAATGTACAAAAAACTATTTAAAAATGTTTTCATGGCATTGAATTTCTCAGTAGTCTAGTATTATTGCTATCTTGGGGCATTTTCAAGTTTAATGCAGGCTGAATGTAATGGTTTTAGGTTTTATAATTTATCATTCTATCAAAAACTAAAATTAATCTGTTGGCATTTTTATTTTATTTTATTTTAGCTAGTAGCGAATTGTAGAAATAATATTAGAAGAAGTAGTTATTTTAAAATTTCGATTTCCAACCAGGTTTGCTCTCACATGTTGCTCTGAGAATGTCATTTACTTGTCTGTGTCATAAAAAAATATGTAGGTAAAACTATTAGACAAGACAGAACACGAATTATTGAACATATGAGTGCTGTGGGAAGAAATAAGAAATTATTACACTGCACTGTGGAATACTTGATTCTGATTGGTCAATCATGACATCCAGCGGTTTGTTAATCCCAGATAACAACCAGTAAATCTGATCACAAAGACTCATCCGGGTAACTGAAGTCAGCGCTACTCTTGCTTTAAATGGAATTTATTTGTGGAAGTTTTGCTCCTTTTTTGCTTTATTTCATTAATTTCATTAATTTGCATAGAATTTCTACATAATTTTTGTAAATTTTTTTGTAATTGTTTCAAATTTGTATGCAGTCTGATATACATATGAATGTTACTGCACATAGTATTTTATGCTATTGAGGTATATGTATTTTTTATCAACTTTGAGTTTATTGGATGTAATATGGTAAAAAAAATAAAAAATATATAAATGGAATCAGGTGTGCTATTGTCTGTTACAACAATGATGACGACACTGTTTTGTCTTTGCATTTGGCCTCTAAATAAAGTATTTTTTGTAATAAATCTACTATTATGTGTGCGAGCTCCTCTCCTTGTTGAACTTTAATGTTTTTTGAGTTTAAGCAACAAAGTAATTTTTATTTACCAATGTTTTCAGTATTCTATGGCTTTTTGGCTGTTTTTGACTTTTAGCTAGTTTTGTAACGATGCAAATATATTTATTTATATTTATATTTAGTTATAAATATTTTTAGTTTAGTTAGTGATTTTTAATTAATTAGCAAAAACTTTTTGTTAGAATGGTTCAAATGTATATATAGTAAAAAAAGGTTGGTTATTGCATTGACCTCAACAAGCTGTTGATTATCGGTTACTGGCCCAGAATCAGTGCATCTTTAACATTTTGTATGCAAACCCTGTCCAGGCGATCCAAAACCAAAAAATGGCAATGATGAATTTCTGAAATTTCTTCAGCATAATCTACAGTGCTGACCAACCTATGCGGCAGTTCTGCGGTGAGCTTCTGAGACAAATCCTACTCAAGGCGTCTGTCTAGATGGAGAAACAGAAATATAGGATTGCAGAGTCACGAGAGAGTTTTATATACTCTACAGAAAACCACACAAGAATACAGAAAAATAGGGTAAGTTTACTTTGTGAGAGAGCCCCCTGCTGTCGATTTCTATGCTATCAGCTCTGAGAAAGAAAAAACAAAATAATGTTAAAATCACAAGCAAGCCTTTCAGTGATTAAAGCACAGAATATCCTGAAAAAACACACGACAGATACTATTTCATAGAAGTTCGCATTGGATGTTGACGATTTTTCAAAGAAATCATCAAACACAGACAGCTGGAATTTAATTAAAATCAGGTTTACATTTCTGTGCCATGTCAGTTTTGTACTGTTGATTATGAAACAGTTTAATGTTAATAAATCAAATATAAAAATAAAGAATTATGAAACTATGTGAAATGAGAAACAAAAGAACGTAGTTTAAACCTTCTCCAGAGATCTGAACTGATCAAATACTCACAGGCTAGCAGAGGATAAGGATCGTGATATTAAGAGTGGAGAAGAATAGGGAACTTTTGTCACTGAAGAAGCTGAAATAAACAGAGAAACAGCTCTTTGAAATGATATAATAGCTCACAAAAACCACCTGATCTATTTCATAATTCAATTTCACTGTAATAGTTTGGACAATCTGTTCATCTTTAAGATCTAAAGAGAGCTAAAAACAAGCTAGAATGCACCTTGTCTTTGACTTGCTGACTGTAGATCTCGGTTGGACTGTAATGCCAGTCTTGAACTGGAATGATTTCAATGACAAGTGATGCATTAATAAAGTACAATGTTTAAGGTCTTCTTCAGCTCTTCTATTTCCACATCCATCATAAGTTGTCTTTCATTAGAAGGATACATGCCATATTTACAGTGCATATAAATACTATTCACTGCCTCTGACGTTTTACGTTTCTTCAATATTTTCAAATGTATTTTATTCCTGTGATGCAAAGCTGAATTTTCAACAGCCATTACTCCAGTCTTCAGTGTAACATTCATATTTTTGTTTGGATAATAAAATTAGAATAATATTGTCCAGATTTACTGATGAATAGAAAGTTTGGCAACATTTAAAAGGTACAGTAGGGTAGGCAATTTCGGAGAGGCTTTAAAAGCATGAGATCCTAGGGGTGGGTGATATGGAAAAAATATCATATCACAATTTTTTTCAGGAAAATCACAATTCACGCTTTTATCACGATTCTTTTTCATGTTGGTTTTACTATTTTGCAAGTGACTGAGCATTACAGCCTAACTAATGTCCCTATTTTAAATAAAATGAAAATAAATCACGACATGGACTTCACTGTATAAATTATACATTGATTCTTATTAAAGCTACAATTTAAGTTCTCAGTCAAAAGCATTGACTGATTTTCTCATTGTGTTTTGTTGTTTAATTAATATTAAAGGGATAGTTCCCACAAAAATGAAAATTGTCATCATTTATTCTGTCAAGTTGTTTTAAACCTGAATGAGTTTCTTTCAAGTCTCGTTCTTTTCTGTTGAAAATAAAAGTTATTTTGAAGAATGTGGGTAACCAAAGAGTTGCTGGTCCCCACTGACTTCCATAGTCTATTTTTTCCTACTATGGAAATCAATGGGGACCAACCAACAGATGTTTGGTTACCCACATTCTTCAAAATATCTTCTTTTGTGTTCAGGTTTGGAATAACATTAGAGTGACAAAATAATGACGGAATGTTTAGAACTGCACATCAGCACGCTTATTAAAAGTTTAACCGGCAAGGCATTAAAGCAAATGCAAATAATGAACTTTTGAGAATTGTAGTGTCCCGTGAGTTTAACTCTACCTCTGCGTTAATATGTGATGTGAATGTACGTCGCGTTGTGCAGTATGTTGAGACGGAGACGCCAGAACTACAGCTGATAGAATGCAATGTATACGATACTACGATATTTCTTCAAAAGCTGATCATGAAGACATTTTAACCATCCACGATCAAAAATCGTTATAGCTCACACCCCTATGAGATCCCACCCTCCCTTCAGAGCGCTGTCCAAAGCCACACCTCCTTCAAAACACATGAACGTGCACCGCTAAAGCAGAGTCTGCAAAGCGTCACGAGAGACAGCGTTAAATTGCCTCATGTCTAAAAAAAGCAAAAAGCACATAACATTACAAAAATAATGAACGTAAACAACTTACAGAGCTCTGACTTGTACCACCTGACTGCTGCAGATTAATTCCGCCATTGATAGTGTTGCCATAGAAACGCATACACCCGAGTCTGAGGACGTGAACAGCTCCAGGGGTTGCCGTCACGGGTTGCCATATCGTAATTATGGTTATGACATGCCGTGAACGCAGCATAAGCTTGTTGTTGTTTGATCAGGAGGAACTGTAAAACGTGGCTGCTGTTTGTTTGTGGAGCTTGGTGACTCTTCATAGCCTTACGGAATGAGCTGATGACGTGTGATGTTTGCACGAGTGCGCAGAGGTATGGGAATACATATGTTGACAGGCAGGTAGGACATGATCCTATGCGTTTAATATTTTTAATCTAATTAATCTATTTTACCGAATGCAATGATTGGATGGACATTTTTTGGTCCTGAGTCTTCCACAGAAGATATGTGCATTTTGTAATATTTAGACCACTTCTATTATTGATTTATTGAGAATTTAAGTTGGATTTTAGTTAAGAAGTTGACTTGACAAGAAGTTGGCTGTCCACTCATGACTGAGATTGAGCAGTTCTGCCAAGAGGACTGGAGAAAATTGCACTGGACAGATGTGCAAAGCAGTATCCATATACACTCAAGACTGGAGCAGGACTAATAAGGTGCACCAAAAACAAAAATGTGTTGTATTTATGTGTGTAATATTTTTGGATCAATAGGTTTTCTAATTTCGATATGAAATAATATTTTCCTGGTGATCTGTGCCACAAAAGCAAAAGTAAATTCTTTGTGGTTTAATGTTGTAAAACACAAAGATATATATTAGGTGAATACTATTTATAGGCCCTGTATTCAACTATCTATTTAGAGATTCATGAAGAAATACCTTTGATTTTGAACAGTCATCTCTAATTTTGATATGTAGGCATTCTGTTCTGAAATTTTCCTGCTCAAAATAGAAACCAAGATTAAGGCAAAAATGCAAAAAGAAATGGCTGTACTAATGCAATACTCGTCCTTACTTTGACATCTTCTGCATCTCTTGTTGCATTTTCAGTTCATTCTCCTTCATTCTCTCAATCTGTGCTTAGAGTGTTGTGTGACATTAATTTGATTCAGTACAAATAAGTCATGTTAAGGGCAGGATTCTCTCACCTTCTGCTGATAGTGGGCCAGTAATCGCTTCTGGTGTCTGGCCTGGAATTGTAAGACCTACAAAGCAAAATAATGTCAAAGCATGTCTTTATAAGTGCTACTGCTGCATTATTGATTAACATATCTACAATCTACTCATTTTATGTACATGATCACCTTGCTTATATCTGAGAAGTACTTGACTGCAACTGGATTGATATCCGAGAAAAGCTCCTGAACCTCTGAGCTGCTCTATGAAAACAATAGGCAGATTAGGGACAGTTCATTAATATTAATCTCTACGACATAAAAATCTCTTGCATCTTACCTTATCAGACAGTGGAGAGATTTGACACTTTGCTTTGCAAATGAGACACACACCTTGATTTCCTTAGGGGGAAACAAACAGACTGCTCTTAGTACTATATTATTTCCAGCAGAGGGCAGCATATTCCCATATTTAATTCATAAATCTCACTAACAAAACATTCATACTGAAATTTTACTACTGCAATTCAATACAGAATAGGCAGATCATTTTACTAGGAATATCATCATAATTATAGGAATAGTTATAACTCACATCCAGTGTTATAAATGCTTAGAGCAACTACAGTTATATATAAAAGCAGCACCGATATACCATGTAGCCTATACATCTGAACATACCTCTCTGAAAGCAAACATTACAGATGATGTGGCCACAGTTTGTGACAGCCAGCTGACGCTCAGGACCAGGGGACATGAAGCACGAGTTACAACAGATCCAGTGAGACATTATTCTGTTTGAGTACAACAACATCATTACGGCTGTTTGCTTAAACCTCTAAAAGTGAGCTTATAGAGAACAGACTGAAGACCTGTCCATTCATGCCCAAAACTGCTGTTTAACTATAATGACAAAAATGTTGTAAGCACCTGTTATTGAAATTATGAAACACCATTTCCACCACATAAGAAAAAAAAAAAAAAAAGGTCATAACCCTGGTTTCACAGACAAGGCTTGATTAAGCCAGGACAGAAGAGCTGCTTTAGTTAAATTAGGACGTTTATGCCATTAACAAACAAACAAACATAACTGTCCTGCATCTTCTTGAGATAAAACAATGGAAAGGACATATTTTAAGATATGACATTGCAAGTTGCTTTCATTTAAGGCTGCTGAATAATGAATTTTAGTCTGAGACTAGGCTTAGGCCTTATCTCGAAACCGGGCAACAATATGACATACTACTAAATCATAATTATGAAAAAAAAAAGAAGAAAAAAATGATGAGAATAAAAAGTCGATATTTGGATTTTGTCATAACAATTTGACATGTTAATTATGACGTTTAAAGACATAATTTCGATGTAGTATGTCATAATTTAAACTAAAATGACATTATTTCAAATTAAGACAGTTCATAGCACTGTGTTTAATATACAAAGTGTTCTCTTTTTGTCAGAAAGGAATTGACTGAAATATATGAACAAGACGAATTGATTAAATGTAAGTTGCAATAAATGGGGGTTAAAATAGAGGTTACATTAACCCAATAAGCAGGCAGATGTTTAGCGTTTGAGCTAAATAAACAAATGTAACGTTATACAATTTCACCCAGGACTTCACGAAAGTTCGCTAGTGCTGAGGACACTAAATCTCAAAAAGTAAAAACAACAACAACAAAACACATACCTCGATACCTGTATCTTCCTTTACGCGCTATCCAGATTATTATCAGTAGTGTGTATGCTAAAATGTGGGTTTGCTAGTTTATCTAACAAATTAGCAGATTTAGCAATGCTTATTGGAACGATGACGTCACCGGACGGAAATCGCGCACTCCTCTCAAATATGACCATGGCGACCGTAGTTTCCGGCAAATACTACGGCTAGTATTTAAACGATTTAAATTGCAAATCATAATGATTAAATTCTTACATTATACTTTAAATACAAAATTGAACAAATGTATATGTCTGCTATTGTATTTTTATTTCTGATTAAAGGTGATTGTTTTACTGTAGTAATTGTGTAATTAAGGGGCCTAATAATATGGTGGAAACAGTAATTACCATATTAAAAGTTTGTTGATGAATTTATAAAAATACATATTTTTAGTGGAACATCTAGAGTGAAATAAAACACAAAGATAAAAAATGTATTTAATAAGTAGCCTATGAATTTATTAAATGCAGTACAGTCATGAAATGTTCTGTTTGCAGAGTAAATGATTGTTTACTCTCAAATGAGATAATTTAGACTTCTACATATCAGAATACTTTAAACAATGTAGAATTATCTGAACATACAGTTAGTCATTTCATACAGCTAAACCAACTTCTTTTCGATGAGAAAGTCTTTGAGGTTTTTCATTTGCCAGATTCCAACAGAGAGGAGGATTGATGTCTGAATAATGGCCCACCACAAAACGTTTCCATTTGTTTCCTCACTCATTTGGCGAAACTTCTCCTCACGTTCCTGGTTGCAGTAAAATAAACATACATTGCATATAATCACTGAGACTAAGTACTGTACACCTTGTAAAATGTGACACTCGGTCTGGTTCTCATTCCGATTCTGGCAAGCAATTAATATGGTAACATTTTGTTGTTGTCAGGCCATCCTACTGCCTGTGTTTGCTTACCCTTTGGAAATGTTGCTGTCTGCTAATGTAATGCATCTGGTCAATGAGATGTTGCAGGTTGTATTCCATTGCTTTCATAGTGTCCTTTGCCTCAGCAGCATTAGGATCAATTGTGTGCTCGCCCATCTGGACATCTAAATGGACTTTCTGTGCATAAAGAGAAAAGTAAAAGCCCCTAGGAGACATTTTAAGCAGGTCAAATACAACATGTGAGGCCACAGCATCACACAACTCACCAGACGATCACCGGCGAACACGGAGAACCTGGTGGAGTTGGATTGCATGCACACGAAATGTTGACCCGAAGCATGGGATTTAAAGGTGAATTTTCCATATCTCCCAAAGCGTTTTAACAAGACCACCTGCACATGACAGAGCGAGTCAGAAGAATTGTTCCAGGTGGTAATAGTTAACAGTTTGTGTCATTTTCAGTTATTTCATGATGAGTACATAAAGAGTTGAATGCATACAGTACCTCATGGTTAGGGTCTCTCACAGTCACTGTCAAACCAAGGTGTGGAGTATCGCCCTTCTTATTTTCATCCCAGTGCTCAAGCAAAAAGACACCTGAAGGGAGAAACCAATAGTCAGTCATACTGTAGTCCTTATTAAAACATTTTTACTGTCCACTAGGACTAATGTAGCTACTTTCTATATACTTTTTATACAGGGGGCAATCCATGACCCACAAAGCTAAATTCCCAATTAATTGTTCAAATCTTGATGGAATAAGGAGTTAATATAATGCCACATATTGTGTCATTTATTATACTAACATCAATAGCAGTATGGGCAT
The DNA here is from genome assembly GCF_949319135.1 of Squalius cephalus. Classification (NCBI taxonomy): domain Eukaryota; kingdom Metazoa; phylum Chordata; class Actinopteri; order Cypriniformes; family Leuciscidae; genus Squalius; species Squalius cephalus. The sequence continues at coordinate 10,610,154 of NC_137135.1, read as the reverse complement.
GTAGGGCTGGAGCCAAGACACCTGGCTTAGAGAAGGGCTACTCTCTGAAAAAACAACGAACTTTTCTGGAAATTAGCAATTTAACTCTGTCTTAAACATTAGCATCCTCATCTGAGATGCAATCAAGTTGATCACACCTCAGTATTGCCTTAATCTGCATCTCCTACCCTTCCCCCATTTCTTCTCTCCACATCCTCCAGACACTCCATTATGTATTTTTCTGAGGTCAGGTGTATATTTTTATTTCAGAGCATTTGAAGTTTTGTATTGATTATCTTTGAATCACCTTTATCTTTGAATTATTGATTATTTTTGAATTATCTTTGTGGTTGCCTAGACACGACCACAACGCATCCCTGAAGTGTCAGCAGAGATTGTGTCAACTAGACTCTCCCCTGTGAAGGCTTCATCGACACAGCAGCCATCGGCACTGATCCTCAACAAACCCGTCTCCATCCCGGCATGATGACTCCGACCTTCAACCAGATTGAAGTGGATAATATTCGGAAGGTTCTGATCCAATCTGACTTCTGACCTGTAATGCTGCCTGGATCATTATCATGCACTGTTCGTTCGTTGGCCAGAGGTGAACTGGCCCCGACTGAGCCTGGTTTCTCCCGAGGTTTTTTTTTCTCCATTCTGTGGTTTGGTTCCTTGCCACTGTCACCCTTTTACTTGACTTGACTTGAATTGAATTGAATTGATGTAATTGGCATGATACATTTAACTGGCTAATAATAAATTGTTACATTTGAATTTATTCTGACTTACTCTTAAAATATTAACTCTAGATTACGTTGCATCCATTGTTACCGCAAATCTGCGTCCAGGGTTAAGTACATACTCAGGTTAGATGGGCACATCAGGTGAGATTCTAGATTTCTAACTAACTGCTCGACTTTAGTAAAGTTGTTATGCAGTCGCATTCACTAGGGGGCTAGATAAAAATACTATTGAAATAATCGCAAGCATTGGGGTGGCATTATTTTATAATACTAGCCTAACCTCTGGTTATTGTTTGAGCTTTTAACTAAGTTGTTATATATATATATATATATAGGCGATTGTGGAGGGCTAAACAGAAATGTTATGTAAATAATGGCAAGCAGGGGCGGCCTATATTAAATAGCATTAGCCATAACCTCTGACTAACGATCGAACGGTTGAGTTTGTAACTGTGGGATCTGCGTAAAAAAGAACGGCCGGCGCGAGACCCTAAGCTACATTGGTACCAGAATGAAAGAGTTATTTAAAAATTGGAATTAAATTACTTTGCCACACTGAAACACTGCGAACACGCTGTTATCCTTCACCCGCCCTACTAGAAACCATCATTGGGCTGATTGGGTGGCCCTTACAGCCAATACTGTAAAAATGTAAAAATATCACTATAATATTGAGGAATATTAAAGTGCCCCTATTAAGCTATTTTGAAGGTTCTTAACTTTGTTTTGGAGGTCTTCTACAATAGGTTTACATACATCCAAGGTCAAAAAACACATGCATTGCAGCATCAATTATTTTCTCACAGTGTCTGAAACGATTCACGGTCTCTCTAAATAATTGGTCAAATGGCCCAGTCTGTTGTGATAGGCCTATGTCACACTTCCTGCTTCCGGAACGCGGAGTAGGGATTCAGAACTTCCGGTCAACAGTATTTCTCGATAAGGATTTAGATTATCAGCCATAATGTCTAAACTATCCGAGGTAGACTGACCACGAGCTATGAGGTTGAGAAACAAAGGTTTTTGCTCCAGTAGAAGCTATAAGTTCGTATGAAATCAACCTTGTTTTAAGAAAAACATGTTTTATCCGCGATCTTATGAAAAAAACTACACTACCCACAATCCTAAGCGTAGCAGCAAAGTCTGCTGATTGGTCCAACTCGCTGTTACCATAGAAACGGTTACCTTACTGGCGAACGGCTAGAGCTATAACAACAATGGTTCTCCCAGAAGAACTTGTACCCTTTCCTCAGTTTTGACGTTTCCACTTGAGAGTTTTGATTTACCATCCGAACCACATCGTCATATGTGACTTCAGGCAGGTTGCGGAGAGATTTGGTCCAGCAGTATCTATCGGACTCCGCCATTGTAAAAACCTAACCGGAAGAGCCGTATCCCTACTAAAAGCCTATAGGCCTATGTCACGAAAAAATTTAAGACCGGAAGTACGTCTTTTAGTAGGGATACGGCTCTTCCGGTTAGCTTTTTACAATGGCGGAGTCCGATAGATACTGCTGGACCAAATCTCTCCGCAACCTGCCTGAAGTCACATATGACGATGTGGTTCTGATGGTAAATCAACCGGAAGTGAAGACCGGAAGTAGACCGGAAGACCGGAAGTACGTCTTTTAATAGGGATACGGCTCTTCCGGTTAGCTTTTTATACTAACTTGTATAGCTATAGGCTATAACTATAGGCTTTTATACCTATAGGCCTATGTCACGAAAAAATTGAAGACCGGAAGTACGTCTTTTAGTAGGGATACGGCTCTTCCGGTTAGCTTTTTACAATGGCGGAGTCCGATAGATACTGCTGGACCAAATCTCTCCGCAACCTGCCTGAAGTCACATATGACGATGTGGTTCGGATGGTAAATCAACCGGAAGTGAAGACCGGAAGTAGACCGGAAGACCGGAAGTACGTCTTTTAATAGGGATACGGCTCTTCCGGTTAGCTTTTTATACTAACTTTTATAGCTATAGGCTATAACTATAGGCTTTTATACCTATAGGCCTATGTCACGAAAAAATTGAAGACCGGAAGTACGTCTTTTAGTAGGGATACGGCTCTTCCGGTTAGTTTTTTACAATGGCAGAGTCCGATAGATATTGCTGGACCAAATCTCTCCGCAATCTGCCTGAAGTCACATATGACGATGTGGTATGGATGGTAAATGAAAACTCTCAAGTGGAAAAGCGTGAAAGCTGAGGTATGGCTGTCTACGTCCTAACGCAGAGCAACCCGGTGCACTACAACAACAGCGGCGGGCCGTTCGCCAGTAAGGTAAATGTTTCTATGGTAACAGCGAGTTGGACCAATCAGCAGACGTTGCTGCTACGCTTAGGATTGTGGGTAGTGTAGTTTTTTTTCATAAGATTGCGGATAAAACATGTTTTTATTAAAACAAGGTTGATTTCATACGAACTTATAGCTTCTACAGGAGCAAAAACCTTCGTTTCACAAACTCATAGCTCGTGGTCAGTCTACCTCGGATGGTTTTTAGACATTATGGCTGATAATCTAAATCCTTATTGAGAAACACTGTTGACCGGAAGTTCTGAATCCCTACTCCGCGTTCCGGAAGCAGGAAGTGTGACATAGGGCTATTGGTCATCGATCACTTACAGCAGGGTTCACCAATCTCGGTCCTGGAGGGCCGCTGTCCTGCAGAGTTTAGCTCCAACCAGCTCCAACACACCTGTTTGAAAGTTTCTAGTATGCCTAGTGAGACCTTGATTAGCTGGTTCAGGTGTGTTTAATTGGGGTTGGAGCTAAACTCTGCAGGACAGCGGCCCTCCAGGACCGAGATTGGTGAACCCTGACTTACAGCATGTGTCGAAAAATGAAACGGGCATTATCATATCTGAATTTCAGCTCTGGATCTTCCTCAGCACTTGATACACTGTGAAACGAACTGTAACAATGGCGTTGGTTTTACTGTGCCAATTCGAGCACAGTCCTCTTCCTTTGTAAGTGCATCAAAGTGGATTTGCTTTCACAGTGCAGAAAAGTGTCTTCTTAACATGTCAACTACACAAACCAAACTCTTCCAGGCCTCAGATACAACTAGTGTTTGAGGGCGGGTCAAATTAGACGATTGTTCCCGGACAGCCAGTTAAGTATTCAAGTACATTCACAAACAGCTGCATTACATGAAAATGAAAATTCATAATAGGGACACTGTTAGGAAATTATTATGCAGGCCTCAATGTTGCTGTATGTAGTTGAATGTGACAAAGGTCTGAAGATTTCACAACCATTATATTCCAGTCCCTGTTTAATATCAGATGCCATTGTAAAGCATTTTTATTTAATTAATTATGATAATAAATTTGGCACATTTTTAAATGAAAAAAATAATAATAGTACTGTGTTTGTATTAGTCTATAAGCCCCTAAATTGTCTCTGGCCTGCGTGCTGTTGTTGTCTAGATAAGAAAAGACCAGATGTAACTTTTTACAGATTAAATACATTCCAGTCAGTTACATGCAGATATTTGCATCCAGAATTTATCTTGATGTTTGCAACATAAACTATAACTTGTCTTAATAACAGGGTATCCATACAGCCTAAATATGCTTACAGAGTAACGCAAAAAAGACTATAAACATGAGGTCAACAATAAATGTTCTACATTTATTAAAAGTATAATTAATTTTAAAACAGAATATCAAATTGCTCCTTAATGTATATATTGAATCTTCACTGACCTGTCACAAGTGTGTCCTCTGGAATCTCCTCAATGAGACACTTTTCCTCCTGTTCCCCTAAATCAAAATACATTGCCGGAGCCAAAATGACAAAACTGGCTAGCAGCAGACCTGTCAGCCTAACATTCACGGCAGTAAAACCATTCATTTTTAAGGTAGGAAAGCTAGAAGTAACATTAACAGCTAGCCAAGGAAAATAGTAAAGGTTTATGTGCACAGCAGGTTTAGTGTGTGAAATCTGCAGCTGATGTTCGTAGACTCATATTTACACAAGGTAAAAGTAATGATAAGACCAGTGAGAAACCTAAATATGTTGATAAATAGTCTATTACCTGCCTTGCTTCATTAAGATTAAAAGTTTAATAGATAGTAATTGTTTGAAGACAGTATTTCAAACAATTAAAAGTTTTCAGACACCAATTTCAGACACCAAAATCCACCTAAGAACTACATGTCCAATACTTGGACAATTTATAGTGCAGTAATTTTCATACTTAGAAAAATACATAATTTTTTTCCCCCACACAAACATGACAACTTTAGAGGAAATGTGTTTTTATTGTATTGTATTTACAATTTTATATACAGTTTTGCAATTAATGTACAGATATCATCCATTGATGCAACATATTTTTACGATGATTTTTATCTCAACTATTGAGCTTGATAATGTCACTGTTGAGTTTCTTCCACCAGAGAGCATCAGACTCAATGAACAGTGCATGAGGACAGTGTGTAAAAATTCAGTCTATAAACTCCTGCAATTAGGGCAAATATTGTAAAAAGTATTTTTGCTGGTGACATCTGCAGTTCCTCATAACTAACTTGGGATTTGTGGTCTAGTCTGTTTCATTACCATTGTTTAAGCTTGTTAACTCACCCACTACACCATAGCCTCACAGAAAGTCTCAAAACATTTTAAAGCTGTTAACCAGTTTAAACCAGGTCCTCATCATGTCCTCTTTAAATTCACACACAGTTGTCAGGGATACAGAGCTTCTTTTCCTCTAGAAGTGGACAGACAGCCCCGTTGTTTGCGGGATGCATGTGAATATAGCGAGTTCTGTGTTTTACCCCTTTCTCACCACACTGACCCTTACAAAGACCCCAAGGTGACCAGACAGACACCTCACAATCCAGAGGGGTATCTGAAGGGGGGAAAAGAGACATTGATTATAGTACCGTAACTTTAGAAGAACTGGGGGGAAAATTGTTGTACTTGTTAAAAGAATAGTTTACATAATATTGAATATTATAGTTCATAAAATCAAATCATAATAAAAGCACCCTCAAAATTGACTGATAAAACTTTCAATTTTGGGTGCACTATTCCTTTTAATAAGGCTAAGCAACCAAAACACATGAGAAAACAGTTGATAGTAAATCAATTCGTATGATTTGAGTCATACAAAAACATACAGATTTTAGAAAAAAACTAAGCATGAAGGATGAGATTGTTTGAATTTATATCAATTCGTCTCCAGTTTGCCAAAAGGTAAAATAGTTACAAAACTGCCTTGCGAGTGTGTTGGCTGAGCATAATTTTTTATCTTAGAATGAAAAAAAAATTAATATATAAATATAATTTAATTTATAAGCATACATATTATTTATGTAGAAGAGTAAGTAAATGGAAAGTTGCCTAACAACTTAAAATCAATGTTGTGCTAACTTTATGATAACTTTACCCCTGAGTTTTTTTTGTTTTTTTTTGTTTGTTTTTTCTCAATCTTAACTTAATTTGAGATTTTAATTAATTTTGGAAAACAAAAGAAAAATCTTTAAATGTTGTAGAAATAATTGTTTGACTAAACTGAGATCTCCAGATTCAATGATGCTTTCCAGAAATCCTGACCTTGTAAAAGGTTGATATGTATCACAGACTGGGACTTTTGTACGAGTAGGAAAACAGAAGGATGGAATAAAAGCACACATTTCACTTCCATGACAAACACTTCCTGAGTGCTGAGTGGCAGAAAACTTTTAAAATGGTTGGCCTTCATTATCTTGTTTGCCGTTTGTTGTGTTGGTTACCATGGGGATGGATAAACCTTTCTACAGCCCATGATTCAATAACCACAAGTTCTCTCTACAGATTTGTAGTGTTTCCTCGAAAATGGAATACATGCATATAAGACTCAAACACAAGTACTGTATATTAACTCTGCTTTTTGCATAAATATGTCCTGTATGAGAATACTTTCAGAGCATTAGAACACATTCATTTTATAAACAATTCCCAATGCTTACTTATGAGAGATCCGCCTATTTCATTCCCGCTTGGAATCTGATTAGACTGAGTTGGCTGAATGGGTAAGCTGAAGATCTGGTTGTTCTTGATCTTAGTTAGGGAGACTTTGGCTATTGGGGGAAGATTCTTCAGTCTGGGATAGTAGAAGGAGTTTGCAGGGTGGCTTGGAAATGATGAGGTTATCTGTTGAAGAGAAGACACATCTGTAACAAGATCCATAACAAGACTTGCATCCTTGCTGAATAAAGGTGGTTATAGCTGGTCTAGCAGGCGGCCTGGTTTGTTGGTTTTAGAGAGGATTTGGTCACTGGCAGACCAACTTAACCAGCTAAAAGCAGTTAACCCTGCTGCAAAAAACATTTAAAACCAGCCTAAAATGTTTTGCTGGTCTCAGCTTTTCTCCAAGCCTGGTAAGGTTGGTCTGTTGGCTGAGGGATTTTGGAAACTTTTCAGTTGGCCAGGTTGGAAGAGCAGCCTAAACCAAACAAGACCAACAAACCATGCTGGTCGAAGGTTTTTTTTATTTTATTTTTTATGGAAAATATAAAAATATTCTAGGGTTATCTACTTTTAGACATTACCTGAGTGACCTTGTCTTGAGGAATGGTCTCAAAGTTTGGTGAGGAAAAGGTAAAACCACTGTCTGTGCCAGCATCATAGGGGTAAAGATCTAGGCTTATGTTTCCTTTCCAGTGATCGCCCTCACACAAGTTCAGACTGTCTATTCCAACAAACCAGTCAGGACTTGGCACAATGCGGACAATGAAGGACAGCTGAAAAACAAGAAGACCATTAGTGTTCCGTTGCTCTGTGTTTTTAGCTTGCTCATTAGCCTGTATGAACTGCCACTGGCTTGTTTTCATTTGGAAAGTTTTATTATTTACAATTTTCACTATAATATTTTATATGGAATGCCTGGGAGGCCAATGAAGTATGTGCATGTAGAGAGCTAATTCCAAAAGAATGCTTTGGACACAGTATGAAAGTGTCCACATCTTCGGACTGAAAACATCTGCGGTTTTTAAAAAAACAAAACAGCTACAGTATAACAACAGCTTAAAACAGCCTAAGGTGGTTTAATGATCCTAAGTGGTCTAACCTGGTTTAGTCTGTCTCCCTGCCTAGTTAAACCAGTGTGTATATGGTTTATCTGGTTGGTACAGTGGTGTTCCAGCTAAACCAGCTGACAGGACCAGCAATACAGCATGGCCAGGCTGGGGGACCAGCATAGGCTGGTTAAAGCTAGCAAAACAACTGGATTTAATATTCGTTTTAATGTCAAATCGTGTGGATTTGCATAAAAATGCATATTGCAATGCACAGTGTACTTACTAAAGAGTGTCTTGCATAGACCTCAAATTCTGTGGTTGCCTGGCCGGTTCCTCCAACCACACCTGGTGCTGAGAAGAGGCTATAGACGCTCTGGATCCGTTCCCCAGCTGCCTCCACTTCCTTTATCAGGGTCCAAGCCTCTCCTCTCTCAGAGAACTCTCTTACCCCATTACTGACATACTCGTTACTTTGCCATATGTGATAGTCTGAGCTGTGAGTTACTCCTAGAATGAAAATAATATTGATACAATTTTTGATGTGAACTTCAGCTTTAATTGACTCTTTTTTTTTTCTTTTTCTTTTTTAAATACTTTTTACAGGCAACTTTTAGGGGTAATACATTTTGTGCCATCCAGATTGTTTTTAACATCCCTATTGCGAGTAACCAGTAACATGTTATTTTGATGGTCCCTTTTGAACATTCTGTTGACTATAAGTCAATTTGCAACTACGTGTTAACTTATTCTAACCCTAATCCTACCAGTCTACTAATACTCTACTAACACTCCAATGAGTTAGTAGATATGTAGGTGCAACGTTATTTATGGTCAACAGAATGTGTTAAAAGGACCATCAAAATAAAGTCTATTTTCAAAATTCTAGAAAAACGCTATAGTTTTTTTTTTATACTTTTGTGATACTGTACATACATCTATGAGAAACTGATAAATAATTGTAGTATTTAATAATCTAATAATGATCAGTGAGCAGCCATACTTAAAATATGCACCATGGCTAATTTTCAATAGCTACTAAAACCCTGAAATTCTTATTGAGATTCTTTATTGGCATCTGTGGTTCCATGGAACCTTCAACATCCATGGAACCTTTCCATTGCACTAAATCTTTATAGTGGAGGTTCTTTAGATCATTAAAATGTTTTTTACATGAAGAAAAAGTCTTAGTTCTTTTAAGAACTCTTCACTGAAAGGTTCTTTGGGGATATTCAATGAAATCGCTGCGAAACTCCTGTTTTTGGAACCTTTATTTTTAAGAATGTATATCACCTTTGTTTTGACTTTTTGGTTAAAGTCATAATTGCTAGGTCAATCGCCCTTTGGGTGGGCCATTGCACTCATTACAACCCAAAAAGTGGGGCAACAAATGTAGAAATTTTGAAAGCAATAATGGTTACTTACTTACCCTCTTCTTACATATAAGAGCAGGCCACTCACCAATGATGGGGGACCACTGAGCAGGCGGCCTGTACAGAGGGTAGTGTTTGGGGAAGGCAGTCTGAGTCCACTGGCCGGTAAACGTCAGTCTGTACTTGGCCGTAGATGGCGCCGTGCATTCGCGCTCCACGTCGACCGGCATTGCAGGGACTCCACTCAGCAGGGCCAGAGTCACGGTAAGCCACTGCAGCCAGCAGTTCACTTTCAGAGATGTCATGTCCATGCTGGTTCTCTGAAGGAACAATGAACTATTTTATAATGCGAAATATGTGGATTCATACCACAACCAGGTTTGCCGCTTTGAACCACTCCTTCCATGCTAGTGACAAACAGGGGAATTAAGCAATTTACATAAGTTGCCTCTGTGAGTGATTTGATATAACTGTGTCATACACTGACTAAGAAGGAAGGAATGTAGGTCAGGATAACTGAATTCACTCTGTTTCCAGGCACTGTTACATGGCATGTTCAGAAAAAGCAGGATTGGCAATGAAATTCTATGATTTGTTGAAATTGGTTAAGTTATACTCAATACAATATTGTATAAATATATATATATTTTAAATAAATTATAATTTAATTGTTACAATTTATATTATTATTATTACACAAATTATCCAATTTTATGCACCATTTAGACATTACCATATTTAAAATAGAATCCATTAAGTATGTATATAGTAATGTGTATTTGTCATATAAAATACTACCTTTAAAGTCATATGCTCTGAAAAAGATTTAAATTTATCGTAATTAGGCAGAAGCAATTCAACATCATGCAGCATGAATAAAACACAAGTTAAATAAATCACTTACAGGGTTTGCAGAGACAGATGAGTTTCCTGCAGAAGAGTTTAATGGAGGTCACCTGCGCCCAGGCATTCAGAGGAAGACTGCAAGATGACTGTGTGTCTTCCAGCTATTTATGCGTTTCTAGCAGTCCCCACAGTCTAACCATTTCAATAACCTCCTGACCCCTCCCAGGCGTAGTGTCGAGCTCTCCACACTCTACATTACATCTCCATCTGGGATTTCCCCTTTGGTCTTGGCAAACGAGTCACTTTTTGAATCAAGATTCACACATTTATTCCTCTCCCAACCAGAGATGCACAGAGAAAGCAGCATTATGAAGCTCCTGAGGGTTTCACAGTCCAAGGAGGAAGTTATGGCGTTATTTGATTGTGAAAAAAGACTTGGCTGGTGGATCAGCAGCTTGGAGGCACCCGGCAAGCCGAAAGCTAACCGATCCTGCCTGCAGCCAGTAATTGCTTCCACATGCTCACGTTTTGCCCCCACCCTTCTCTAATTCTCTCCAGTTTCTTGACATTTAATTTGCTGAGAGCTGTTTGGATATGTTTTTTTGCAAACCAGTTCCATTTCTGAGACCTTGCTTTAAGCGTTTTTAATAGTCCTCTGTTGTACTGTAAATTGGGCTTTGGCCCAAATGGATTGCGACATCTAATGTGTTTGACATGTGTTTTATGTCTGTCTCAATCTAGGGTCAGTTTCTGTCAACCATCCCTCATTGTTTATTTGAGTTGCCTCACATGTCACTCCATTTGGTCACAATGGACTAACTGAAATATTAATAGAGACTACAGAGAACTACTAGAGAGTCAGAAAGTGTGTTAAAATGAGCTTGGATTGAATCCACACAAATGGATTCATTTAACAATAACTTTAAGGAAGTAATAAATACATGATAGTCTCTTTAAAGGCCAAAATGTAGGTCATCATTTGCAAAAACTTAAGTTTTAGGTCTTACTCAGTCCTAATGTCTTTACCAAGTGACTTATAAGGTGTTTTATTTTGACGTGAATAAAGATTTAATTTACCAGTTGTAATGCTTTGTGATCAGTATTTAACCTTGGCATTAATCCAGTAAATCTGTTGCAATGCCCCATTCATTCCGACAGCGACACCCAGCAACAAAGAGACATGATCTCACTCATTTTCAGTGGAGAGCTGGCGACTTCCGACGACAAGAGAGACAGAATGTAGTCGTGTCCCCCCTCTAGGGTGTCTACCCTGAGGGGGGATATGCGTCCGGGGGGGCCTCCCTGCCGGTGCACCTCTGCGGCCCTCCTCTTCCCCTGTGACTGCCTGGGCCGGCTATACTCTGTACACCTCACTTTTTAATGCTCCTCATGATAGATGCCCAACACTCACACCCACATTCAAGAAAACAATAACTAAATCAACTAGGAATAGTGCCGGGTGGGGTGCTCTGTGGAGGGCCAGAAGAGGACCTGCACAGGCGCGCCCTACCTCTTTTTAATGCATCTCATATTAGAAGGGGCACACAATCAATCCATAGGTAGGACGAGGGCGGTGCCTGGGGGAGACCTGAATAAGTTCTCCCCCCTGCTCTGCACCTCTTTTAATGCACTTAGACATTAGAAGGCACACATACCACAGGGACAGTGGGGTGTGTAGATGAGCTGGCCCATCAGTGGGATAACAACTGGTGTTGGGGGCGGGGGGAGGGGTCCCCCCCCCCCCCCAGTGTCCTCACTGCCAGCCACTGGTGACATACAGCGACATACAGCGACAAAGTTGCTTGTAGTGTGAAAGTCACATTAGTGTCGCTGTTCTAGCCGTGACGTCACAGAAATATAGAAACCACTTCTAAAATCTAATCTTTGCGTGTCGTTGTCACGGCTGGTTAGTAACTCTACACACAAACATCAAATTATTAGACACATAAACGACCAACCACACATGGATGTGAACAATGTAAAATACTACTCTCTTCTGTCTTTTGCTTGTTCCGTGTGCAGTGGAGTGTACAGGAGTTTGTCATTGGACTCACACGTACATTTATGTACACAAATACACTGTACTGTATATACAGTATGTATGTGTATTCAGTATATGTTCACTTTAAACAGAAATGCAAGGGAGGGGTAAATATTTTATTCTTAACACACTGTATTTTCAGTATATTTGACCACTAAGAGATCAACAGTAACAGACAAAATGCATTTGAAGATACTGTAAACTAATAGGATTGTTACTGTAATGTAAAGGAAAAAAGATTTGTTTGCATCCTTTCTCCTGTTTGGGTCTGGCCACAAAACCTCATCAACAAGAAATGTTCACTTTGGCTAAACAGCATATCCAGCCCTGGCATGGCCCCCTCGTCTATGTCACCACTGGCCTCCTCCAATGCTTGGAGAAGGGTTATGCATTGGTTGGGTTGGCGATCGTATACCTTCCAATGCCATGCCAAAAATAACTCTTTTATTAGGTTTAAAAATGGAGAATACAGTGGCAAGTTGAGCATCAAAAGTTGTGGATGGTCATTGAACCAATTGCGGACCAGAGCAGTCCGGTAGAAACTTATGTTGTCCCAGATGACAACAAACCTTGACTGCTCTGGTCCATTCCTCTGATCATTGGGAACGAGGATATTATGCAGGGTATTAAGAAAAGTGATAATGTGGGCAGTATTGTAAGGACCAAGAGTGACATGATGATGAAGGACACCATTGTGACTAATGGGTGATGGTTTCCACCACGCTGTCCAGGGACATTGACGATGGCGCAGTGCCCTATAAGGTTTCTTGCCCTACAGTACGTCTTGTTTTGCATATACTGTAGGTTAAATCCGACCTCATCAACAAAGATAAAATCATGGTGTTCTTTAGTAGCTTTTAGTTCCATCACTCCTTGAAACAGACAAGACAAAACATTGTAAAGTACGAACACACAGTATGAACACACATAGAGCAGTCAATAAGGACAATATAGCTTACTTTTACGTATTGTTGTTTCACTCTGTCAGAATTGTGTTCAAGTGGCACTCTGTAGAGCTGCTTCATTCGAATCTGACTGCATTTCAGGAGATTGCTTATTGTGGATAAACTCACCCTATTCATGTTACTGAATGTTGTGTTGTCAGTGATGATGTGTTGTTGCAGTTGTCATAAAGTATGCTGTCCTGCCCTGCTGTCTTCCATGTCTGATGCAGAATTCTCTAGCAATTCTGCAAAAACATGAAGTGAATGGTTAGGATGCAAGGTTCCTTTCAGTATACAATGCAAAGTTTCTGTAGTGCAGGTTTTAGTGTAGGTTACCTTTTTTCATTTCGAAATGTCCGGATGACACTGGCTACCGTGTAGCGGCTTACTGTAAGTTAGGCTGGACCCTCTGCCCAGCCACCACATGGTCAACCAAAGTGGCCCGGATCTCATTCGTAATTTTTCTCCTCTGTCCTCTTCCTTGTCGTACTCCTCGTCCTCATCCTCTTTGTCATCTTCCTCGTCCCCCTCTTACTCTAACTCCTCTTCCTCTAACTCTTTCTCCAAAATTGGATCCATTTTTGTCCAAACCAAGAAATCCATCCTAAAGCCTATATATAGTGCTCAAGCTCTAATTTCTAAGTGAACAAATTAGCGGTAACATTAGCGGTAGAATAATGGTCCATCATTAATAAGTAACTATGCAGGAAATAATGCACTACTAGTAGTTCTACATTAACACTTCAGCTACTACTATTAACTAATATGGAAACAAGCTTAACTAATCAGTAAGTAATATCGAATTTAGGACTAAGATAGTTCTTGATGATTGTCTTTTTTTACTCAGAACGTGGTCATAAAATGTATCACTAATTACTCAAGTACCTAATCACTCTTCAAGGACTACTAGTGATTTGGACCGTTATTTTAAAGTGAAAAATATGGTTTTCACTTTAAAATAATGGTGCAGATCACTAGTAGATCCTGCATAGTGACTAAGTAACTCTTGAGAAAATTAGTGATGCATCTCATTAGTTGGAAAGAGGACTACTCACCTTGCCTTCCACGATCTCCCTGACTTCTCCAGCGTTCTCCCTGTCTCCAGCATTCTCCCTGTCTCCAGCATTTTCCCTGTCTCCAGCGTTCTCCAAGTCTCCAGCATTCTCCAAGTCTCCAGCGATCCTGCATCTCTGGATTTATAATACAGAATTATTTATCGTGTCCGCGTAGCCATGTGGTGACTCTGTACAGATAAAAGGACAATGTTTTATCTGTACAGAGGTAAAGGGAAGGGAAGGAGGAATACTATAACCATTGCGGTTCACTCTGTACATGCTACCCTTTGGAAATATCATTAGGAAGCATGACATTAGTTTTCACTGTTATGCTGATGATTCTCAGCTCTATATTTCTTCACACCCTGATGAAACTTACCAATTCACAAAATTAACAGAATGTAATTTCCTACTACTTAACTCTGAAAAAACAGAGATCCTAATTATTGGACAAAAAACTTTGATACCAATCTTTCATTTGAAAGTCACGTTTCTAGTATCTGTCGCATTCTTGAAATCTTGAAAATGGATCTAAATGATGTCATATGCTCTCAGTGACAAATGCGGAACAATTAGTTAATGAGTTCATGACATCAAGGCTAGATTATTGTAATGCTCTTAAGAATGGTTGCCCTGCACACTTAATAAATAAACTACAGCTAGGTCCAAAACGGAGCAGTTAGAGTTCTTACCAGAACCAGGAAGTATGACCATATTAGCCCGGTTCTATCAACACTGGATTGGCTCCCAATTAAACATTGTATACATTTTTAAATATTGCTGATTACTTACAAAGCACTAAATGGTTTAGCTCCCCAGTACTTGACCGAGCTCTTAACACAATATAGTCATTCACGTCTATTGCAATCTCAAAATTCCGGCCAGTTGATAATACCTAGAATATCAAAATCGACTGCTGGCAGTAGATCCTTTTCCTATTTAGCACCAAAACTCTGTAACAGTCTTCCTAACATTGTCCGGGAAGCGGACACACTCTGTCAGTTCAAATCTAGACTAAAAACACATCTCTTTGACCTAGCATACACATAACACATTATAAACTTCTATAATTCAATCAGCTGGAACCGGGAACACTCCCCATAAATCCTGATGTACTCGTTACATCATAAGAAGAATGGAGTCTACGCTAATAATAGTCTCTCTGTTTATCCCGCGGTTTACTGCAGTCTGCCGGATCCAGGCCGTATCCAGATCTGATGAAGGACCTGTGCCTGGACATGATGACAATGCAGTCTTGAAGTGTCAACTGGTCACAATGCGTTAAGAGCTCGCTCAAGTACTGCGGAGCTAAACCATTTAGTGCTTTGTAAGTCATCAGCAATATTTTAAAATTTATGCGATGTTTAATAGGCAGCCAATGCTGTGTTGACAGAACAGGGCTAATATGGTCATACTTCCTGGTTCTGGTAAGAACTCGAGCTGCTGCGTTTTGAACTAGCTGTAGTTTGTTTATTAAGCGTGCAGGGCAACCACCCAGTAGAGCATTACAATAATCTAGCCTTGAGGTCATGAACGCATGAACTAATTGCTCCGCATTTGTCAATGAGAGCATATGGCGCAATTTAGATATTTTTTAAGATGGAAAAATGCGGTTTTACAGATACTAGACACGTGACTTTCAAATGAAAGATTGGTATCAAAGAGCACACCCAGGTTCCTAACCGACGACGAAGACTTAACAGAGGAGCCATCAAATGTTAGACAGTATTCTAGATTATTACGTGAAAGCTAATTCCATGTTTCCTAATGATATCTCCCAAGGGTAGCATGTACAGAGTGAACAGCAACGGTCCAAGTACTGAGCCTTGTGGTACGCCATACTGAACTTGTGATCGATAAGACATCTCTTCATTTACTGCTACAAACTGATAACGGTCAGATAAGTATGATTTAAACCATGCAGTGCAATTCCACTAATGCCAACATAGTGTTCTAGTCTATTTAAAAGAATGTTGTGGTCAATGGTGTCAAATGCAGCACTAAGATCAAGTAACACTAATAGAGAGATACAACCAAGATCGGATGATAAGAGCAAATTATTTGTGATTTATCGTTTACACTATATATTTTTACATTAAGCACCAACACTTCAAAAGAAGTATATTTAAAACTTGATTTCTTAGTGGTTTTGAAAATATTACTATAAATTACAGCAATAATACCCCTTTGCGTTTCAGACGAGGCTCATGTTTATAACAGTAATCTTGTGGGGTGGACTCATTTAAAGTAATGTAATCGTTTGGTTTTAGTCAGGTTTCTGTCAAACACAGCACATCTAGGTTATTATCTGAAATCATATCATTGACAATGAGTGCTTTTGGAGTAAGCGATCGAATATTCAGCAACCCAAGCTTTAGCATTTGCTCATCTGTATTAGGCCTATATCTGTTTTTTATTTGTTGAACATCAATTAAATTTTTAACCTTAGATGGGTTTGGACGTTTTTTGGATTTCCAAATTCAGGGAACAGACACAGTCTCTATATAGCCCCTTTCACACAGAGATTCCGGAAAATACACGGATAAAGTGACCCAGGATTTGACCCAGGTTCGTTCGTTCGTTTGTTCGTTCGACACGTGACGTCGACGTGACGTAATGTCTCAGCAGCGTCTTCAGTTTGCTTATGAGCTGCGATTTCTCTCTCGAGAAACCACGCTTGTGCATTTTTTTCTCTGATTCGATCATAAACTTGCGCGTTACGTACCGTTTCACAGCTGGCAAATGATCCCGGCTTCAGCGTCATCACTACGACACGGCATTATTACGGCTTTTGTTCACACAGCGAGCGTTCCGGGACTGAACACGGCAATGTTACTAACTCCCCAACCCGGCATCGATCCCGGCATCAATCCCGGGTCGTGTTTGCGTTCACACAGAAGGCACTCTGGCAATTTTCCGGGAATTTGCCGGGATCATCGCGCTGTGTGAAAGGGGCTTATGTGAAAGAGTCTCTATGTGATGGGATTTATCTGACCTTGGTGACGCGATTGTCAGGCGCTCTGGCTCCCGGCAAACATGTGACTATGGTGGCTGGTGTCTCTATTTTCACGTTCCGTGTGATCGAATCACCAATTACTAGGGCACAATCAACAGAATTCTCAGTGGGTGTATTTAGCTGTAATAAGTTGTAATAATTTATAGTAATAAGCTGTATTTAGTCGTATAAACAACTAGAAATGATAGTAAATGATGGTTCAAAACAGAAAGAAATACGAGGCTAAGACGGAGCTTACAGCACCGAAGCAAATAAACTCACAGCAGGCAGCGAGGCAGACAGGAGCAATCGATCAGTGATCAAACAGATCCGCAAAGTACCAAAGGAATCACATCATTCAGAAGAATTGGAATACCAAAATTCTCAAAATAGTTCCGGTTCATATGGCTACTCGGAAGCGATAAATAATTAGAAACCGGGCTGGAGCGCGTTAAGGGTTTTCTGTTAGAACGGTGTTGTGTAAGTGGCCCCTAAGTTAATAAACTAAATGATCTTTGCAACGGAAGTGAATCGATCAAAACTAACTTTAGCTGGACAATAACTTTATTCTAGAGCTGCTGTAAAGCCAAAAAAATCTCTGTTACTTTAATTTCCTATTATCACTGTAAAGCTGCTTTGAAACAGCCCATATTGTGAAAAGCGCTATATAAATGAAGGTGACATGACTTGACCCTTCTAGAGTCTTGTCCCACCGAGACCACCCTTCCAGAGTCTCATCCCACCGAGACCACCCTTCCAGAGTCTCATCCCACCGAGACCACCCTTCCAGAGTCTCATCCCACCGAGACCACCTTTCCAGAGCCACATCCCAAGACTGTCGCCGCCATTCCAGAGCCTTGTCCCAAGATGGCCGTCGCCATTCCATAGACTCGTGCCAAGATGGCCGCTGTCGTTCCATAGCCCTCTGCCAAGATGGCCGCCGCTGTGCCTGAGCCCTTGTCCAAGATGGCTGCTGCCACGCCTGAAACTCAAGTCTCCGTCCTCATCCTGAGTCCTGAAGTTACTCCAGTCTCTGCCCTCTTCCAGAGCCCAGTAGTGACTCAAGTCTCCGCCCTCTTCCAGGGTCCTGTGGGGGTTCCCACTTTCAATGCCGGCTCCGCCCTGGTCCCCTGAGCTGCCGGCTCCGCCATGGTCCTCTGACCTGCCTTCTCTGCCCTGGCCGCCTGAAGGGCCATCTCCGCCCTGGACGCCTGAAGGGCCTGCTCTGCCATGGCCGCCTGAGCTGCCGGCTCCGCCCTGGTCACCTGCTAGTCAAGGCCCCCCCCCCCTCCCCCTCCCCCTCCCCGGTTGGATCATTTACGGCGTGAGGTTGCACCTACCGGGAGGGAGGAGTACTGTTACAAGTCTGCCAGGTTCCTGCACTACATTTCCCATCACTCTCCTCTGTTCCCTTCTGCACGTCATTCCTGATCACACACACACCTGCACCTCATTATCACAATAATCACTCCAATCACTTAAGCACTCACTTCACCACAGTTCACTGTTTGGTCTCGTTGGTTGGAAAGAGGACTACTCACCTTGCCTTCCACGATCTCCCTGACTTCTCCAGCGTTCTCCCTGTCTCCAGCATTCTCCCTGTCTCCAGCAATCCTGCATCTCTTCTCTCCACGACTCCATCGATCCACCACCATCCCTGTAAGAAGACACATTCCTTTCACTGCCAGCACACCACTCTCCAATCCAGCATTGCAATTCCCACTCACCTGCTTCAGTTCACCAGCCCTGTTGTTGTCAATAAACTTCCTGTTTGCATTTATCTCTGTCGCCCGAGTCTCATTTTGTAAATAATAATTTCATAAATTTGATATTACTTACTGATAAGTTAAGCTTGTTTCTATATTAGTAGTAGCTGAAGTGTTAATGTAGTACTACTCATTAGTCCTGCATTACTTCCTGCATAGTTACTTATTAATGACGGACCATTATTCTAAAGTGTTACCAAATTAGCTATTTGTGTTTTTACACATGATCATTGGGTGTAGGTAATCAGTAAATGAGTGTGCCGTTTTGAATGGCAGTGTTTTCTAAATGAAACACAAGAGCTGTTAGTTTTGAGTGATGTGTCTAACGTAGAGAACTATGTTTAGAGTTTTGCAAAAAGTTTTTTAATTGCAAACTGAGTGTAAAGCGCAAAATGGGCTTGCAGTTTTGCAGACTTGGTCTGAAGATTAGATACATGGGTGAATAGTTTCAATGGCCCTCATTTATCATTCTTGCGTAGACAAGGGCGTATATGTTGGCGTAAGATTATGCTTACACTCCTCTCACCGCCTGATTTATGAAGCTGTGCGTACCTTTGAAATCCAGGTGTATTCAATACCTGCGCTTGATAAATGCCGCGGCTGAAAACGAGCGTCATTAGAATAACACGCCCCTATATATTCAAGTCTCCGCTCCCCCCACGCCCTCATTTTACGCCATGGACACACGGAAGACGGCAAAGAAGAGAAACTTCTTTGAGAAAGAGAAAGAGAAACCAGGGAAGTGGAAAGAAACACAATTGATTTCTAGATTTTTATTATTAATAACGTTTATTGTTATTTAGAAGAAGAATGTCATTATTATTATTATTTGTATTATTATTATTATTATTATTATTATTATTATTTAAAAGAAGAAGAATGTCATTTTTATTATTTTGTCAGTCTGAATTATTTTTTGGTCACTGAAAGCCTTTCATTACTGAACCCAGTCCGTGCACACCTGCCGGGCCTAACTCTGGCCTAACCATCGTTTTAAAGAATAGTACAACGGCGAGCGCGTCGAGTATAAACGCCTCGTCCGTTTGGGGAGGTGCGCGCGCAGTCTGTGCTGAGACTCGCGCTGCGGAGCCAGGCGAAAGTAACAAGGCTTGAAACGTCAGGTAAAGCGCACAGGCTCGCAACTTAAGAAATACATGCCTACAAATCAAATGCTTTGGTAAAGTCACACAAATTAAACATTTAAGTCCATGTTGCACAAAAATAAACACTGAAGTTTATAATTACTATGTTGTTGATTTTTTACAAACGTCACTAATAAAACATTTTTTGAATGGGAGCTTATTCGGTGTGCGGATCTGTTACTGACTACTACATGGATTATACTTGTGATCCAGCACCCGTAATGAAAATAAGATGTGCGTGATTTACTCCTGTAGATTTTTTACAGTGGGTCATAATATATCATATCTTTTAGTTTGTCAGTGCGTTTTGTGGTGTTAGGAATTGTTTTTCTGCGCATTTCCGCACTAACTCAAAACGTGCGTACACCACCTCCTGAGCTGGCGTAGGATTTGAGCGTGCCGTACGCCAACGTCCATATTGATAAATCTCAAAGTCACCGTGGTTTTGGGTGTACGCCAGGTGTACGCTGGAAATTTGGTGTACGCACTTTTGATAAATGAGGGCCAGTGAGTGGGCCTCAAGTTCAACTTTTAGTGTGTAAGCAATTTGGAAAATAAACTGTAATATTGGATAATGGAGAAAAACAAACTTTGGGAGAAAACAGTCAACACTAGAGGGCCAGTTCTCCTCTAGCTATACAGTCAAAATAAAAAGTCAGTAATTAAGTAGATATGTTGCTACATTGATTGAACTGCACAATTAAGTTGTGGGAGTCTTTGAGAGCCATCCAGGATTAAAAAATAAAGTGCAGGTAGATGCAAACATACATTCGTATTATCAAAAAAATTAACTGAAATTCAGTTAATTAATTACATTACTAAATTTATGCAAATATGCTTAAATATGCAACTTTTACTAAAAGTATTTTAAAGACTACTACCAATGCTAACATTTCATATTAGTGCTTAATTTTCTTGTTCTGCTTTCAGGTTTTCCTGAAGGCCTCTTTTTTTGTTTATTTCTTCCAAGTAAATAGTCAGTAAATTTGACATTCTGGCTGTTTTGGGAACTATTATGTTTGAAACAAATATGTAACCAATAAAGAATGTTCAGATCTTGGCAAGAATGGTTATGAAACCATGCACCAGTTCCAGACATGGTGCCTTTAACTAGGTCATATTATTTTTCTTGGAAACAGTACCTGAAGTTATGACAAAACTGAAAATGTGTTTACAGAGGAACCAATGCAAGTCTTTTACTGAAGCCTGAACATTGTATTTAGTGACATACATTAGATGGTGGTCCTCCATTACTGTATATAATTTATATAATAATCCATGTCTATAAGTATTCATGTGTATTGTATACTCACATTTATGACAGATCTCCCACAACATGATTTATAATTATAATTTTGTGTCACCACACTTAAAAAAAAAATGTCAGTACACTGCACATTTAGGCTCTGTCAGGTCTTTCTAATGCATGATATCTCTTATAAAAACAATAGGTCTGCTGTTGATTCATAAAGTGAAACTTTCCTGTTATTCCCATTCACAATTCCCAGTGTGACCATCTACTCATAGGCCGGAGGTATAAAGAGCATGATTTACAGAGCCCTTCCTAAAGACAGATTCATTTTCCATCTTGGTGGCATTTTGCAGTGAACTTGAACCTCTGTGTTCAATTTAGGTGATTTAGTCTTTGGCATGACTTATTTGATTCAAAATGGTGAAAAATCTATTTTCTGGATTATGCAATTGTGGCACAATATGAACAATGTCAGCTAGTAAAATATAACTATTTTGTAAGCCGGTTAGAATAATTGTTATATACTCACTAGCCACTTTATTAGGTACACCTTTTCAACTGCTTGTTAATGCAAATACTTAATCAGACAATCACATGGCATCATCTCAATGCATGTAGGCATGTAGACATGGTCAAGACGATCTGCTGAAGTTCAAACTGAGCATGAGAATGGGGAAGAAAGGGGATTTCAGTGACTTTGAACATGGCATGGTTTTTGGTGCCAGACAAGCTGGTCTGAGTTATTCAGAAACTGCTGATCTACTGGGATTTTCACACACAACCATCTCCAGGGTTTACAGAGAATGGTCCAAAAAAGAGCAAATATCCAATGAGAGGCACTGTGGGTGAAAAATGCCTTGTTGATGCCAAGGGTCAGGGGAGAATGGCCAGACTGGTTAGAGCTGATATAAGAGCAACAGTATAACTCAAATAACTACTCATTATGATGTTTCATTAACAAAGTTTGGGAGGAACACATTCAAATGATCTATCCAATCAGCACGAGAGGAGGCCAATGTACTGTATACGTAGCCGACTCGCCTATGTTCCTCGACAGTACTCTAGGTTCGGGCCAAAATACCGAGCTCGGAGCCCTCTCTTCGGACAGCACGCAAATTACGCATACTTCTTTTACTCTCTCTGATAATTTGTAAGTGTGAACTCGTGAAACAACCAAGGTATGCAGAAGAGCATCTCCGAATGAACAACATGTCAAACCTTGAAGCAGATGGGCTACAGCAGCAGAAGACCACACCGTGTTCCACTCCTGTCAGCTAAGAACAGAAAATGTCTTGGTTAATTTAACCTATGTTCCCTGATGGACGGAACGAGATTTTGGCTACATCTACATTAATCCAGATACCTTTGAAAACAGCGTTTTAGTTTAAAAACGCTCTCCATCCACACTAGCGTTTTCAGGCATTTTCCAAAAGTTTCTCATCCACACTAAAATGTCGGAAAATGCTAAATACACCTTACTACGCATGCGTAAACCCTCACAAAAGACGTAAAAATAAATAAAGTTATGCGCAATTCTTCTGGCAGGATAATTTTATTTAACAAAATATCTCACCATTAACTGATCACCATATTATTGGTCTAAAACTCATCTGCTCTCATGTTTTGCCACAGCACAGCAAATACGAGTACATTTTCTGTCGTCTTTGCAGGACTGTGATATGAAGAGTGTGCAAAGTAACATTTTAGCAACTGTGTAAAAGGGAATGGCACATTACAGGCACAATACTGTATAAACATGAATATCTATTGGTACAATATGCGTCACATGATTAAACATGCTTCATCATTTTCAAATACCTCAGCTTTTATAGTCCACACTACAACACAAAAACTGCGTATTCAATTTGATCCACTTTGGAGAGCGTTTTCAAAAAGCTTCATTTTCATTGATAAAAACACCATCTCAGTGTAGACGGAAGGAACACGGAGAGAAAACAATGCGTTTTCAAAAAAATGTATTAGTGTGTCAATGTAATGATGTCACGAAACTGCTCCGAGACACGAAGGTAGATCCAAATGCAGTTTTTATTAAGAGGCAATCCAGACACGTAATCCAATAAACAGGCAGTGGGTCAAAACACAGGTAGGCAGTCCAAACAAACAAACAAAAACAAGACAGGCAGGGGTCAGAGGCGAGAGAGTAATCCAAGGAACAGGCAAGAAATCTGAAAACCAAGAAACAAGAAAACCAGGAAAAACGCTCAGAGTTGCAGTGTGACACTAAACAAAACTTCGCAATGATTGAATGAATGAACAAGGAATAAATAGGCTGAAACTAACAAGGATGATGAGACACAGGTGAATGCAATTAGTGATGATGAGTCCGGGCAGTGAGTTATGGGAAATGTAGTTAGTGAAAGAGTGACAATAGTCGGGTGTGGAGTGCCCTCTGGTGGTTCTCAAGGGCACTCCAGCTGGTGACCGTTACAAATGAAATAGGGGTCACACTTGGGAGCCCCAAACACTTTGAGAATTGGAAAGTGAAATTGGAATAGGTGTATCCACTCATTCAAGTTTGTGTTGAGGAGGCGAAAAACAGTGTACCGGCCATTTCAGTGTTGTGGCACAATGTTTCATTCCCTCCATTAAGGAATGGAGGTTATAAACTGTAACCAAGATGTTCGCAAGGTGTCGCTGCAGCAGAGTGCTGTGTGAGGCTAGCAGGTTCACTTAGGCCACGCCATAACCTTCCCAACCCCAGTAAGCTGCCATAGTCTTTCGTACCACAAAGGTGGTAAGGACCACTGTTACAATGGTAACATACGCATAAAAAGTACATAAGTACGTGTATTTAAGGTATTTTGCCGCGAACCAATCTCATTGTTGAATGCACATCAGAATGCATTTGTGAGTCAGCATTTTTGAACGGGAGCTTGTGCAATTTCACTTCAACAATAATCTGCCAGTGGTCTTCTTTAAAATTAGACCAAACCCAAGAACGTTGTTACATGTTCCCTTGTTTTTGTATTTCTTGGTTATGTTATATGGAACTTAAGATTAGATTTATGATAAGATCCTAACCTCTCCTCGTCCCTGCACGCCATAACAACTGTGCTCAAAATCTTCCAATTTTTATGATTTTGTTTGACAAAGACATTTTTTTCTCCAAGGACCTAAGAGTAACTTTTTAAAATTGACATACAAGGGGTTAACTCAGAGTTGTGACAGTAACAGTGTCTAGGTATATGTAATCAGAATGCTGGGGAGATTAAGTGGAGTGTACTAGGGGAGCCCTGTGTATCTGTGACAGTACCCCCTTCACTTCACCACACAGTGCTGGCGACAACTTCTGGGAAAAGAAGGCACAAGGATGAAGCTTTATTGGTTCCCCCTGCCGCTGAGATAGCACTGCTCCAACAAGTGAATGCATTGACCTTGACGATGAAAGGGAGGTTAGAATCTAGATACATAAGAATAGGGACAGTAAGGCATCCTTCAGATGTTTGAATTGGGTGTTCCAGGACAGACACTTGGGCTTGGATCAGAGAAGTGTTTTAAGAAGCAATGTAATCATGCTATAGTTTTGCACAAAGTGGCAATAGAATTTAGCAAAACCCAGGAAATGTTGAAGATCCTTGATGGTGGATGATTCTGGCCAGCTCTGTACTGCATGGACCTTCCACTAGTTCACCTGTACTCACTCAGAGCTGTATTGCTGTCTGATGGAATTCACACTTCTCCAGATTGAGGAACAGATGATGGTCTCAAAGCCTTACCAGCACCACATGACAACAATGTTCTGTCTCTTTTTGGGAGTAGATGAGGATATCATCAATGTACACAAACACAAAACGATGGAGGTACTGCCAAAACACCTCATTCATGAATCACTGGAATACGAAAGGAGTTTTGGCCAGGCCATACAACATGACCCAAGATTCATAGTGGCCCATGTGTGTGATGAAGGCGGATCTCAATGTGAGGACTCTCATTAGAAGTAGCATGGTGTTGGACAACTACGGGATCACCTCGGGAGGATGTGGACAGCTCAGAATGTGGAGACATCATTGGAAAAAGGATTCTCCTCATGACAACACCTCCTCAGTGGTCCATGAGATGTCTGTGGTGGATTGCAGGGCAGGATGCTCATGAAGGCAAGACTTCATCTGACCATAATGGAGACCCTGATGGAGAGCTGGATGAAAAGCTTGAAGCTCATGGTGTCCTTGTAGGCCGAGAGATGCAGTCGAATGGATGGTTCCAGGCTGTCAGTAGACTGTGAAGAGGACCGGCTTGTTCCACCCACTGTTAGCCTCCAGAGTTCTGAATTGCAAGGCATAATAATCCGTGATGGCTCATTCTTTCTGGAGTAGGCGGTAATGTTGTTTATAGATGGATTGGGAGTCCAAAAACCTCATGAAAGTGAGTGAGGAAAGCATGTAATGACTGGATAATTGGGCTAGCCTGAGATGGTTTGAGCCCACTGCTCTAAATGCAGCTCTAAATATGCACTGTGCTATTAAATGAAAGATAAAATATGAATAAACAATAGAATAATAGAAATAGAATAGAATAAACAGTGAAAGTAACAGAACCTTGTACAATACATTTTAGCAGGCTTAACTAAGCATAAAAATAACTGAAGGAAATATATATTTGCTGAACAAATTAAGCTAACTAATCTTTTGTTATATCTATATTTTGTTATATTCTTTTGGTTTATCTAACCAGTACATTTAAAAATTACAAATGCAGTTACAGAATACAGGTATCGGTACTCGGTATCGGCAAGTACCAAAAATGAAAGTATCGGTATGGGACTCGTTCTGGAAAAAGTGGTATTGGTGCATCACTAGTTTAAATAAAAGATTTTTGTTATAAGAGACAATAAAAACAACTTTGTGCATCAAAACCACTCCTTTCCTGGTAAAAAATAAATAGCACATTTCACACACAATGGTAATTCAAAGTGTTTTACATTAAAGGAACAGTTCTATGTAAAATCACCTTTCAATTTCCCGAATCTGTGTTTATGAGAGTCAATTATGTATTATGTATTAGATACATTATCGTCTCTAACAGACAACATGTTGAAGCCACTCAGGCCGCCATTTTCTTCTTTTTAGTTTTAATATTATCAAGCCAAACATGTAAGTCTCTGAGTAATTTAAGTGACAAAATAAACTTAATTCCGTAAAATAAGTATAATTAACTATGCAAAAAGAATTTCAAACATCTCCAGTGAGTTTTATAATCACCAAAAAATAGATTCGGGAAATTGACAGATTATTATAAAATGTAGTTTGATCACTATCTTTTCAGCTGTTTAAAAGATTAAGGCAATTATCAAAGTTTTATTAAAAATAAAAATGTTTAATTTTCTAATAAAATATGATAAATTATTACATGATTTGTTACATTTAATTACCCCTTAGCGATTTTGACTCATATGCATATTAGGACATTGATCATGAGTTCTTGTTCATTGATCTTGTTCATCTTGCTAGTTCCCTATCCCAAGGCGTCATATACTGACGCTTTTGACATTTCGTCTACATCCAACGCACATGGCACCCTTTAGCGTCAATATGAGACGCAGATAGATATGGGCCAGAAGGCGCCTCCTAGCGGTCTAACCCTAACCCTACCCCAGACCTAAACCTACCCATAACCGAACAAAGCTCTGTGCGTGTCATATTGACGCTAAAGGGTGCCATGTGCGTTCGATGTAGACGAAATGTCAAAAGCGTCAGTATATGACGCCCTAGGATGAGAATGCGTTGCAGCAACCCTCACTTTGAGAGTGTTAACCTACCCAGTGTAATATTTGTGCTGACAGACATGATTTCTTAGCAACGTTGCAACTGGTTGGGGCTAGCCTGCATGCATTATGTAACAGTTTTTGGAAAGTATGTTGGCAATGTGCTTCGTGGCAGTCTACACCCAGTCCTTGTGTGTGCATAGTGCATTATCAGAGGTTACTCTATAGCTGGTCACTTTCATGTGTGTGTGTAAAACAATTATGGTAAAAAAAAATTGCAAACAGCTTAAACTAAGATGCTAATAAGAACCTTATGACCATGTCACATTTCTACAGCACTTTACAGTCAATATGAAACTAAAATGGTCAATATGCCCTAAAATGGCATATGGTTGAAAGAGAATATTGAAACAAGAAAAGTAGTGTAGGGCAGGACTAGATTTTATCCATCAGGAATTGAGTGGATAGTGAAAAATGACTTGGTATGTGGAGATGAATGCTCATGTTCAACCGTTGACCATTTTAACCAGAAGCCAGCAGACTTGGTTACATCAGGTGAAAGAAAGATATAATTTGACCTCTTCAAATTCTCCTAGAAAATCTTACATAATTTGATTAAGTAGACTGAAGAACTCAAAGGACACTTAACTTTTGCCTATTAATAACGACCAAATTGCACGACATTTTAAGCACAACAAGAGCCTCAAAGACACTTAATATACAAAGAAATGTAACAAATTAGCTCAAAGAGTAAATATTAATAATTAATCATAACTTGTTATAATTAATTATGAATATTTGGCTTAGTTAATCTAGTTAACTTGATGTAGCTAAATTCATATTTTAATCAATTAATCAGTTCGTCCAGCTAACACTTTTGATTATTCATTCATTCTAAGAAAGGGGTATTTTTCCATGGCCACAGAAAAATAATTCTTTCTTAGTATGTACAGCGCTTAGACTGTGTAACAAGACCAGGAATAATTTAATTGGCTTTGCTGCAAGTAGAGAATCAGAACCAAATATGTATTGTGCTCAAGTTTTATTAACTAAATCACAAACACAATACACACAATCACACATTCATGTGGTAAGTGACAGAATGAAACCGGAAACAATGAAGCTGGGAAATATGGAAAATATTAATTTAACCATGTAAAGAACCACCAGCTTATTATTTTCAAAGCCTTGTAAATGGGTTCACAGCTTATTACTAAACCTCTGTTTAGCGAGTTAATTGTACAATACTTTCATTGCCGTTGCAGTTGAAGCAGTTTTGTAAAGTTCCTGATTTGATGGTTCCATGAGTCGATGGTGTTAAATTTGCAATCGATATTCTGCGTTGAATGAAGAAGATATGATGAACTTACACGTTAGTTTGACTCCGTCATGATCAAGGAAGTTGCACATGGCTTAATGTGTTGGGCCAGCTAGTCCACGACCGTGTGGAAGCAGGAAGAGAGGGAGGAACTTGTGTGGAAACTCTATAAACCCTGGGAAAAGTCACACCTCTCAGGGTTGACTTGACCAATGAGAAAGGAGGAATTTCCAAGTGGGAATATTCCTCTGTTGGGAGGTTTTATGGCCATTATGGAACATGGTTAGAATGGGATTGGCAGTTTGTTTCAATTTATTCTTCGATTAATATAACAAACACACACTGCATTCTATGAGGAGGTGATGCCCACTAAAGTGTGAGTCGTTAAATGAACATTAATTTGATAGCAGACACAATATGAGTGAGGTTACATTAACTGTTGGTTCTATCATAAAACATGCATAAAACAAGATACCACACAACCCCAGAAATGTGAAAAGGGTACTGTCACGCTTAACAAGAGAGCGCAAGAAGACGAAGATAATCCAAATAAGTGATATTTATTCCAGGAAGACGAAGAGTACAGACACTCACAGGGTAACACATACAATCACCGACAGTGCACTGAACAGAACAGAGAGACTTTATGCGGCTGTTTACACCTGGCCACTTCATGCGTTTTCTGCGATCGGATAGCTATCCGATCATGAAAAGACCAGGTGTAAATGCCCTCCGAAACGAATTTGAGATGGATTTAAATCCGATCGCTCAAACCACTTCAGGAGGAGGTCTGAGCCGCATTTCAGACAAAACTGGAAAAGTGTACATGCATCTGGTTGTTGAAACCACATATGTAAATTTTACTCCTCCCAACAATGCCAAAAAATAAACGTGTGAGAGTGTGTTATTGGTTATATGGCATGTTATAGCCAGATATGATGGAGCTACTGCAGCACGCAGCACCGCAGATGAGCAGCTGAGCATCTATTCAGCAAGACAACGTGCAAACTATTGCAAATTAAAGTGAAAGTAAGTCGCAGATGCTTAGCGTAGCGCTTCTGGGTTATACGTCACACGTAGGCTCACTATTGGCCGACGCAGGTCATGTGTGTGATGCATGTGACGTACAACCCAGAAGCGCTACGCTGTTACACTACGTGAACTAACTCGAGGCCCAGAGAGAAGGAAATGAATAGTGGAATAAAGTCGTTTTTTTGTTTGTTTGTTTTTGCGCACAAAAACTAAGATTGAGCCACTGTAGTCACTTGGACTATATTAATGATGTCTTGAATAACTTTTCTGGGCCAGCAAGTTTCAAACACTTAGAAGCCTATGGAGGAGTGATCCAGCTCTCAGATTTAATCAAAAATATCTTAATTTGTGTTCCGAAGATGAACGAAGATCTTACGGGGTTGGAACAACATGAGGGTGAGTAATTACTGACAGAATTTTCATTTTTGGGTGAACTAACCCTTTAAGGTCAATATAAGTCTTTTTGACCCAGGTAAGTGTGGCAAGTGACTTCAAATTTATCGTGTTTATGCATAGGTTAACTTACTGAATGGACATGAATGTGTTAGTTATTTGGCCCCTGTTTTTTCTACTTGTGACTTTATGGTTTCTTGGCCATAAGTCAATTAGGCCTAGTGTTGAGCTCATTTGCATATTTAAAATAGATTTTTCAAAGAAACTTGTAAAACAAAAATGTTACTTTTCATGTATACTTTCACTGTGTGAGGTTTGATTGTGATAGGAGTAAAGGAAAAAATAAGTCCATTAGGTTGTATTTTGGGCATGTTCGATTAGTATATTGCTCATTTGCATATTCAAAATCATATTTCAAAGAAGATTCTAATACAAAATGTTTTACTTTTCTTGTAGACTTTCATTGTGTAAAGTTTTATTGTTGTAGGAGTAAAGGAAGAAATTAAGCCTATTTGGGTATATTTTGGGTAGCCTATATTCGATTAGTGTATAGCTCATTTGCATATTAAAATTCATTTTCAAAGAAACTTGTAATACAAAAATGTTTACTTTTCATGGGTACTTTCATTGTGTAAAGTTTCATTTTGATAGGAGTAAAGGCAAAAAATAGCCCCTTTGGGGTGTATTGTTGCCTGGCCTTATTGGCACACATCTCGGATTGATGAGAATTTAACATATTTCCTCAACTAGGATTTCTTAGGACTTTTAGTATGTTGTTCTGGACACCTCATAGAAATGATCTATGCTGAAAAAAAATATTTTACAATTAGTCTGTCGTAAAACGCTACTTTGCCTGGACAATACAGTCTATTGTAAGTAACACAAATCCTACGTTGGTGGCACTATGACCATGACTCACAATAGCCAAATCGATATGATTTTGATTTAAATTGAAAATAAAATACTAAGTTATTAGTGAATATGTAAATTAGGTAATTATTGCACCTCCTAGATTTGGGTGGATGCTAGCACACTGGGCCTGAGTAATGAGATTTGAGGCCAATTTGGTTTGGAAATTAGTTTTCTCTGTGCTTTATTCTCTATGAGCTGTAACCTTTGTAACCTTTAAATGTTAATTTCTGTGTCTACTCCAGACTTTCTTTTATGGAACCTCAGTGGATGAATCAGCTGCAATTTTACTAGGACTGGGAAGCCTAAACTGCACCCGAGCCTTCCTGTTCTGGTAGGAGCCAGAAATCCTTTGCACTCAGGCTTTGCTTTCAAACAAAACTTTTGTATTGTTGCCATGTTAAATTATTATTGGGGCACTCAATAATGTAATTGTCATTTAATACAGTTGGGTAAGGGGAATTGCTGTTGCTCTGCTCCACTATCAGCTTGATGCTTTGGATTCTTTGGCAAACATTTTCTGTGGTGGAGAATAACCAACTGGCCAACTTACATTGTTTGTGTGATATTGCTTCATTAAA
The DNA here is from genome assembly GCF_949319135.1 of Squalius cephalus. NCBI lineage: Eukaryota > Metazoa > Chordata > Actinopteri > Cypriniformes > Leuciscidae > Squalius > Squalius cephalus. The sequence continues at coordinate 10,579,052 of NC_137135.1, read as the reverse complement.
TTTTCATTACCTTTACTGTTGAAAAACAATTAACACAATAATGTTCATATCAAGTTGCTGGAGATTCATCATCATTTGCTAGAAAATCATGATTTCAGGATATTTTTGAATTTTACCCAAAAGCCATTTCTTCTTGGTTCTTTGTTTCGGACAGCTAAAAGTTACATGTGGAGGAGTAATCATTTTTATTTTATTCATCCTCAGTAGCCATCGTGCCCTGTCTCTAATCCCATGGGACATCATTAAAATCTTGGAAGTATGTAATTTTTTGACTGTACTAAAGTACAAAAATGGAATTATGGAACTTGTCATGTTGATAGATCTAATAATGTTTATGGGGAAATAATGTTTATAAATGAGTGAATGTATTCATGTTTTTTTAACATGACAATGGTACGAAGCAGGGCACGATTGCCAATGAGAGACAGACTAGGAGCAAGCTAGATCCACATTAGAATATCATACTGATCATATTCTAATATTTCAAGCACATGCAAGAGCGGCGTCTCTGTCAAGTCGAAGTTTGTCACGAAGCTCTCGGCATCTTGAAAATGCCACAGTCATTTTTATTTCTCCTTTTGTCCCAAAGTCTGCTTGCCATGGTCCATAATGGAAATAATACACAATATTATAGACAAATTATATTTACATTAATTCTTTCACAATTCAAGCAATTTTTCTTTCTGTTACGTTGAATCTAACCTAAAACCTAAAACCTTGAGACATGATTCACTCAAAGATTAAAACCTGAGACTTGGACCAGAACTCTGACTTGGACTCACATTTGTAATGTGCATGCCAAGGATATAGGCCAAAACAACGTTTTTTTGTTTTGTTTGTTTTTCTTCTAGAGTTTCATCCTGCCTGATCTCCATCATAACAAGGGACAATTTATTAGTTAAGAAGGGCAAGGATGTTTCCGAATCAAATTCACCTTGTCTGTCAATGATGACAGAAACAGTGATTTGGCATTAGCTTGCTATGTAGAATTTAAAGAGGATGATAAAAATGTGAATGCGGTCCAGTTGAGTTTAGCTAAATGTGACTTCATCTGCATGTCTGCAGGAATGAAATCCAACACAATATATGTCGTGATACATGCCTACTTAATGGTCTTGGAAAAACATGTTATGATGTTTGTATACATACTGTACATGTATTGTGCCACAATCTATTCTGTATATAGGTGTCCATTTGAGACAAAGAAATTGTTGGGTAGTAAATTTTTTACTATGCTTTTTGAAAATGTGACTTTAAACGACCTTGGAAAGTCATGTGCATATGTTTATGCCAAAATGTTTTGGAAAGGAAATTAGGAAAAAATATGAGACATTGTCTGAAGGATAAAAGAATCATGCCATGTGAATTTATTCCTGTTATTCCTTGATACATTTATGATTATAAACAACATCTGCGTTCCAGATGATGTTGTAATTCTTGAAATCATAGGTCAGTTTGAGATAAAGAGCTGTGGCCGGTTGCACCAGCTGTGCATAAGTTACAACTTAGCCTAGTTTTGATGTAAATGTGCACTAAGTTACAGTTAACGCACTACTAATTATTTTTGCGTTACATCTATAGAGATCAGTGGTTGCACAATTAAACGGATAAACTAAATATTTACGGAAGCCTCCAATCAGGAGTAACAGTTAGAATAAAATAGCAGACAGACTGAAAGGCATCAATATGCTCTTGTTTTACTTGATAGACTTCAAATCTTTAGACATATATGATAATGCAGACATTTACACTAGCTTACATTTTAAGAGAGAAAACATTATGTGAATAGATTACTTTGTTAGCGGCTCTTCAACACAAGTAAACACAAGCTCTTCTTTATCAGTAAAATGGATAGCTGGAAAATTGAGTCAGTAGCAGGGAAATAGTAAAGTAGATTTGAAGTAAATTCCTTTAGCCCTGAACAAAAATTCACAAACTCAGAATTTGGAACATATCTGCTTTCTTTAAAAATCAATATTTTCAAACAATGTAACTTTATAAGACAGTATGTAAAACTATGTGAAAAACTTTCTTATTTAATAGGCTACTCAATCAAAAGAGTAAATACAACTACAAGCCAAGTATACTTAAAATACTTAATTATACTTTTAAGTATATCTCAATCAAAAGATTCAGTACATGTATAGTTATATACTCAGTAATATACTCAGACCTTTCTGTCAGTATAAGTCATGTATACTTAAGTGCAATTTTAAGCATATTTCTGAGAATTACATAAAAAGTAGACTTTTAGTTTAAAAGAATTATAAAGTAAAAGAATTAAGTATACTAATAGCACACTTGAATAAACTTCTTTTTCGTACGGGAATACATGAACTCTACGACTCTGAAAAAGCTACGAAAGTGAGGCAGTTGGCAGAGGGTACTTTTATTGCACTTACTGGAGACCACTGGACATCAGTAAATAACTCATGAAACCCCCGTTTCCTAAAGGAAGGAACTGAGACAAACTGGTGTGATGGGGTCTTGTCTGGGAGCCCAATCACCTCCAAGTGGTAACTAAATGAACCAATGAACATTGGCCAGTGAGATTTGCATCACGAGACACACCCACCCAGACATACGAATATGACCGGCATTACTCACTTCATTCGTGTTTTGCTGAGGAGCCGAGACAGGGTTCAGGGCTGTGGCAGGGGGGACGTAATGTCTCTGTTTCCTCATACCCAGAGCCCCAAGTAAGCCCGAGGAGAAGTCCTCCATACCAAACATGATGGAAGGGACTGGACTTATTCTTGAGATGGTCGTAACTGCTGTTCCTTTATTGTGACATTTCACGGGGAAGAGTGCTTCAGATCTCAATTCCCATTGTTTTTCAGCCATGACCAGTGTTGTTAACGCTGGGGAAGCATGCCTTGTCCAATGGAGAGGGACACTACGGAGACCACACTCTGCCAAAAGGGAGATAACATGTGGTGGCTACACATATGGACTGACCCGTGGGTGGCTACACATATAGATGCCTCTACCACATCTGACTGCCGAAGGATGCTGGAGAACTTGATTCAGGGTTCACAAAGTGGGAAAACAAGTAGGCACTCATATCACCCTTTAGAGGGTAATGGCGCTTCAAGCAAGACACCGAGCCAGACTTCCCGCACATTACCTGTTTGTACCCAACACACGGGAAAAAAACGGCTCTACTTGGAGACTGTAGATGACATGAGACAGGCCCAAACTCAGGGCAGTCAGGAGCACTGTCTTTAGAGACAGGATTTCAAGCTTGACTGACTCCAGCGGCTTGAAGGGAGCTCTCTGTAGACCAGAAAGGACCACAGAGAGGTGCCAGGAGGGTATGAGGCACTGTCTGGGAGGATTTAACCTCCTGGTGCCTCTCAGGGACCTGATGACCAACAGCAATGTGATGTGCTGTGATGGCGGCAACATACACCTCAAGGTGGAGGGGGACAGCCTTCAATCCAAGCCCTCTTGAAGGAAGGAAAGGACAGAGCTGATCGGACATACTCCATATCCGGGGGTCTTCCCGTTCTTCCCGGAAGAACACCACTCCGTGAACAGACTCCACTTCAAAGCGTAAGAACACCTGGTAGAGGGGGCTCTAGCTTAAGTGATAGTGTCTACCACTGCCGGTCGTAGGCTACTTAAGGGTGGAGGGTAGGCTACTTACGCGTGGAGGTTCCAGAGGTCTGAACATGGGTGCCATATGGTGCCTGTCCCTGAGAAAGCAGGTCCATCCTCAGGGGAATGCGCCATGGAGGGACTGTCGCGAGGAGCATCAGTTCTGGGAACCAGGTCTAGTTGGGCCAGTAAGGTGCAACTAACAAGACCTGCTCCTCGTCCTCCCTGACCTTGCACAGTGTCTGTGCGAGCAGGCTCACTGGGGAAACGTATATTTGCGTAGACCCCAGGGCCAGCTGTGTGCCAGATCATCCGTGCTGAAGCAGTCTCATATGAAGCAATCTGCGCACCGTTACCGCGGCTGTGGATACCATATGCCCCATGAGCAATGTTCCCTCTAAGGCCAGTCGAAGTGGCCGTGCAATAGATTTTTCAGACCGCGCACATTTTTTTCAGGGGTTAAACATCTGAGCATCAAAGGCGATGCAGGCTAGGTAATAAACATTTAAAATACTGACATGTGACAACCAAGCCGGATGTACATTAGAATGTTTACATACAAAGTATCCTTTAGGCTACTCTTGGCGTACCCCAGCAGTTATACAGTAGGCTACCATGGCGAAGAGAAAGGCAGAGCAGGTGCCCCAGAAAAAGGTCTGCCTAACGTTTAAACATGAGTGGCTTGATGAAATAGTCCAAACCGACACAAAAGATGGTCCAGGTAGGATAAAACTTTCAGACATATTTACATATGAAGAAAGGAGTGGCGTGATCTGCAAATTCTGCTTGGAGGCAAAAGCGAAAGGAGAGTTCGCTCGGGGGAAACATTGGTCCGAGTGGAAGCTTGATTACCTAAAGCATCATCTGACACAGAAAGTCCATGTAGACGCATTGAAAATATTAAGACTTAAACATGGGAACTCTATTGATAAAATTCTCACCGAAACTAATGAATCCCGAGAGAGACGAATTCAGAGAGCACGATCCGACCCTGAACAAATAAAAATATTGATCGACAATGTGATGCTAGCAATTAACACCAACATGTCCATGTTATCAGTTCAGGATATACACGATCATATGGCAAAATACGTCGACCTACCTCAGAGTTGGAGAAGCAAAAATTATGCTTTTGAATTTGTGGAATGTATCAACTCAGTTGTGCAGACTGAGATGATAAGCAGCATAAGAAATGCTCATGTCCACACATTAATTGTGGATGAAAGTACCGATATCTTTCAGGATGCACTGCAGAAAACATCCTTGATGCCATTACCAAGTTCTACGCAGACCATGCGCTAGACATGAACAAAATGGTCATGTTTATTTCAGATGGTGCTTCTGTCATGTTAGGCAGACATAAAGGAGTGGCTGCTTTACTGAAGCGTCAGGCCCATAGGGAGGACTTAGGAATTGATGACGCATGGAAAGATGTCCCTATAATGAAAGAAGTAGAAACGCTACTCCGGACAGTATACTCCATGTTTTGCAGATCGTCTGTGAAGAAAGCCAAATTCACAGAGATGGCAGAGGTTTTGGAAGTGGATTCGCTGTCTTTTAGGCCTTTGAATACCAAGCTGTGTGCGCTGTTTTGTGAAATTTCAGCGCGTTGACCGAATACTGCACCAAAGAAGCTGACTCTGACCCCATTGCGAAATACTGTCATAGAAAACTGACCGACACCAAGTACAAATTTGCAATCACTGTGCTAGCAGAAGTGCTTGAGGAACTCGCTCAGCTGTGCACCTGCTTACAGCGCAGTAACCTTACGGCCATGGATGGGCACTGCATTGCCAGAGCGAAAATACAGAAACTACGTGCGCAATATTTAGGAGAGCGAGTTCACTGGGGCAAATGAGCGCTCACAGTTTTGGAAAGTGAGAGTGCAGTGAACACAAGGGACATTATTCTGTTTGTCCGTAAAGTTTGTGAGCACTTGGATGCCCACTTCCCTGAAAATGAGCTCAAAGAGTGGGCTGCCTTTGAGCCGGACACGTTGGATCATGCATTTGGTGAATTTGATCATGGGCTGAATGACCTGACCAGTCTGGCGAAGAAGTTCGAAGCGCTTCTGGAGGAAGCAGACGATGCGGTCCCGGGGCGCATTTGTCAACAATACAATGAATTCAAGTTCATGGTTAATGAAAAAAGGAAAATCGGACTGCTCAGATCATTTTCTGAGATTGTTACCTGGTCGCTGAAAAGTGAGCATTTTCCAGATCTGGTACAACTTCTTGACATTTGTGGCACATTCCAAGCATCCAGCGCCGACTGTGAACGCGGTTTCAGTCTAATGAATGCCATTAAGACAAAATCGCGCAACCGCCTTGAAGTTTTCCATTTGGACCAACTGATGAGAATTAAATCAAGGCAAAAAGAGGGTCCTATAGACCTTGACAAGGTCTACAACCACTGGAAAGGGGACAAAGACAGGCGAGAGAAGATTTGAGGTACTGTAGAAATTTATTTCCAATATTTTCAATTAGACCTATTAGGCCTAATATAGATCAAAGTGATCTTGATTACTGCAACAACATTTTGACATGTCATTGAATCATGTAGGTTAATTCTGTTTTAATATATTTGCAGTTGTTTAATGTAATAATTATTTTGTGTTTTGAAGAGAAATTATGTTTCTCTTTTGGTTAACCTGTTTTTCAGATGCTGTTCTTTGGAGAGATGTGTCTTCCATAGGCCTGCAGACAAGATGAGCCACATAGCCAGATAGGCCTATCATCCTCAATGAAATTAAAAAATGACATGTTTTGTAACCTAGTTTGTTGCACTAGTTTGTTGCACAGTTATTAAATTGTTTATATAGGCTACCTTTAGGAAAAATTACACCATGTCAATTTAATAGGCCTATAATTATTGTTAAGCACTGCATTAGCATTTTTCTTTCAATGAAGTTCCACTTAAATGTTGTACCTGCTGAGAAATGACTAAACATCTTGGATACTTTTATTTTTTATATATATCATTATCAGTCATAACCAGTGAACCAGTCATAACCTCTCTAAACCTTATTGAAACCTTATCAACCAAAGATCCTTTAAGTTCAACTAAATTGACTGGTAAAACACCATCATTAAAATGTTCCCAAAGTCCAACCATTATAAAGGATATTGAATAAATATCAACCTTGTAGACATATTGATGCATTTTCTGTCATCTCTTTGAATCCCCTATGACAGCCATTCCCAAACTGTGGTCCGCGGACCACTAGTGGTCCGTGAGCAGGTGGTCCGTGGAAAGGCAAAATAAAATATAAAATAATATTTTTTTTACCTTCATTTTACCAGGAAATTCCCATTTAAAAAAAAAAAAGAAAAGTAAAAAGAATATGTAGGCCTATATTGATATAACATTTTAATTAAATTGTCAAGTTATTGTGTGATTACTAAAATAGCCTAGTGGTGTTCGGCCATGACATTCAAGTCCAGTGCGGTTAGAACCACAACATGGATCGGTGGATAGCAACAGGTTCTCTGAAGAGAAAAGGGCAGAGGCAAATATGTTCTCATTATCACATCACACGCATAGTTCACACCGGACGAAATTTCGCTTCAAACTTTTGTTTTGACGCGCGAATTGATACAAAGTGGTCAAGCGTATCACTAGACGCGGCAGGCGCGAATTTCACATAATCCCTTTTTGAATTTGACGCGCTATTCGCGTCCGGTGTGTGAACGCACAGTTAGGCATAGGCAGTTTATATGAAACGAAATGTTTATAAATGGAATGAATAAGGCCTGTTATTATTTTAATTTCCAGTTAGTTTCTTGATCTCGCGTTTCTGAAATGTTTTGCAGATGTGCTGTTAAGTGGACAAACTTTTTGAGGACTTGTAAAACTCTGAAGATTAATAATCCCCTAAAATCGCCAAAGGTTTTGAAATGTTGACTATATTCCAGTGTTCTTATTAGGCTACTGTATAGATTTCATACTAAATTGCTATGGAAATAAGCCTGTTGTTCAAATGAACCTGATTATGCCCTTGGGCGCTTGAGTAGCCTAAATAAATAAATTAAATATGTGGCAGCCGTTGTGTGCAGTAAACTTTCCTTTAACAAGCCTGTTGTTCTGATGTGATGACCAATGATAGCTTTATAGCTAGTAAGCCTATTTAGAGGTGCAGATTAATTCAGGTAGGACTCTGTGTAGACATATTTTATTATGTGTATTATGAGGTGGTCCGCGAAAATTCTTGATTACAAATAGTGGTCCACACACTCAAAAAGTTTGAGAACCCCTGCCCTATGACTAACGCAGGCTCTTGGTCATTTTCGTCAGGTCGTGTGGTTGCGAATTGCTCACAGTACTGAAATGTGCGCTCAGAAAAAAAATTCTCAGTGCTGAAAAAAATTAGAGGGAACATTGCCCATGAGCCTCTGAAAATATTTCAGTGGGGCTGCTGTCTTCTGTATTCAGAATGTGCGCTCATGGGTGACGCACTGTCATAATGACTTCTGACCAACACCTGACTGAGAAAAGAGATGCTCTTCATGGGTAAGAGCTTGCTCTTTTCCCAGTTGACCCAAGGCCCCAGATGGCTGAGGTTCCTGAACAGCAGGTCCCTGTGTTCGAATAATTGATCCAGAGAATGAGCTAGAATGAGCCAGTTGTCAAGATGGTTGAGGATGTGAATGCACAACTCCCAGAGCGGGGTTAGGGCAGCCTCCGTGACTTTGGTAAAGACGCGCAGAGACAGGAAGTGGCAAAGCAATTAGAATGGCTGTTTCCTCCAAAAAATCAGCTTTGCTCCAAAACAAAATATGAATGAAGTGAGTAATGCCGGTCAAATTTATACCCGTATGTCCGGGTGTGTGTGACTCGGCATGCAAATCTAACTGGCCAATGTTCATTGGCTCGTTTAGTTACCACTTGGAGGTGATTGGGCTCCCAGGCGAGAACCCATGATGTCAGTCCGAAGTAACGTTGAACGTGACTGACTGAATGGGAACCATAACTAGTGTCACAGCACACCTAATCGATGACAACTGGCAGCTGCACTCATTCCCTTTAGGTGTGTTAAAGGGATATTTCATCGCTGGAACGATGAATGTGTATTTAAATTGGGTCATTTATGTAGTAGAAATGTGAAATTATTTTAGAAGTTGGTGCCTTCTAGACTGAGAAAAGCCAGAAAATTTATTTTTGGCTCATGTGGATGAAAGACAACAACTCCCAGAATGCACTTGCTTCGCTGCCCTACGAGGCCACTCCCAAGCCACACCTACCGGTTACAGAGAGCAGTATCGGAAGAAATTATACAACTAGGCTACTAGTTGGCTCGAAACTGAAAAGTCGCCATTTTATCATGAGATCCCACCCCCTATGGGCGGGTTGAAAACATGCGGAACTAGCTCCTACTACTGGCTGTAGTCTCTAGTCTAAAAATTACGATTTTTGCGTCATCTGAGTTTTTTTTCCAGACACACAATACAGAAATCTCTTATCTCAGGGGGACATGAGGGAGGGAAGCACGGTCATTCGAAAATACTACCGGGTTTCTACTGATACAAAGCTTAATGCTAATCGGTTAAGTATCTCTTTAATAACAGAAGAAAGGCATTTTGCCGAAGCATGCTCTTGCCAGTTTCTTAAAGTTGCAAATGAGTGGGAGATAACCAAGCGGCAACATTCTAATCTGAAACAATGAAGCCTACCCGGAAGTGCGAAAAGGGGGGGATTTTTTCTAACCCGTTAGTTTAGATCGTATTTAGATATAAAATGTATGACAAATAAGGGCGTGGTTAACTTTGATTGACAGTTTGATTGACAGCTGATAACAAGCATAGGCTGCGCCAAGGAGAATGACAACATAAGAAGCGCCATTTTTTAATATACAGTTGCAATATAATACTACTGTTTTTGTATCATGAAATGTAGTTTTAAGAGTTTTTCAGGCGAGCATGTAGTTGTTTAAAGCTCAAATCTGTGGTTTATTTATAAAGGTTTATGAAAATTTTATCCAGGTTGTGAGATCCAGACGAACACCGGACGCTCATGTACCCTGCCTGGAACAGCCTTTCCTCGGCTAGTCGTTCTGACGTTTGCCGCTGACTCTGGCGTCTCTGTAGTGGTTAAACGTGAGATATAATTCATCTTGTGTATATCTAACGAGTGATTTTTGGTCTCGTGAATCTATAATTTGTTCCCTGGCCAATCGTTTTGGCTGAGGGCTAAGTTAAGTTTCATAACTTTATAAGCTATTTAACTTTACCGTTGTATGGTTAGACTAGAGCGCTGACTTTGTATGTTTGACTGAATTGTTTGCTTTATTTGTATAGCTTCTTGTACCTTTTACTTATACTTTTATAATGGCTAATATTGATAAAACTGAAATTTGACAAAAAGAGACTGGGTTGAGTTTTGTCATTTTAAATTTTAATACAACGAAGATGATCTGTAATGTTGTTTACTGCAACATCTGTTGTTTAGTACAAATGCACATATTGCCTGGACCATATTAAAATGTTTAATATTTTTATATTATATTTAAACGAAAAGAGGCAGGGTTGTGTTTTATATTTCGTTTTGTTATAAATAGGCTAACGTTATTGAATATAATCAATACGCGTTGCCTGAACCACATTTGTGTGGCTGTAATGTTTAAGATTTCTTTAAATGAAAACGAAAAGAGTTAGTGTGGTGTTTTATAACATATTTCGTTTTATTGTTGCCTAAAATGTACATACAGAGATAACTGGAGTAGCAGAGCGAGCTGAGTGACGCGCGCTGTTCCATTTGCAGACTTACCGGACTCCTTTACCCATATGGATTGGCCAGAAGGTGGGCGGGGTTTCCCAAGATTTTCCAAGATGGCGCCGCCCATACCCCCCATAAACGGCCTCAAAACCGTTCATCAGAAAGTCTATGGGTGACGTCACAGACGCTTTGTCCATATTTTTTACAGTCTATGGAGATAACGGGCAAGGTCACAACTATAGGAACAGACAGCACTCGCAATATGATTGCAGCTGCAAGGAGTCTACCATTCGAGCATGTGCCGTGTGTGGTGCACATGATACAAAGGGTGTGTGACGGTAGCCAGCCTTTCTGGATTATCCTCACTCAAGTTTCAGCGCCCCCTTCTGTATGTTTATGGACTCACGTACTTGTTTCCTAGTATGCATTGTTGACTGTTGATTGACTATCACCTGTTCTGATTTAACTCTGATCAGTTAACCTATATCTGGCTTGTTAACCTGGCGTCTCTTTGTGCAGTATTGTTTCACTGTTGTGTGCATGTCTGAGCGTTCCTGGTTTTCTTTGCCTACCTGTGTCTTGACTCTTGCCTTGCTGAATCTCTCTGATTGTCCGCAGCCTGCCTAGTGACCCTCTGCCTGTTTCTGGATTCCGTTTGCCTGCAGCCTGCCCATGATCTCCAGCCTGGTTCTCGACATGCCTTTGTTTAACCCTGAATCTGTTGACGCTGAATCTTATCTTTGACTGAGTCTTTATTTAATAAATTGTTGCACTTGGATCTGCCTCTGTCATCTCAATCATAACAGGGTGATCAACGTGGCTTTAAGGGAGAGCAGATTTGACTGCGTTTTAGCCAAATGCTGTAAAATCGTCCGACAATTCAGACACAGTCCCGCAAATACAGCAGAGCTGAAAGCTCAGCAAACCTCTCATGGGCTATTAGAGGAATGGATGTTGTGGCGAGCAGGACGAGGCCAAGGGCCGTGAGAGAATGACGCGAGGCCGGTGGGGTGATTGATAATGAGCAACATCTGCGCGACGCACCGGTCTCATATCTCTCATGGAGGAGTAGAAGCATAAAAGGAGGAGCGACGACAGTGAAGGACGAGAGAGACCAGGCCTGGATTTATGTTGTGTTTTATTTTGTTATATATTGTCTTTGTCAATTTTGACAAGATTTTGTCTTTACTTTCATTTTGTATTTGTTTATTTATTTTGTTATTAAAGTCTTTAAATGTTTGCCAGTTCCCACCTCCTTCTTCCCACAACATCTAACTGCGTTACAGATGTACTGATGCACTGGAAGTAATTTGTAAGTCATCTAGACATAATTTAAAAGGTTCCTGGATTATGATTTCACATTTTTAACTTTAGTTAGTGTGTAATGTTGCTGTTTAAACAACATCTGCAAAGATACAACACTCAAAGTTCAAAGCAAAGGGAGACATTTTCTTTTACAGAAATCGTTTTTTAAGGACTACAACAAACGGCTGGCAGTGACTACAACAAGCTTCTTCCCAGGTTGGTGACCCAAAAATTTACAAAAACCCTGCCCCCAGGAACATGCAACAAAGGGGATGAGGTCATGTTGGGCTGCTTAAGAGAAGTTGAAGAGTTGTCGTCGCTGTTTTTTACACCCCAGAAATAGTTTGTCCTTAGGCTGACGAACTTAGAGAGGTTAAAATGTATTTTTAACACCGTTTCTGAACATTATAACCTCAACGTTTGTCTGTTTCATGACTGACATGAAACATTAACCAAAACAAGACGTGACACTATGATGCTATGATGCTTTGATGTAAAGGAAGGATAAAGCTTTGCCTCCGCTAGCCTGCTAACTAACATTACAGTATTGATGTACTTAATAAAATAAAAAATATAATAAAAGAAATGGCAGTTCACCACCCCTTAGTAAAATGATCCATGATTATGTGATCGATTACTGTTTTTTATTACCATAGTTTTCTGACAAATAATAAATGGTGGATAACATCATATCTATAAGGAATTTTTTAGTTTTTTTCAGAGTAAACAACATACATGGAGCATTAACATTAACCAGTTTCAAGAGAAAAAAAAAAAAAAAAAAAAAGGGCAGCGTGGGCAAATACAGAATTACAATATCTTCATGTGAGCATTTAAGAATACATGATAGACTTATATTCAATGCCAAGACAGTTCAAAGGAATTTTCCATAACTTCTGAAATTATTTAGATTTACCTTTAACATACATCCAATCTTTTCCACAAGTACAGTTTCTTTAATCAGGATTATCCAGTCCTTAATAAGGGGTGGGTCAGATCCAACCCATTTATTCATAATTGTTTTCCGCCCCAACATCAGTAAAGTTCTAAAAACATCCAAATGTTCCAGAAAGGAGGGGGGCAATACACCCAGCAAACACATGAGTGGGGAGGCTGTAACCTTCTGTTTACATATTATAGATAGTTTATCACAAATACCATTCCAAAAATTTACAGCCAATGAACATTCCCAGAGACAATGAAAGAATGTTCCAATATTGTTGTTGCATTTAGGACATTGGGGAGATACAGTTTTATTTATTTTGCTATATTTATTTTGAGATATATAAGCTCTATGTACTATATTAAATTGCATCTATTTAAATATGTTGCAGACAGAGACATTCAATGGTAGTTTGACAATATCTTCCCAGACATTTTCGTCATTGTCAAATTTCAAGTTCTTACTCCATGCCCTCTGCAACAAAATCAGGTTGTCTGCTTTGTGATGGCTTATCATAGAGTAAAATTTGGATATGAAGTGTTTAACTTCAGTATCCTTAAGAAAAAATCTATCTAAAAAGAAATCAGAGCTATTCAGGGTAAGACTAGTATCCCTGGTCCGGACGAAATATCTTATCTGCAAGAATTTAAAGAAGTCCTTTTTGGGGATATTATGCTTTAAATGTAACTCATCAAATGACATAAAAACACCCTTATGGAATAGATCAGGGTTCACCAATCTCGGTCCTGGGGGGCCGCTGTCCTGCAGAGTTTAGCTCCAACCAGCTCCAACACACCTGTTTGAAAGTTTCTAGTATGCCTAGTGAGACCTTGATTAGCTGGTTCAGGTGTGTTTAATTGGGGTTGGAGCTAAACTCTGCAGGACAGCGGCCCTCCAGGACCGAGATTGGTGAACCCTGCAATAGATCATATATCCTGTATATTCCTAAATTAATCCAGTTACCAAATTGAGAGCCCATATCAGTATGGTGAAAATTTGTGTTACCAGTCAGTGTGGATAGGATAGGCAAGCTGATTATGCTTGAGAGACCTTCTAATCTGTGACCATCTTTTGACAACTCTGATAATGAGAGGGTTTTCTTTTACCTTGTCAGGGATTTGGGTTTTCTGGTCTAATAAATTAATCAGAGAAACTGGATTTCAATACTGTTGTTCTACATCTACCCACAGAGCATCTTCAGGTTTGTGTATCCAATCTAAGAGAATCCTAGCCTGTATTGCCCATCTATAATATTTAAAATTTGGAAGTGACCATCCACTTGTGTCAGTGGGTAATTGTAACGTTTGTAGTTTAACTTTAGATCGCTTACCGGCCCAGATAAATTTAGACATGGCTTTGTTAATATCTTTTATATCAACATTTGTCAAATTTAAAAAAGTCATGGATAGCGGGTATAGAATCTTTGGGAAGATTATCATTTTTATAAGGTTTATCCTTCCTGAGAAGGAGACTGGTAGTTTTGACCATCTTGTGAAGTCTTCCTTGATACGGAGTATTGATGTTTTGATATTAGAGTCATAAAGTTGTGAAAGTTTGTGTGTAATACGGATACCTAAATATGTAATACCTTTAGGAGACCGTTTAAATGGCTTAACGAAATTGGGCTCAGATATATTTTGTGGTCCTAATGGCATAATCTCTGACTTGTGAAAATTAACTTTATATCCAGAAATGACTCCAAATTGCTTAATACAGTCAGTTAATTCAGGTAATGATGTTTGCGGGTTGGTTATAGTTAACAAAATATCATCTGCATAGAGCAGTATCTTTTGTTCTCTGTTACCAATCCTACACCGTAAATGTTTTGATTATTTCGAATATAAATTGCCATTTGTTCTATCGCCATGGCGAATAATAAAGGGGACAAGGGGCAACCCCGACGTGTTCCCCTATGAAGTACGAATGAGTCAGAGAGAATGCCATTAGTTAATACGGCAGCTTTTGGTGACGTATAGAGTAATCTGACCCATTTTATGAAGTTTTCACCAATTTCAAATCTGGCCATAACATCAAACATATACCTCCACTCCACCCTATCAAATGCCTTTTCGGCGTCCATCGCTAGTAAGATTCCAGGTATGGAGTTTTGGTCAAGGTGGCATATTATATTAAATAATCTTCTAGTGTTACAATAGGAGTGGCGGCCTTTTATAAACCCTCTTTGGTCTGGGTCTATAATGTCCAGAATTACATGCTCAAGACGTTTAGCCAAGATTTTAGCCAGAACCTTTAAATCTACATTTAACAAACTTATTGGCCTGTAAGAGCTGCATTCCTCTGGATCCTTTCCCTTTTTGTGTATAACTGTAATATTAGCTACATTTATATAATTAGGAAGTTTAGATGCATGAAACGAGGTATTGGTAGCCTTCATGAGGTAGGGACTTAATTTATCATTCATAACCTTAAAAAATTCCACTGGGTACCCATCAGGTCCTGGAGATTTCTCTGACTATAAAGAGTTTATTGCACTTTTAATTTCTAAAAGAGAAATGGGGGCTTCTAAGAGTTCTTGTTGTTTATTGTTTATTTTAGGAATGCAAAGATCTTTGAAAGAAGTATTTTCCGGTGTAGTTTGTGTATCTATATCTGAGCTACACTGTTAGACTTTTCTGTAATTTCTACAGTTATTCACTTTAAATCCCCCAGTATTATACTGCTATTTCTCTTTACAGTAAATAACTCTGATTCCCATTGCATCATGGGAATTTTCTGTGACGTCTAACACCACATACAGAGACTTACTGTATTTTTTAAATTTGCATTTGTATGCTACTGTATTTGTATACTGTATTTGTATACTACTGTATTTGACGTAACGGCCTCTCTGCCTGGCACCATTCCATCGTGCTTTTTATTTCCTAATTTTTGATTTACACCGCGTGTCTACAACGCTATAATAGCCAGAGGCTGTTTAGACACATTGAAGCGACCGGACCATTAATACAAAATGCAAACCTGTTTGTATAGCGAAATAGCGCGAGCGCTTGGACTAGGAGTACGTCAGAAATATAACGGCGCATCACTATACACTGTTTGGGATTTGTCGTGTCGCGCCAGAGCATCCAGTGTAATATCATTCTGACTGTCTTTTGTTGGATTGCGCCGTTCGTGTCTGGCCCGGGGAAGAGACAGAATTCACTTCACTGAGAGAGAGACCAGCAAGCAAGGTAAAAAAAAAACATTCTGTGTGTGTTGACAGGATTGTACCCAGTTTAACCTATGTTTTAACGTTAGCCTACTCATCAACATGGCGGTAACGAACTTTACCACTGTAAACTGCGCTAACATTTCATTTTACAGACTTTGTTAGATTATTGAATTGTCAAGTTAAAATACGCCAACGAGCAACGCTTAGTTTACATTAACAATAAATTAACTAATGTGAAATTCTGTTTTGGTTGTAGATAACGTTGGCCTACTGATGAGAACCTTTATAGTTTTAGCATTAGTTTGCAAACTATAACATATTATAGTTTTTTTTTTTTTTTTATGAAATTTAATATTTACTTCCATTTTTATATGTGTTTAAAGGCAACTGCAACAAAGCGCCAATTCGCGCCAGTGACTTGTAGGCTAGCAAGATTCCAGGTAGGCCATTTGTGATATATTTTGAGATAAGTTTGCTGAAATGATTAGCAATATGTGAAAAGTGCTTTGGAGAAACTGGTGCAGACTAGGTAGCTTACAATATCTTATAAAATCTCTATAAAATTGGCTAACTTTATATCAAATAAGTGACCTTTGCATCATGTCTAACGTTAACTTTATATTTATTACACAGCAAATGAACCAATCAGAAGATGGACCATTGTCTTTGTTCAGTCTCACCAGATTAAATGTATCCAGGTAAGCACTGCAGTAAAACTCTCACTAATTCATTCATTCAACTTAAGTTTATATTTTTGCATTATTTTGATATTTTATTAGGCAGAAGACTCTCTACCATTGCAGTCCCACCTGACCAGGAAGGTCCTAATATCAGCGTACAGGTGGGTTAACTACTGTAGGAAGGAGAACGATCATCACTCAGTGATTTCTTGCATGTGTCTTAATGTATATTTGTCTCAGACAGGGACCCCTTCACTGCAGACAAGCTGAAATGGGCTAAAATCATCGATTTCAGTCTTTCTCTCTATGGATCTCAGCATTTTTGGGCAGAATTTAGGATTTGTAAGTATTAAAATTTAATCTGGCATAATTTAATTTAGTTCTTTTGTATGCTATTTATTGACAAAAGCTGTTTACAAATATATATTCTTAAGTTTTTTGAAAATAATAATAAAAATTTAAAAAAGGAGATTAAAAATAATTTGACACTAATATTTTCTCTCTCTCTCTCTCTCTCTCTCTCTCTCTCTCTCTCTCTCTCTCTCTCTCTCTCTCTCTCTCTCTCATATTTAGTGTTGGACAAGATCTCCTCTGAAGGACTGAGTACATCTGTGTTTGTGGACACGCATACAGACCAGGGAACATTCTGATGTTGTCAATCAAGTTCTGAACAGGAACCAATCTTTGGAGAAGTTCATTTATTCGCAAAGGTGGACAAAAACATTGTGTTGGCTTTTTAAAGATTATTTTGATGATGATTTTTACTCCTATGTTGTAGAAAAGATGGAGGAGTAGACAGTCAGACAAGAAATGTTTCTTGAGCATCAAAGAGACTTCTTTCAAAAACATTAAGACAATTAAATACTTTTTTTGGCCACCAGTGCACATGAATCCAACAAATTTTTGTAAATAAGTGAAATTATATTATGTGTCATGTATTGTAAAAATAACTGTGTTTTGTCCTGTGTTGGACATTTCCTTTTTGACTGCTTAAAAATGTATTTATATTCTGCAGTTTATGAATGTAATGGTTGATATTTCATTATAATACTTGTATAAGCTAACCAACCAATGACTCTACATTCATTTAGTCAAATGCTAATGTTTTGTTTATGGTTTTATGTATGTTTTTAACAATGTGTGCAGTGAAGGACAGCACATAATGTGTTAATTTAACACGTTTACACATCTTTGTGCTAACCTTTCTGACATATTTACTTTGTTAAAATCATTAACACAATGAATGAGTTAAAATTAACACAAAAACGTTATCCCTAAACTCACCCATTAATGTGTAAAAATTTCACACATCATTTCCAGCATTGGCAAACTGTATATTTTGTGATTAAATGAAATGTTTTAAATGAAAAAAAAAGGTATTTTGTGATAACTTTGTCTTATTGGTTTGTATGTCAGTAGTACTTAGCTTCGATAAAAATAAAATTAAGCATATATCAAAATTATGAAATCGAATTTATATTTAGTACAAATAAAAATAATTACAGTAGTGTACTGATTAGCTTCGTTTTTACAATAATGCACTGTATTACACAATTACAGTACCATGTACTGTAAAACTGAAATATGGTTTGGTACTTGAGGTGTACTTAAATAACTAGGCAAGGCACGTGTTTTACCGCTTGTGTGAGATCTGGGCGTAACACAAAAGGCTCAACATGAGGGTATTACAGACTCAAATTTTGTTATGACATGCGCAGAAGACACAATAGCTAACAACGGCAAGTCTTCAGGGTCAACCTTAATGCACATATTAATAGTATTAAATACACCACATTACCTCCCCTTTAAAATTAAAGGTAATCTCCACATAGTGCATTAACATATAACACCAACTTAAAACTACACTTCTTACACAGAATAGAATGATTTCACTCCGGTTAATTAAATGACCGTCATATTAAACAAAGCATGTTAAACCTTACAATAAACTCAACCCTCTTTAATAACTGAACAAGTCCCAGTATCATTCTATATTTAATCTCTGTAACGTGACGGCCGCTTAGTCATGTGCTCCGAGCGCCTCAAAGTCACTGTCTCTGGATCAGGCAGCCCGGGCTGGTCCAACGTAAAAGGTGGTGGGGCAGGTGCTGCGGAGACTGGCACAGCAAGGTCACTCTCCTGCTCAGCTGACGGAGTTGCTCCTTGAGGCTCTGGGTCTGAAACGCCCTGAGGGTATCGAGGTCGCAACTGGTCTCCATGACGCCTGTACACTTGGTCAGTTAACTTTCCCTGCACCCGGTACGACACCGGACGTGTCTGTTGTGTAACTACTCCTGGGATCCATTTGGGTTTATCCCCTGCAGTATTGCGTAGATACACAGGATCATCCACATCAAACTGTCTCTCGGCAGCCCGACTGTCATGTTCCTCCTTCTGCTGATACTCATCTGATACCTCACCCTCATGGCGATGTTTGGCTTTAGGAAGTCCAACCACAAACGCACATGTCTCTTCAGGTGCAAATCTGCGGGTGACTCTCCAGTCGCACTATTGGGAGTTGTGCGATATCGCAGTAGGAAATGCGAGACTTTGTCCTCAACACTCAAATCCTCTCCATCCAGCTTCTTCATGCCTGCTTTGAATGTGGCAACATACCTCTCAGCGAGGCCATTGGTAGCTGGATGCCTCGGTGCACCAGTTGTGTGAAGGATACCGTTCCTTTGCTGAAACTCATCTGACGTGAAGGTCGTGGCGTTGTCTGTGACAATTTGCTCTGGTAATCCATATGACGCAAAAAGTCTCCGAAGCCTTGAAATGGTTGCGGAGGACGTTATTTGTGCCATCTTGAAAACCTCCAGCCACTTAGAATATGCGTCTATAACTATCATAAATATGTGACCCATGAACGGACCTGCAAAGTCAATGTGGAGCCTTTTCCAAACCTCTCCCGGAAACTCCCAGGGGTGCAGAGGAACTAGGCGTGGCATACGCTGCTCCAACTGGCACCTGTCACACTACTTACAGGTCTTTTCAACGTCTATGTCTACATGTGGCCACCAGACATATTGCCTTGCAATGGTCTTCATCTTTACAATGCCAGGGTGTCCGCTGTGGATCTCATTAAGCACTGCTGTTCTCAGCTTTGTAGGCACCACTACTCTTGTCCCCCATAGAACAAAACCTTGCTCAACAGATAGTTCCTCTCTTTTTTTGTAGTACACTTTCAGTTCTTCTGATACTTCATTTGGCCACCCTTCCATGATGTATCTGTGCAGCTCTGCATCCTTGCGTGTTGCCTTGGAAATCTGTTTTGCACTCAGTGGTGCATCTTCCAGGTGTTCACAGATTAGTGCATATAGGTATGCTGTCATTGTCTCTGCTCCTGCGTCCGTAGTTTCCGGCAGTGGGACATGAGACAGACCATCTGCGTTGCCGTGTTCTTCTGACTGGCGGTAGATTATGTGATAATCATAGGCAGACAGTATAATAGCCCACCTCTGTATACGCGCTGCTGCCATTGTTGGAAGTCCTTTATGTTCTCCAAACAGCGTGAGCAGAGGTTTATGGTCGGTGATCAAGTTGAACTTCCGCCCCCACAGATATTGGTGGAATTTCTTCACTCCATATACCAGGCTCAACGCCTCCTTTTCAATTTGTGAATAGTTCTTCTCTGCCGGTGAGAACGTATGAGAAGCATAGGCTATTGGATGTTCTTGTCCATCAGGTGTTGTGTGCTGAATAACGGCTCCAATTCCGTACGCTGAAGCGTCACATGCGAGAGAAAGCGGCAGGCTCGGATCATAGTGAAATAACACCTTGTCACTGGCTAACATTTCTTTGCACCTATCAAAAGCGCTCTGTTCCACTTTACTCCACCCCCATTTTGTTTGGTCCTTCAGCAGTTTGTAAAGTGGGGCCAAAACAGTACTTTGCTGCGGCAAAAAACGACCATAATAGTTCACTAACCCCAGGAAAGCTCTGAGCTCTTTGATGTTTGTGGGTGTTGGAGCATCATGCACGGCTCTGACCTTGTCTTTAGAAGGGTAGACTCCTTTTCCATCCAACATGTGACCTAGGTACTCGATTTATGTTTTCCCGAAGTCACACTTTGCCTTTTTTACTCTCAGGCCATTTTCTTGCAGCCGCTGTAGAACTCTGTCCAGGTTCATCAGATGCTCAGTTTCGTCCCTGCCCATCACCAGCAGGTCATCCAAATAGACCACGGTGTTGAGGTCCTTCATCACGTTCTCCATGATCCTTTAGAAAATACTGACAGCAGAATTAATGCCAAAGCAAAGCCGATTGTACACAAACAGTCCTTTATGCGTGTTCACAGTTGTATACTTTTTTGACTCGTCATCTAGAAGGACTTGTTGGTAAGCGGCTGCCAGGTCAATTTTAGGCTTTTTGGAACCTTGGAACTGCGTCAGGCTTCACAGAAATTGCTGCTTTAATGCGCTTTAATGTCCCCAACTCGTCTTTGAAAACCTCAACATATTTATCCAACACATCTTGGATTGACTTGGGTGTAGTTGTTGGGTGCGTAACGTTTTCTATGACTTTTTTAATCATTTTCCAGTTCAGTTTGATTTGATCCAGCCATTCACGCCCACACAGCGAAGGACCTCCTCCAGCCACTACTATGAGCGGTAGATCAGCAATCTGATTTCCATAAGTCACTTTTGCAATGAACTGTCCTTTCACTGGAATGGTCTCTCCTGAATAGCCCTTCAGTGCGACACTGCTGCCCTCCAGTGGCACATGTGAGAATGACTGCTCATACACATTTTCTGAGATAATGCTGACTCCTGCTCCTGTGTTAATTTCCATCGGCACTTTTTTTCCATTTACATCAAAAATTGCCCTGTATGGCCGTCGGCCAGCACCACTTGCACTGAACACAGAAAACATCAGAATTTCATCTTCTATTTTGTCAGCTTTTACGTAGCCTGTCATTTTTTCTTCTTTTCGCTCACTGTTTCTCTTTCCCTTTTTCTCCTGCCTCTCACGTGTCCGCCCCCCAGTCCTGCATGCCTTCTGAATATGCCCGACTTTGCCACATTTATGACACTTTACATTTTTGTAGTAACAATCACTGGCGCTATGATCCTTTCCTTTACATCTATAGCACCCTTCTTGTTTTGAAGGCGAGCGCCGTCTCCCCTTTACCTTGTGAACAGCGGTGACATCATCACATTTCCACAACTGCTGCACATCTCGGTGGGCTGTTTCCATGTTAACAGCAAGCTCCACAGCTCTCGCAAAAGTCAGTCTATCCTCTGAGAGTAATTTGCAATGGCATGCCTCAGAACTGACTCCGCTGACAAATCCATCACGTAGAGCTTCATCCAGCCTGTCGCCGAAATTACACTTCGCAGCGAGTTGGCGCAGCTCAGCAGCATATTCCGTCACTGTCTGGCCGCTTTTCTGGACACATTTACGGTACCTAAAATGCTCGGCGATGACCAATGGTTTAGGTTCATAGTAATCTTTTAGAATGGTCACAATCTGATTAAAAGTTTTGTCTTTAGGCTGGACCAGGTTGCGTAGAAGGCCATATGTTGCTGCGCCGACCGAGCTCAACAATACGGGAACTTTCTTTCCATCATCGACATCATGAGCTTCGAACAGCAACTCCATGCGCTCAACGTAGGCAGACCACGTTTCATGCTCCGGCTTGAACTCGTCCGGTCTTTGGGACAAGTGCGCCATTTTCACGAACTAAACCGATTTATCTCGTTGCCAATTATGAGGTGTACTTAAATAACTAGGCAAGGCACGCGTTTTACCGCTTTATAAGTGAGATCTGGGCGTAACACAAAAGGCTCAACATGAGGGTATTACAGACTCAACTTTTGTTATGACATGCACAGAAGACACAATAGCTAACAACGGCAAGTCTTCAGGGTCAACCTTAATGCATATATTAATAGTATTAAATACACCACAGTACTGTAACTCTTAATTACAGTAACTTACTGGCAACACTGTCTAACAGTGTATATAGTTTTTCGTAATATTGAAACATCCCATTTATTTTTTTGTTTTCTGTTATTCTGCATCCCGAGGGATCTTTAATCGCTGGGATATATCCTTTTATGGACATCTTTTTAACTATCCTAGCGAGTAGGCGGTTAGGTTTATTACCCATTTCAAAAAATCTTTGTCTCGCAAATAATATATCACTATCTGCCCTCCTAGTGAGCAATTGGTTTAATTGAGCTCTCAGAGATTTAAGTTCAACAAGAAGTTGCGCTGATTTAGAGGAGTGAAACTGTTTTTCTATTGTGATAATTCTCTTTTCCAGTTTCATTTGCTCAGATAATGCGTCCCTTTTCTTTTTACTGGTGTAGGCAATTATCATTCCTCTAAGAAAAGTGTTGTAAGCTTCCCATATTGTTCTAGGATCCGTTCCATCTGTATCATTACATTGAAAATATACATCTGTCTGTTCTTTTAAATAATCAACTAATTTCTCATCAAGGAGATGGAAGGGATTGAGTTTCCATATCCAGGATTGATAATCCTGGGTATTGGTGGTAACATAGTAACGGTTACAGGTGCATGGTCTGGTGCATGTTTGATTTCTCAGCCAGTCTTCCCATACACAAAAGAAATATATTTGAAATATATTTCTTTTGTGTATGGGCCTTATGCTTGAGTTATAGGTACTACTCATTTACACTGCAAAGAGGAAATAAAAAGTATAGCAATAACTGAGTAAGAGGGTAAAACACAGCTGCTTGAAACATGGAACATAAAAAATAAAAATAAAATAAAAAACACCCTCCTGCATTAAAACAGAACTGTGCAGGTATATAGTGTGTTTTTAGCCCTGAGGGGGATATTATATTTGCAGATGTTCGCCCTCGTTTCTTAATGGTCCGGTGCGATGCGCTCTTTCCAGTTTGATCTGTCCGTCTTTGGCACTCATTTTTAGTGTGGTCGGGATCCATGATTCAAAGAAAGCTATCGGGTCGCTCCCCTCAGTGCCTTCCTTGAGACCAACAATTCTGATATTCTGCCGCTGGCTACTGTTTTCAAGGTCCTCTACACGTTCGATTGTTTTTTCTGGGATGACTCTATAGATGCAAAGCGTGTTGAGCTATTAGCTTGGTTATCCTCGAGGTCAGAAATTCTCTGCTCGGCCTCCACGACTCTCTTGATCATGTTGTCCAACTTGCCTGATATTTCAGAAATTGGATCACGTATCGCCTGCAGCTTGTTTTCAAGAACCATCAACACTTTTTCGACAATACAGTTCACTGCATCTCCCGATATCGTGGTCTCACTAGAGGCAACTTGAACTGGGCCTGAGTTTTCGCCATCTTGCTCAGCGACCGTGCCCTTATTTTGGCGTGTGTTTCTTCTAGCTTGTTTGTTTGTCGAGTCTGATTGCGACCAAAAAGTGTCAAGGGACATCCTGATCATTTAATCATCAATTCTATAAACTTTTGAAACGAGTGGGACGACTATTTAAAACAAAAATTCAGCTACACGGCGAGGAGCTCGGTCGAACACGTCTTGCCGCTCTCAAAGCATCACGTGACCCCATCTATAAGGAAATTTTAATAAAGAACATACCACTCTGAAATGTCCTGTGAAATCCGTGCTTGCAAAGCCAGTGCTTGAAATCTGTTCAGCACAATCCTCTTGTTCGTTAACATTTTAAGGGTCTGAATCTGGCTCGAAATGGTTTGAAATTGATGCCATTGTTAATATTTAATTCTGAGTAGAGCTTGCGTTTATGAAGGGGTGTGGGCACTGAGTGCTACCACTCACAACACACCGTGCCAGCTAACCAATCACAGCACATTTCATATTTCGGAAGGAGGGGCTTCAACGAAAATGGGTTCAACCAAACTGGGGAGAGAGAAGCTGTAATAATGTAAAATATGTGAAAAGTAATGCGTTTTTTGAACAATCAAGCATGAAAACATATTCTAGTACACCCCAAAAACAAAATGAAGACTTCAAAAGAAGGGCATAATAGGACCCTTTTAACCTACTTGCTAATACAAGGTTTCTCAAACTCTGTCCTGGAGGGCCACTGTCCTGCACAGTTTAGCTCCAACCCTGATCAATCACACCTAGCTGTGAGTTTCTAGTGATCCTGAAGACATTGATTAGCTTGCTCATAGCACTCATGTTTAATGTGATAGTTTCATTCTTACATCTACTATAATACAATATATTGTTAGTCCCGAGATTTTTCACGTTAGTGCCATAGATCCACAATCAGCATTCGTATTCCCTGATGGTCTGATGGGATAACTCTTATTAAGCATGTCAGAGGTTCCGGGGTCGAATCTGCCCTCGTATCGTTTTTTTCCCCTCATTAAAATCAAGATGATCATATCAAGTGTACAAATATTTGTGTTCGGGATGTGATGTGTGATGTGATTCGTGATGTGTTCGGACCAGGTCCCACGTTCCGGCATACATGTAATTTGATTTAGTGAATAATTAATTAGTTCATAGAGTAAAAGTTTATCTTTTACACGTGTTTTGTCATGGCGATTTGCACATTCATGCAATTTTAAACCATTCCAACGCAAGGACATACTAAAGTGGAATCAATTTTGTACTTGAGCGCTGTTATCTGTGCGTACAGCTGTACACACAGAGAGGTGTTTCATACAGCGTGCGAACAATTAATTGATTCCTCTTTTGCATCTCCTTGCACTTAAACAAACACAAACATACAAAATTATGTCAAAATACCCATCTCGGCAAGTATTCTCATAAACACCGTCGGTTATACACTCACCTAAAGGATTATTAGGAACACCATACTAATACTGTGTTTGACCACCTTTCGCCTTCAGAACTGCCTTAATTCTACGTGGCATTGATTCAACAAGGTGCTGAAAGCATTCTTTAGAAATGTTGGCCCATATTGATAGGATAGCATCTTGCAGTTGATGGAGATTTGTGGGATGCACATCCAGGGCACGAAGCTCCCGTTCCACCACATCCCAAAGATGCTCTATTGGGTTGAGATCTGGTGACTGCATTTTAGTACAGTGAACTCATTGTCATGTTCAAGAAACCAATTTGAAATGATTCGAGCTTTGTGATATGGTGCTTTATCCTGCTGGAAGTAGCCATCAGAGGATGGGTACATGGTGGTCATAAAGGGATGGACATGGTCAGAAACAATGCTCAGGTAGGCCGTGGCATTTAAACGATGCCCAATTGGTACTAAGGGGCCTAAAGTGTGCTAAGAAAACATCCCCCACACCATTACACCACCACCACCAGCCTGCACAGTGGTAACAAGGCATGATGGATCCATGTTCTCGTTCTGTTTACGCCAAATTCTGACTCTACCATCTGAATGTCTCAACAGAAATCGAGACTCATCAGACCAGGCAACATTTTTCCAGTCTTCAAGTGTCCAATTTTGGTGAGCTTTTGCAAATTGTAGCCTCTTTTTCCTATTTGTAGTGGAGATGAGTGGTACCTGGTGGGGTCTTTTGCTGTTGTAGCCCATCCGCCTCAAGGTTGTGTGTGTTGTGGCTTCACAAATGCTTTGCTGCATACCTCAGTTGTAACGAGTGGTTATTTCAGTCAAAGTTGCTCTTCTATCAGCTTGAATCAGTCGGCCCATTCTCCTCTGACCTCTAGCATCAACAAGGCATTTTCGCCCACAGGACTGCCGCATACTGGATGTTTTTCCCTTTTCACACCATTCTTTGTAAACCCTAGAAATGGTTGTGCGTGAAAATCCCAGTAACTGAGCAGATTGTGAAATACTCAGACCGGCCCGTCTGGCACCAAAAACCATGCCACGCACAAAATTGCTTAAATCACCTTTCTTTCCCATTCTGACATTCAGCTTGGAGTTCAGGAGATTGTCTTGACCAGGACCACACCCCTAAATGCATTGAAGCAACTGCCATGTGATTGGTTGATTAGATAATTGCATTAATGAGAAATTGATCAGGTGTTCCTAATAATACTTTAGGTGAGTGTATCTTAAGTGAATGTAAACAGTTGAGAAAAAAAACGGATGCATATCATTAAATTGGATCCGTGCATTAGTTTTTAAAGTGACAGCAGCCTATAAAGACCTGCTGCTGCCTATGCCATTAATGCTAATCAAACAACAAAACACAGCTTACAAAAGAACACATTTTAATCTATATTTAATTTATACAATGAACACTATAGTGTTATTTTACATTTAGGCCTAATTATTATATTTCTGTAACTGAATAGGCTACTACAGGTAAACCTTACTTTATTTATAACTTTTTTATATTGTATTTATCTTTATATTATTTTTCTTGCTGATCCGAAACAAGATCCAATCCGTGAATCAAAAACTATAATATGACACATACCTTGAGGCTTGTGTTCCGATGTACCACAATAAAGTACAAAAATAAGTGTGTTACATTGTCTACCATTCACTCTTCTCATCACCAAACAACACTACACTACTAGAGTATCTACAGATGCGGCAGCAATGAGAGGATTCTCTCCAACATTTAGTAAAACTCCGCAGATTCACAGCATTTAAACCTGGCGACAATGAGAGGTGTGACCAAAAGACTTTTTATAAAAAAATAATAAAAAAATGTATGAGTAAAGTTTTTATGTCATGTGAGTGTACACCATTCAGATGTAGACAAAAACACAATTTATTTCTTAATGTGTAAAACTATTTAAATTAGCACCAAACTACTAAATACAGGTTTAAAATGGTTCACTGCCAAGTAATGAAATTCCAGGGTAATGAAATTAAATGAGTTTTTTTGCTGAGGCCAAATTCAGCACATTTTCTCTCTAAATATAAATATCATGTTTTCCATTTAGACCATGTTTAATTTTAAGTATATTATTTCATACCATTAATGGATTCTGTATCATATTATATAATCGTTATAAAAACATTAGCAGCTCAGTGCGGTGCATGGTAACAATGTGGAAGTGGAAATAAATCCCTTGAACGGGTGCCATCAATTTGTGTAGTTTTTTATTCTAAACTCCGAAACTGATCCTGTCTCACTGGCTTTCAAATGAAGTAAACCACATGTCTGTCAACCACTGTAACTCTGCTAGATACGCAGGAAAAGGAAGTCTGGAAAATGTCTGGCTTTAAACAAGTCTGTGGCTGTCAAACAAAAGCTTCCAGAACTGTTTCAGCAGATCTTAGAGTTAATACATTTAAATGGCTAAATTCATTAACAAAAATATTACAAAAATTACAAAAAACAAAAACAAGTGCCACCCATATTTTCTTTAGAGAATATAAAAAGTAATGTCAACCCAATGACTTCATATTATTTGTGACCCTTTAAATATTACACCTCTTGCACTGACTTTGAAAAGAGTATAGTGATGACGATATCCTGAATCTCTGCCATACTTGTTAAATTTGATACCTGACATTTACTGTATAGGTCAAGACACTTTCTAGACCCTCAGAATCTTTTTCCTTCAGACTCTCCTCGATACAACATCTGAAAAGGTGCATTGATAAATCATTCATAATTACATTTTTTAATCAAAGGTTACCATTTTTGGAGGTGGCTTTCACCAGCATTTTCAGTAGGCTAAATATATTTATACTGCCATCTAAAGGTTGTACAGTTCATAAACATCTGAAAATGTTGCTGCCTCATTGCTCTTCTCATTGCTCCGCATACTGCAGGAAACTAGATTTTTACATTCTTTGAAGATAATATGAATGGTGTTTGTTCATCCAAAAATTGCTGCCAAGATACTACATGATTTTCACAGGGCCTAAAACCTTTTGCCACATGTCAAGTCAAGTCATCTTCATTTATATAGCGCTTTTAACAATGTAGATTGTTTCAAAGCAGCTTTACAGAGATAAACGTATAATTTAAGGTAACAGAGAATGTTTTGGCTTTATAGCGGTTCTTTAATAAAGTTTTTTTACAGCTAAAGTTCATTTTGATTGATTCGCTTCCGTCGCAACGATCATTTGTTATTAAATTAGGGGCCGGCAAGAAGACACCATTCTCTCTACACAGACTTTAAACGCGATCCTGTGAGAAACGCTGATGGCGTTCACATGCGCATTAAGAATTGGTTCTATAGTTATGTGCTTTTGAATATATGTGTGCAGGTTTGTTATTCCCTACAAACCAAGACTAAACAAATTACTGGTGTTTCCTTATAGTTTTGATTCAGAATTTTATTTTATTTGATCAATTCGGGGTAGATACGCAAATTGAGTTTTCCCGACGACGCTTTATCTGTAGAGTGGGAAAGGGATCCTCCATAGGGAGAGACTAGTTGGCACTTCAGCACTGCGTTGTCATCGGGTCCAGGCGAAGGGCCTTCGTCAGATCTGGATATGGCCTGGATCCGGCAGGCTGCGGGAAGACCTCGGGATAAACAAAGACACTAAAATTAGCGTAGATGCCATTCTTCTCATGATGTAACAAGTACATCAGGATTTATGGGAAGTGTTCCCGGTTAATCTATGCAGCCTAACACTGAATTATAGAAGTCTATAATGTATTATGTGAATGCTAGGTCAAAGAGATGTGTCTTTAATCTAGCTTTGAACTGACAGAGTGTGTCTGCTTCCCGGACAATGTTAGGAAGACTGTTCCAAAGTTTTGGTGCTAAATAGGAGAAGGATCTACCGCCAGCAGTCGATTTTAATATGCTAGGTATTATCAACTGGCCGGAATTTTGAGATCGCAATAGATGTGAAGGACTATAATGCGTTAAGAGCTCGCTCAAGTACTGCGGAGCTAAACCATTTGGTGCTTTGTAAGTCATCAGCAATATTTTAAAATTTATGCGATGTTTAATAGGGAGCCAGTGCAGTGTTGACAGAACCCGGCTAATATGGTCATACTTCCTGGTTCTGGTAAGAACTCGAGCTGCTGCGTTTTGAACTAGCTGTAGTTTGTTTATTAAGCGTGCAGGGCAACCACCCAGTAGAGCATTACAATAATCTAGCCTTGATGTCATGAAAGCATGAACTAATTGTTCCGCATTTGTCAATGAGAGCATATGACATAATTTAGCTATATTTTTAAGATGGAAAAATGCGGTTTTACAGATACTAGACACGTGACTTTCAAATGAAAGATTGGTATCAAAGAGCACACCCAGGTTCCTAACCGACGACGAAGACTTAACGTGAACAGCCATCAAGTGTTAGACGGTATTCTATGTTATTACGTGAGGAAGTTTTTTGTCCAATAATTAGAATCTCTGTTTTTTCAGAATTTAGAAGTAGGAAATTACGAGTCATCCAATTTTTTATATCAGCTATGCATTCTGTTAATTTAGTGAATTGGTAAGTTTCGTTAGGTTTTGAAGAAATATAGAGCTGAGTATCGTCAGCATAACAGTGGAAGCTAATTCCATGTTTCCTAATGATATCTCCTAATGGTAGCATGTACAGAGTGAACAGCAGCGGTCCTAGTACTGAGCCTTGTGGTACGCCATACTGAACTTGTGATCGATGAGACATCTCTTAATTTACTGCTACAAATTGATAACGGTCAGATAAGTATGATTTAAACCATGCTAGTGCAATTCCACTAATGCCAACATAGTTTTCTAGTCTATTTAAAAGAATGTTGTGGTCAATGGTGTCAAACGCAGCACTAAGATCGAGTAACACTAATAGAGAGATACAACCACGATCGGATGATAAGAGCAAATCATTTGTGACTCTAACGAGAGCAGTCTCAGTACTATGGCACGGTCTAAATCCTGACTGTAAATCCTCGCAGATATCATTTCTTTCTAAAAAGGAACACAGTTGTGAAGATACTGCCTTTTCTAGTATCTTTGACAGAAAAGGTAGATTCGAGATCGGCCTGTAATTGACTAATTCTACAAGTTGATCCTACAAGTTGCGTTTTTTTAACAAGCGGTTTAATCATAGCCAGCTTAAAGTTTTTTGGTACGTATCCTAGAGACAATGACGAATTAATGATATTAAGAAGAGGATCTATGACCTCTGGAAGCATCTCTTTCAGTAGCTTAGTCGGTATAGGGTCTAACATACATGTTGTCGATTTAGATGATTTAACGAGTTTAGTAAATTCTTCCTCTCCTATAGCAACGAATGAATCAAATTTTTCCTCAGGGAGACTACAATGCACTGCCTGATGCGATACTGTAGTAGACGGTTGCATAGTTATAATTTTGTCCCTGATATTATCAATCTTATAAGTGAAGAAGTTCATAAAATCATTACTGCTGTGCTGCTTGGAAACTTCTGTGTTTGAAGCTTTCTTTTTCATTAGTTTAGCCACTGTTTCAAATAAAAACCTAGGATTATGTTTATTTTCTTCTAATAAAAATAAGCAGATCTAGCAGCTTTTAAAGCCTCTCTGTATGCAATCGAGCTCTCTTTCCATGAGATGCGAAATACCTCTAGTTTTGTTTTCTTCCAGTTGCGTTCCATTTTTCTGGATGCTCTCTTAAGGGCCTGAGTGTGCTCGTTGTACCACGGCGATGGATTATTTTCTTTAATCTTCTTTAAGCGCAAAGGAGCAACTGTGTCCAAAGTGCTGGAAAAGAGAGAGTTAAAAGTTTCTGTTGCAATATCAAGTTCTTCTAAGCTATCCGGGATGCTAAGATGATGAAACTGATTAGGAAGATTATTAATAAAGCAATCTTTAGTGGCAGAAGTGATAGGTCTAACATATTTGAAACACGGAGTCGGCTTTGCAGCCTTTTAAAAAAAAAAAAAAAAATGTAAATCTAAATGTAATTTACACGAGACTAGATAATGATCTGAGATGTCATCTCTCTGCTGCAGAATTTCAACGGCATCAACATCTATTCCATGTGAAAATATTAGATCTAGAGTATGATTACGACGATGAGTAGGTCCTGACACGTGTTGTCTAACTCCAATTGAGTTTACAATGTCTTTAAATGCCAAACCCAATGCATCTTTTTCATTATCGATGTGTATATTAAAATCACCAACAATTAGTACTTTATCTGCAGCCAATACTAACTCTGATAGAAAGTCTGCAAATTCTTTGATAAAGTCTGTATGGTGCCCTGGTGGCCTGTATACAGTAGCGAGCACAAATCTCAAATGTGATTTATCATTTATATACTATATATTTTTACATTAAGCACTAACACTTCAAAAGAATTATATTTAAAACTTGATTTCTTAGTGGTTTTGAAAATATTACTATAAATTACAGCAACTCCTCCCCCTTTGCGTTTCAGACGAGGCTCATGTTTATAACAGTAATCTTGCGGGGTGAACTCATTTAAAGTAATGTAATCGTTTGGTTTTAGCCAGGTTTCTGTCAAACACAGCACATCTAGGTTATTATCTGAAATCATATCATTAAGGCGCAAATATGACGAGCGCAAACCTTAGAAAATCACCTTGCATGATTAATTTAAATACTCTCCTCCCATAAATTTAGCATCTGAAAGGGAAACTCCTACAAAAGCATATGCAATAAGGTCAGCCGCAAAAATAACTGTGTCCCGTCTTTTCAACGCTAATATTTCACTGCGTGTCCAAGTAAATCCTGACAGACACAAAAAGTAGTTAGTAAATCTGTCCCTAAAAGTGCAAAAATAATATATAAATAGCTATCTTTCAAGTACACTTGCGGTATAAAACTACAAAACTAGTAGTTTACTGAGGGTACATTTCAAAGTGTATTTTCGTAAACTACTAGTATACTTATAAGTTAACTTGTAGTACAGATGCAGTACAAATGAGAAACGTAGTTATGAACTAGTTGTGCACTTAAAGTTTACTACTGTTACACTTATAGTACACTTAAACGTATACTTTTATATACTAAAAAGTGGGCCAATTTAGTCCCAAGCAGTATTTAAATAGCACACTTACAAGTTTACTTATATAAGTGTCAGGGTCCTGCCCTGACAGTGTAACCCAGTACATTAATTTGGGTCACTAGTAATTATAATTAATATTAGTTTATTCATATCGCTATGAAACTAATAGTAAGAGAAGAATAAGAAATAAATAGTATTTATTTTATTATAAATAATTCAAAGAATAGAAAAATGTTTCTGAATTAATTTGATTGGTGAGGTGAAAGGTTAGCTCCGCCCTCAGTTGAGAAAAAGTTTCCAGAAAAAAGATCGGTATCAAGCTGAGACGCGACCGGAGATAAGAGATTGTGAACGACACGAGTGATATTAAATCAATTGAGTGAGTTAAGAAAGAATAAACTGTGATAATTTAGCAATAAGTTATTAACAAGCACAATAGATTTATGAGTTATTGGTTCTGTAGAGAGCTCGCGTGTGTAAAGTGCCTCGTGAAAATTGAGCGCGCTGTGCAGAAACTATAAGTTACTGAAGAGATAGGAGAAATGTTCTAATCTTTCCTTTGGAAAATTGCTTTTCTTTTGTTCCTTGATCCATATCTCCTTGGTGAGTACTATTTTCTTTGAGAAGTGTGTTTGACTAATGAGAATATTGTTTTTGTAATAGTAATGTGAACAATGCATCGGTAAATTGGGTAATAATATGAAAAAATGTTGAAAATGTTTTATAATATACTATGTGATTGTATGTAGTTACGTTAAATAATGCAGAGACGTATTATTTGTTGAGATTGTGTATTTTTCTCTATTGGGAAGTGTGTGCCATGCGGTGCTAGCTTGCTAGCTCTGTATATAGATTAATGTGTTAATCGAGCACATGGTGATTAGCATGCATATGTATTTAAATGATTGAAGAGAGTCATATTGATTGTTTAAAAAGGTTTATTTGAATGAGATCTAATAATTGTGTTTGGCTTTGTTTTTCAAGGCCGGGTTTTTTGTTTTGGTATATTTTTTTCTTTTCTTTGATCTAATTCTCTGTTGAGAGTTCCTGAATTGCTGCTGAGGTTCCGTTCCGATTCCGATTCCGTGATTTCTGTCCTGCTGTGGATTTCCTATCCTTGGTTGGACTGGCGAGCCATCCCATCACTTCGTCCCTGGAAACCTGTAAAAAGTGTTGTGAGAAACAAAGTTTCTGAGTGGGTAGGACAGAACTACACACATTGCATATTTTTCCAATTTACCTGGATTTTCCTGAAGACAAGAATTCAAGTTTTTTCTTCTTCATGGACTGAACTGTTTCCATTTTGATGAACATTCTAATTTCTTATTTTTGCAATTGAGACAACAACTGTTGAATCTGAAATTGAAATATTGAGGTTGAGATTTAGAAGAGTGACATTGGGAAATTCTGATTGTGTTTCTCTGGTACATGTCATTTAATTGAAATACTGTATATTTCCGTCATTTAATTGATTTATTTGATTTCATTTCTATAATCATTCCGACAATCAACAAAGAGAAAAAATATACTTACCTTTTATATAATTAATTGCAGTCCAGTAGTCTTGAGTGATTTTGTTCATTTGAATTTGTTATTAATATATATATTCTGCTAGTTTTGCTTCAGTGAGTCGACCCGAAAATCTTCCGAATCTGGTCCATAATCGGAAATTTATAAGATCTAGAAAACGAGCCACGCGCTACATACAAAACTTGGCGAGCCAGCCAGGAGCAAAATTGCAGCAAAGTGTAAAAGTTAAAACTTGATAATCACAAATAGACAATAAAGAGCTTAAGTCAAAAGTAAGAAAAATAAACCCTTTCGCTCTATAGGAAATCAGTTAAACAGGCAGATATGGAAATAGTGAAACGTGAGAACATTAACGTCCAGAAAGCAGTCATTGTAAGTGGCTTAACACTTTCTGACCCAGATTTAGAAATAGAAGACTGCCTGATGAAATATGGGTCCATCAAACGCAACGTAATCATTGACGATCCCAAGTCAGAGTATCACCACAGTGCTATTGTGGAATTCTCACACGAGTCTGCCATGCATAATTTAGAAGCCTCACTGCCTTTGACTATCAGAAGCACACTAGATGCTAATGTTGTGTTCCAGGTACGCAGCCTGAGTAGTGTGTACACTTCTGAAATGGGTGGAAACATCACTGAAGAGTACCTGGAAGAATTGAAGGCCATCGCCAGAGGCAGTGGAAGAACTGTGCAGGAAGTGCTGCAGTGCGAGCTGCAGAAGATATCTGCGTTGATGTTTCCAGAAAATGAACAGCCTGCAAATGACAGCGGTATGCATGTGAGTACCCCTCCACACTTGAATCAAGAATACCAACCATCTGCTAATGTGCAACAGGGGCAAGCAGAAACAACAGTAATGTTCTCACCAGAGATCTCACCATTACTGAGTGTTCCAACCCAAGAACATGAAAACCCAGCCAAGGAAAGCACACCGGCAAAGTCACCTTACCATATGAGGAGCCCTAATGCCAGTGTTGCTGAGACCATGTCTTTGAACATACCTACCAGTGCTTTGAATCCACCCGGAATTCAACGAGTAGTGATGGAGCATGTAGTAAGGACCAGTGATTCCCTGTCGTCTCCACATGTTGCCTTTCGTCTCAAAGCCTTTTCAGGAAGAAGCCCTCGTCCAAGCCATGAACCAGATTTTGACACCTGGCGTGCGAGTGTGGATTTCCTATTGAACGATAAGTCTCTCTCTGATTTACACAAGACTGGGAAGATTCTCGACAGTCTGCTGCCTCCAGCCTCGGATGTCGTCAAGCACATCGGTCCATATGCCTTGCCATCAGAGTGTTTGGAGCTGTTGGAATCTGTATATGGTTCAGTGGAGGACGGAGATGAATTGTTTGCAAAGTTCATTGGTGCCCTGCAAAATCAAGGAGAAAAACCCTCCACTTACCTTCACCGTCTTCATGTGATGCTGAGTGCTGCGATCAGACGAGGTGGTGTTGCTGCAGCTGAACGGAACCGTTGTCTCCTCAAGCAATTTTGCAGAGGTTGCTGGGACAACAGCTTAATCACGGATTTGCAGCTGGAAGGAAAGAGAGTCACATCCCCTTCTTTCGCTGAACTTGTGGTTCTCATCCGTACTGCAGAAGACAAGCAGACCCTAAAAGAAGAAAGGATGAGAAAGCATCTCGGATTAAACAGACAAGCTCCTATTCCACTTAAGTTACGGACAGCGACTCACCAACAGTTTGTGTACTGCAGCGATGTATCTGAAGATTCCACTGACGAGGTGCCAGGCCAGTCAAGTGAAAAGCCGAAGTCAGCCAAGTCCAAAAGCAAAGCTGAAAAGTCTGAAGTCGAAACCCTGAAGAAGGAGGTTGCAAAACTCCAAGCCCAGATCTCCGCAATGAAACCAGAGCCAGTTCGTAAAGAAAAGACCAGTCCTACTGTGGAAGAATTCTCTGAATTAAGGCAGAAGATAGCTGAGCTTCAAGCTCATCTCGTCCCAAGAGTTCAAGGGGAGTATCGAGAGTCTCCAGCTTTAAGCACCTTCCCTGCAAAATACCGACCCAAGCCAATGGAACCTGAGGTGAACAAGGATGCAAGACCCACCTGGCAATCGCACAGCAGACCCCGACCTGGCTATTGTTTTCATTGTGGAGAGGATGGACATCTTGCTGTTAACTGTGAAAATAAACCAAACCCTCGCAAGGTTGAAGAGAAGCGCCGTGAGTTAAGAGAGCGACAGGCCAGATGGGACCTGCAGAACATCTCCAACACTAAGCATTTAAACTGAAATCCGTCTCAGTTGCGGGGCGGACAGAGACGGGAAGAAGAGAACAATGCCCTAAGAAGAATGAATATCGGTTGCACCAGCATGCTCATGAATCTCCACGTTGTGAATTACCTACTGGATTAGTAGGGACCAGATGCACCACCAGGATTCGAATTGAAGGGAGGGAAGTGAACTGCCTTCTGGATACCGGATCGCAGGTGACAACCATTCCCAAGTCCTACTATGATAAATATCTGTGCAAGCACCCCATGAAATCCTTGGAGCATCTTCTTGAAGTAGAGGGAGCCAACGGACAAGCCGTACCCTATTTGGGTTATGTCGAGCTCAACTTAAAGTTTCCCAGACTTGACAAACATACCACAGATTCTAATTGGTACCAACTCGCTTGATGTGTTATATGCCGATTGCACTCAAAGGGGCACGGGTGCTATCAAGTCACTTTGTTATGGCTATCAGGCTGTGATAAATGTGCTGCAGAAGAGGAAATGGCAAGCTTCGAGTGGAACTGTGAGATGTGTGAAGTTAAAGGGGAACCAACAAGAGGTTGTACCGGCAGGGTGCACTGTAGTTCTGGATGGACTAATTCATGTGAAAGGCCCTCTCTTCGAAAAATGGGTGTCAGTTGAACCACCTACAATGTCTTCCTTACCTGGTGGTCTTTTGGTGGCAAGCTGTCTGCACAGTCTACCTTCAAGGCAACGCTTTGCTCAGTTACCAGTAGTAGTGAGGAATGACACTCAAACTGACCTAGTGATTCCCCCGAAGACTGTGATAGCTGAAGTCCATGCAGTCCAGCGAGTGATGAAAAAAGAGTTTTCCAAAGTGGATGCTGGAAGTGAAAAGATGGAGCCAAGTCTGTCAAAGATTCCAATTGACTTTGGAGATTCTCCACTATCGTCAGATTGGAAAGAGAGAATAACATCACTGTTGAATTCCATGCCTGATGTGTTTGTATTACATGATCTGGACTACGGACACACACTGACCAAGTGAAACATCGGATAAAGCTTAGTGATGACACACCATTCAAGCAC
The DNA here is from genome assembly GCF_949319135.1 of Squalius cephalus. Lineage (NCBI taxonomy): Eukaryota > Metazoa > Chordata > Actinopteri > Cypriniformes > Leuciscidae > Squalius > Squalius cephalus. Next base: position 10,542,074 of record NC_137135.1, on the reverse strand, counting down.
AGAGCCAGACCAATTCACCCCCAAGACGTGGATGCAGTCAGGCAGCATCTCCAAGAGCTTCTTGAAGCTGGAGTTATCAGAGAGTCAGAGTCTCCATTCTCATCTCCCATAGTTGTGGTACGAAAAAAGAACAACTCTGTGCGATTGTGCATTGATTTCAGGAAATTAAACTCCCAGACAATCAAAGATGCATACGCCCTTCCTAACTTGGAAGAAGCCTTTTCAGTCTTGACCGGATCAAGATGGTTTTCAGTCCTCCACCTGAAGTCGGGCTACTATCAAATTGAAATGGAAGAGTCTGATAAGCAGAAGACCGCTTTCGTATGCCCATTAGGTTTCTGGGAATTTAACAGGATGCCACAAGGAATCACGAACGCACCTAGCACGTTTCAACGGTTGATGGAACGTTGTATGGGAGATCTCAATCGGAAGGAAGTGCTGGTGTTCATTGACGATTTAATAGTCTTCTCAAGAACTCTGGAAGAACATGAAGCTCGTCTGAAAGAAGTGCTCAAAAGGTTGTGTGAGTTCAAGCTAAAGCTTTCACCTGAGAAGTGCAAGTTCTGCCAAACCTCTGTCAAGTACTTAGGCCACATAGTTTCGCAGAGTGGAGTTGAGACTGATCCAGCGAAAGTGGAAGCCCTCAAAACCTGGCCAAGGCCGAAAACGCTTAAGGAGCTCAGAGCTTTTCTCGGATTCTCTGGTTATTACCGAAGGTTTGTGCAAGATTATTCGAAAATAGTGAAGCCTCTTAATGATCTCACTGCTGGGTATCCTCCATTACAGAAAGGCCGCAAGAAAAAGACAGACGAAGCAAAACAGTATTTCAGTCCGAAGGAACAGTTTGGGGAAAGATGGACGCCAGAATGTCAAAGGGCATTTGATACTGTCATTGCGAAACTCACTTCTGCTCCAGTATTAGGATTTGCTAATCCCAAACTCCCATATGTGTTGCACACAGATGCCAGTACCACCGGGCTTGGTGCAGCATTATACCAAGAGCAAGACGGACAGATGAGAGTCATCGCCTTTGCAAGCCGAGGACTTACCAGGAGTGAAGCAAAGTACCCCGCCCACAAGTTGGAATTTCTGGCGTTGAAATGGGCCGTGACCACCAAATTCAACGATTATTTGTACGGGACTGATTTCACTGTGATAACTGACAGTAATCTGTTGACCTACATCCTGTCCTCCGCAAAACTAGACGCCACCAGCTATAGGTGGCTGTCAAGTTTGTCAACATTCACTTTCAAGATACAATACCGAGCTGGGAGTAGAAATCAAGATGCGGATGGACTATCTAGAAGGCCACAAGAGGAAGTTCCAGATGACCAGGAGACACAAAAAGAGATGGAGAGAATTAGACAGTTCACTCACCATCACCTGACAGAAGACTCTTCAATGATTGTTTCTGCAGAAGCCGTTGAAGCTATCTGTGAACGTCACCATCTTGGTCAGTTGTGTGGTAACCCTGGTTCTTCACATCTTCCTGTGACCTTAGTGGAATCCCTTGCTATTGATGTAGAAGCTTTGCCACAAGCGTTCCAACAAGAGGATACTTATCAGTTCACGGAGATTCCCCAGTTGTCTGAGGAGGACCTGCGGGAAAGACAGAGAATGGATCCAGAAATTGGATTAGTTATCCGACAGCTGGAGTTAAATGACAAGCCCTATTTCAAGACCATTCCACCTGAATTAATTCTATGGTTCAAAGAATGGAATCGGCTGGAGTTGAGAAATGGTGTGTTATTCAGGAGAAGCCAAAAGGAAGGAAACTCGTCATACCAGCTGGCATTACCTGCTTATCTTCGTTCTGCGGTCTTAAGGGAGCGCCATGATGAAATGGGTCACATGGGCATCGAACAGACTCTCGACCTTGTTCGATCAAGATTCTTCTGGCCAAAAATGGCCTCAGCAGTGGAAAAGAAGGTCAAAACCTGCGAGCGTTGTGTTCGACGAAAGACCCTACCAGAGAAAGCTGCTCCATTGGTGAACATCAGAACTAGCCGACCGCTAGAGCTAGTTTGTATGGATTTCCTGTCATTAGAGCCTGACCTAAGTAACACCAAGGATATCCTGGTAATAACTGACCATTTCACCAAGTACGCTGTTGCTGTACCGACACGGAATCAGAAAGCCCAGACAGTAGCCAAATGTCTATGGGACAATTTTCTGGTGCACTACGGATTCCCAGAAAAACTCCATAGTGACCAAGGTACTGACTTTGAGTCTCGCACCATTAAAGAACTGTGCAAATGCGCTGGAATATCCAAGACCAGAACCACTCCATACCATCCGAGAGGCAATCCAGTTGAACGCTTCAATCGAACGCTGCTGCAGATGTTGGGAACCCTGAACAACAAGGAAAAATCAAGATGGAAGGATTATGTCAAACCACTGGTGCACGCAGACAATTGCACTAAGAGTGATGTGACTGGATTCTGTCCATACGAACTAATGTTTGGGAGACAACCACGACTACCGGTTGACCTGGCATTTGGGTTACCTGTCGACAGTCAGTCTGGATCCCATTCCAAGTATGTACAAGATCTCAAGAAGCGACTTGAAGAAAGCTACAAGGTTGCAACGGGAAATGCTTCAAAGGACGAAACGAACGAACGAAACAAAAAGAGGTATGACAAACATGTTGTTGCCTCCACCCTTCAAGTTGGTGATCGTGTATTGGTGAAAAACGTCCGCCTGAGAGGAAAACACAAGTTAGCAGATAAGTGGGAGCCTGACGTTTACATTGTAATCAAGAAGGCAGGAGATTTACCTGTTTACACGGTGACTCCAGAAAGAAAGAATGGACCTCTGAGGACTCTGCACAGGGATCTGCTGTTGCCCTGTGGATTCCTGTCGACACCTGATGAGCCTGTTGAGAGGAAAGTAATTCGTAAACCCAGAACCAGAGCCAGATGTGCTGAGGAACCTAAGGAGTTTGAGAGTGTGAGCGAGTGTTCAGAGTCAGACTATGATCCAGTTGACCATTATGCTCCTGAAAGGTCCTTCGAGATTGAAACCAGAATTCTGTCAAACCCAAAACCTGTTTCTTCCACTGGAAGTAGAAGGACAGTCCACTTACCTGGTGCTGAACCTGTGATGGAAAAGGATAAAGGATGTCCTAGCCCGAAAGAACCCGCTGAAAATGGAAACTTACCTGATATGGAATTCTCCAACGTGCAGAAGGCTGATCATCCTACTTCAGAGGAATCTGTAGAAGGGGACCCATCAGATCTGCCTGAAGTTGAAGTTCTTGATGAAAGTTCGGTTGATAGATCTGGAAATGAAAATGAACCGATGAGGAATTGTGAGAAATTGGATGCTGAGGGTGAACAATCATCTGGAAATGCGCACAGAGAAGGAAGTATCCTTTCCCCTCAAACAGAAAGTGCCACTCCTTGTGACTCTCAACATAACCAGAGTGAATTAACTGAAACTGGAGGAAGTCTTAGACGCTCAAGGAGACAATGTGAACCCCCCAAAAGACTTCAGTACCCGCAACTGGGTAACCCTCTTAGTTTAGTTATCCAATCCCTGCTGTCAAGTCTGAGTACTGTGATTACTACCAATTTGGAAGACCCTTTGAAGTGACTCTGATAGAAATTATCTTAGTGTGAGTATGCAGAGGGACCTGCATATATTCAGGAAGGGAGAGTGTAACCCAGTACATTAATTTGGGTCACTAGTAATTATAATTAATATTAGTTTATTCATATCGCTATGAAACTAATAGTAAGAGAAGAATAAGAAATAAATTGTATTTATTTTATTATAAATAATTCAAAGAATAGAAAAATGTTTCTGAATTAATTTGATTGGTGAGGTGAAAGGTTAGCTCCGCCCTCAGTTGAGAAAAAGTTTCCAGAAAAAAGATCGGTATCAAGCTGAGACGCGACCGGAGATAAGAGATTGTGAACGACACGAGTGATATTAAATCAATTGAGTGAGTTAAGAAAGAATAAACTGTGATAATTTAGCAATAAGTTATTAACAAGCACAATAGATTTATGAGTTATTGGTTCTGTAGAGAGCTCGCGTGTGTAAAGTGCCTCGTGAAAATTGAGCGCGCTGTGCAGAAACTATAAGTTACTGAAGAGATAGGAGAAATTTTCTAATCTTTCCTTTGGAAAATTGCTTTTCTTTTGTTCCTTGATCCATATCTCCTTGGTGAGTACTATTTTCTTTGAGAAGTGTGTTTGACTAATGAGAATATTGTTTTTGTAATAGTAATGTGAACAATGCATCGGTAAATTGGGTAATAATATGAAAAAATGTTGAAAATGTTTTATAATATACTATGTGATTGTATGTAGTTACGTTAAATAATGCAGAGACGTATTATTTGTTGAGATTGTGTATTTTTCTCTATTGGGAAGTGTGTGCCATGCGGTGCTAGCTTGCTAGCTCTGTATATAGATTAATGTGTTAATCGAGCACATGGTGATTAGCATGCATATGTATTTAAATGATTGAAGAGAGTCATATTGATTGTTTAAAAAGGTTTATTTGAATGAGATCTAATAATTGTGTTTGGCTTTGTTTTTTAAGGCCGGGTTTTTTGTTTTGGTATATTTTTTTTCTTTTCTTTGATCTAATTCTCTGTTGAGAGTTCCTGAATTGCTGCTGAGGTTCCGTTCCGATTCCGATTCCGTGATTTCTGTCCTGCTGTGGATTTCCTATCCTTGGTTGGACTGGCGAGCCATCCCATCACTTCGTCCCTGGAAACCTGTAAAAAGTGTTGTGAGAAACAAAGTTTCTGAGTGGGTAGGACAGAACTACACACATTGCATATTTTTCCAATTTACCTGGATTTTCCTGAAGACAAGAATTCAAGTTTTTTCTTCTTCATGGACTGAACTGTTTCCATTTTGATGAACATTCTAATTTCTTATTTTTGCAATTGAGACAACAACTGTTGAATCTGAAATTGAAATATTGAGGTTGAGATTTAGAAGAGTGACATTGGGAAATTCTGATTGTGTTTCTCTGGTACATGTCATTTAATTGAAATACTGTATATTTCCGTCATTTAATTGATTTATTTGATTTCATTTCTATAATCATTCCGACAATCAACAAAGAGAAAAAAATATACTTACCTTTTATATAATTAATTGCAGTCCAGTAGTCTTGAGTGATTTTGTTCATTTGAATTTGTTATTAATATATATATTCTGCTAGTTTTGCTTCAGTGAGTCGACCCGAAAATCTTCTGAATCTGGTCCATAATCGGAAATTTATAAGATCTAGAAAACGAGCCACGCGCTACACAGTCTTCTCTGTCTTGTCTCTGTTCAATATTTCTTAGTTTGTCTTGTGTCTGACCACATGGCTCTGTCTTTGTTTGTGTTGGCCATGTGCTCCTCTAGTCCCTCCTCCTTGTTTCCCATTAACACACCCCCTTGTTTTGTCCTTGTTGAGTCCTCTTTGCTTGATTGTGTTAACCTGATCCTCATGTGCTGTCCCCTTTATATTGTGCCTCTTTCCCTCATGTCTTTGCTGGTTTGTTGTGTGCATTTATTGTGTGCATGTGTGTGTATTGCTCATCTTGTCAATCAGTGCTACATTTAGTGTCTCTGTCAGTTCTAGCTTTGTATTTATTTTCTTTAGATTTTTTTTTCAGTGTTTTTCTTTGTTTCTGATTTTTAGTCTAGTCAAGTTCTATTCTTTATTTTGTTCTAGTTCTGCCAAGCTTTATTTTTGGTTTATCTCTTGTTTTTGCTTTTGTTAAATCTGCAGTCCGCAGTTTTCCCTCTTTGTCGCCACCTCTGTTCGAAATCTGCAATTGCAGTTATTCGCGGAATTATCAACTTTATGTGCATTGTGCCTCGGCATGGCACAGCGCGGATGAATCCAATGTTTTGAGGAGAATGTACGGCTGTCAATCACCGCGCTGGTGGTGTGGATACTGTCATTCGCAAACACAGATTCTACTTTTTGGAAGTATGTGAAGTTATGTTGGTACATAAGAATTTTCAACGGAAAATGACGTCTGAACAAGTAAGTAACATCCACTTTTGTTCTGACCAACTAAGGGGAAAAAAGCATTTCAGTAAATCGCGGCGATTAAATCTAACGATCGCTTATCATATCACCTCAAACCGTGCAAATTATACTTTGATCTCAAATTGTTATGTTCTCAAATTGTTAATGTTAACAACATCAGCATTGCGTGAATACATTTAATGCCCTTCCGATATTTGTCCTTGTTTTCGCATGGGCCCAGTTGCAGTCTCTTTTTTTTCTCCCAAGTCCGAAGTCTTTCGCATTTTACAACGGGTGAATCTCCAGTTGTCACTCCACCACCTACATCCTCACACGCAACATGGCCTACAAGCCGAGACACCTTCTTTATGTGTACAGATGTGACGTAATGACACAAAGACATGCTCCAATTTCCCACGGAAATCCACAAGTACCACTGGAATTAAAAACATTATTACAAGCTTACCATTTTGAATCGAGCTAGGGCAAGCAGATAGTTTTGAACACTGGCTGGTTATGTACTTTCTCAAAAAATTATTTTGGATAGTTTTTAACCCAAAAAATATACGGACTGCAGCTTTAACTAATCTTTTATTAATATTCTTCAAGGTCCCTTCAAGGTTGCAGTCTTGTTTTATTTTGTTGTTTGCTAGTTCCAGTTATTCATTTATAGAATTTATTTTATTTTATTTTATTTTTCATTTTCTATAGCTTGTTATATTTAGTTTCTTATTTAGTTTTCTGGTGTGCTAGTTTTGTCAGTTGTTCTAGTTTTTATTTTGCTCTTGTTTTTTGTTATATCTTGTTGTCTTGTCTTCTGTGTTGGTTTCTGCCTGCTCCCTGAGATTCCCCGTCAGCTGGTTCTTTCTGCCTGGCAGTTAGACTGGTTCAGAGTCTGTGTGCATTAAGTATCAGATCTCTGCTTCATTGTGCTTTGCCCTGGCTTCACCACAACCATCTGCTTGGGATGGCGAAATTAAGCCTTATGAAGCTGAGGCTTTCCTCTAAATGTGCAGAGAAAAGATTTGAAGTCTCAGAGTATCGATTACAATGCCATCTAGTGGATCATAAAATGCACAACAGCCGGTACTTGGGATGAAGCATCATTGATGAAAAACCCACCTCATTGATGTAATTCTACTCTGGAGTGCACAAATAAAATCATGACAAGCTTTTACCCTGTGATAATATATTTGATGTACCATAATGTGGTAATTCATTATAATATAAGTCAATATTAGTCCATTTATTACAATAAAATACTATTTAGCTATGTTGTGGGTGCTCATGGTAAGCATGCAATTAAAAGATTTTTAAAACTAAAAGACGTGTATATGACATGTATTTGGCATACAATTAATTGTATTGTAATAGCATTGTCTATATTATTTCTTCAACTAGTATAGCAGTATATTTCATATTAATGTAACTTCAGAGAAGTTGGCAAATGCTTTTATCCACTTGCTTTTGTTACAAAGGTGTAAAAATCAAATAAGAAAATAATATGTGATGCGATCAAGAATTAAATGCACTTATGTAACTGTGAGTGAAGAAGAATGTGGGCACAAAAATGTATATTTTAGTGATTTTTATTGAGAAATAAGCTTTTTGATACTGTTTGGGCTGAGCCTATTTCTCCTATTGGACAATATCCCTTCCCCTGCCTTTTAGTGATAGGATTTATGGCTCTTTGAGGGGATCCGGATCTTGGCGATCCGTTCCTTTCAAAGAGCCGTTCAAAAGAATGGCTCTTTTGGCTCTTTTTAAATATTTAGTCAGTTTTAAGAAGCCAGCTTGGGGGGATCTCAGTTTATCCTGGAAATAATCACTGGGAGGAATGATGAGGTGAGATTTGTAGTCAAATAATTAAAACTCAGATATCACACACCAATATCTGAGTTTGAATTATTCTGAAATATTGATTATTACCTCATTTGTCATGTGTGGACTATATTCCATAGGGTTGCACAACATCCCTCTGCTTAGACAGTGACATCACTATTTTGGATTTACCTTTAGTACAAAGTGTGTGTATGTGTAAAGCTACGTTGACTTATGTTATTCATACAATACCTAGGCTACTCACAAATAAACATCAAAAACAAAGCCGGCTGCAATGAATTTCAGTGCAAAACAGCTTTAACTACAAACACTTCCACACAAGAACATTGTTATCACACAAGAACATTTTGATAGAAAACAAAAAACAAAAAATATTTAAAGTTTTAAATATATACTGTAGATAAAATTAGAATAAATAAAATGGAAATGTCTACATACAGTCCATGCATGCACAACTATCATCATGCTGTTACACCTGTAGCACCCCTGCGCTGGGTGCGCCCCTCCCCCTATAACTGTTCTGTCTCGCGGAGGAGCTAATTTGTGTGCATCTGTGTGAAACACGCATAGGAAAAAAAGAACGACAGAAAGAACGGCTCCCCTCTAGCCGCGACTCGGCTCCCATCGTTCATGTTTATGAGCCGTTCAAAAGAATCGGTTCGTTCGCGAACGTCACAACTCTACTGCCTTTGAAAACACTCTCTCACTGGGTACAGAGGAGGCTGGTGTACACAAAAACTGCAGTGCCATTAAATATAGATGGGGGAACGCATGTTTTTGTTCTTTCCAGTATTCAAGTGGATCGTGGGTTCTTCGTATGTTAGTTCCCTTTCGAAAGCTACAATCGATGCTGCGCTGCTCAGAGCATTGAGAACGTCTTTAGTCGTGACCAGCTGTGAATATTGTGTGTAACACGTCAATAGAATTGACCCGGAGGTAATATAGCCTCGGTCGATGACGTCAACGGCGCGCACCCGCACACGAGGCTATAAATAGATGAGCCACAGGTGCATCATCAGGTCTTTTGTCTTCAGACCATTCTGTGCATGTGTGAACGTCAAAACCCTCTCTATCTCTCATCTGTTCTCAGATCTTTGCTAGGAGTTAGTTTTTGTCAGGCAGTGTGCAGAAAATTCTCATTCTCAAAATCTTTTTCTCTCACGTTACAACAAAGAGTTTAAAAAGTAAAAAAAGAAGAGAAATGAGTCAACAAAACAGTAAGAGTTGTGTTCCTCCATGCTCCCGTCCCATGTCTGAGCTGGATACACACGATTACTGTTTTGTTTGTTTGGGGGAAGTATGGATCTCGTATGGATCTGCATGACGAGCAAGAGACGGGTCCGTCCCTTTCGCTTGCTGCGTCACCAGATCCACGCATCCCTTCTCGTGATCTCGAAGCGCGCTCCGGTGCTTCTTTGGTTCACGAGGGGGATGATATATCTCTTGGGTCTTCGGACCACGAGCAGCCCGCCTCTGAGCATTCCTCTCACGATAAAAGATCTGTCGAGGAATTGCTCGAGGTGGTTACTCGCGCGGTGGCCAGGTTACAGCTTGACTGGCCACCTGAACAAGAGACCCCCAAACGTAGTAAGCTAGAGGATAGGTTTCTGTCCAGTGGCAGGGGGGAGAGACCACAACATCAGTCTCTTCCCTTTTTCGAGGACCTCCATGATGAGCTGTCTAAGTCATGGAGTAAACCATATACTTCTCACGTTCTTTGTGCCTTCGACGTCGACTTTTTCGACTATCGTGGGTGCGAAGTCGCGGGGGTATACGGAGATGCCTCGGGTTGAAGAGACGCTCGCGAGCTATCTCTCGCCCGAAGCTGCATCTTCGATTAAGAAACCTACCCTCCCCACTAAACCATGTAGAGTAACATCATCAATAGTGGGAAAAGCTTATCAAGCTGCAGGTCAGGCTGGTGCTGCACTGCACACTATGGCGGTGTTACAGGCGTACCAGGTTGACCTGTTGAAGGACTTGAGTGTGGGCAGTACCATCGACGAGGAAGCGTTCTCTGAGCTTCGTCGAGCCACAGACTTGTCTCTCCGTGCGACCAAGCAAACGGCCCGTGCCATCGGCCGTTCTATGTCGGCTTTAGTCAGCACGGAGAGGCATCTGTGGCTTAGTTTGACTGGTATTAAAGAGAAAGATCGATTGTTTCTTTTAGACTCTCCTGTTTCTCCATCTGGCCTGTTTGGCGATTCGGTTAATACGGTTGTCACCAGGTTTAAGGAAGTCAAAAAACACGAAGAAGCATTCGTTCAGTTCCTTCCTCGCCGCACTCAAGGGGAGGGGCCGTCGGCCACCCAGCCTCACCCCGGTCCTTCAAAAGCCAGGGAGGTCAAAAAGCAGAGCGTGGCGGACCGTGCTCCCCCTCGTAAAGACTGGGGACAGGCTCGCCGCGCTCAGCAACCTCCCAAGCCAGACCTCAGGACTATCATTAACAGAAAGCGAAAGTCCTGATGGTCTGGCGCCCAATATGGTGGGGGTAGCCCCCCACGGGATGGGGCGCTTTCAAGATCTTTTCGCCCCTTCCCGTTACCCTCACAAAACCTCTCCATCCCCGCCACCTCTCGTGCTTCGGGGGGCAGCGGTTTCCAGCGAAATGTTAGATGTTCCGTTGTTTCCTGCCGTCACTCAGGACATCTAACATCCCCTCAAAAGGAAGTGTTAAAATTGATACCACTCTCAGAGAGTCTGGCAGCGTGGAAACTTCTGCCAGGCGTTTCTGCGTGGGTATTAAGCACAGTACAGATAGGATACAGAATCCAATTTATTCGTCGTCCTCCGCGTTTCAACGGCGTGGTCTCCACTTCCGTGAAACCGGAGCTGATGCACGTACTGTCACAAGAGCTGCAAACTCTTCTGAGCAAAGAGGCCATAGAACATGTTCCTCTTCCAGAGAGAGAGAGTCGGGCTATTAAAGCAGATACTTCCTGGTTCTCAAAAAGGATGGGGGACTCCGTCCAATCTTAGATCTTCGAGGCTTAAACCATACAGTCAAAGCGCTCAAGTTCAAGATGTTAACCGTCAAGACGGTCGTGTCGCAAATTCAACATCAAGATTGGTTCGTCACGATCGATCTGAAGGACGCATATTTTCACATAGAAATATTGCCACAACACAGGAAATTCCTGAGGTTCGCTTTCGGGGGCGAAGCGTACCAATTCGGCCTAGCCTTGTCACCCCGCACATACACAAAATGCATGGATGCAGCACTGACTCCAGGGCATTCGCATTTTGAATTACATCGACGATTGGTTAATACTACCACCATCGCAAGAGATGGCGCTCCAACACAGAGACATTGTGTTAGCTCATCTAGTTTCTCTAGGGTTGAGACTCAACACCAAGAAAAGTGTTCTTTCTCCTGCCCAGAGAACGACTTATCTCGGGATCGTTTGGGATTCGATCACGATTCGGGCACAACTGTCTCCCGCTCGAATCGAGACCATTCGGCAGACCATGAGCTAGGGCTAGGCCAAGATCGCACTGTTCGTCAGTACCAAAGAATGTTAGGTCTCATGTCGTCAGCATCCACGGTGATTCCTCTGGGGCTGTTGCATATGAGACCGTTTCAGTTGTGGCTAAAAGCCAGAGGATTTCATCCAAGAGCCAATCCTCAAAGGCAAATAACTGCTGGATTCTGTACTCACCATTGCTGTTCTGTGAACAGAGAGATCCCGTTATCCGCCGCTGCATTCTGCCATTGCTGTCCTGTGGTAAGAGAAGACTCAGTTATTAACTGCTGGATTCTGTACTCACCATTGCTGTTCTGTGAACAGAGAGATCCCGTTATTCGCCGCTGCCTTCTGCCATTACTGTCCTGTGGTGAGAGAAGACTCAGTTATTAACTGCTGGATTACTCACCATTGCTGTTCTGTGAACAGAGAGATCCCGTTATCCGCCGCTGCCTTCTGCCATTGCTGTCCTGTGGTAAGAGAAGACTCAGTTATTAACTGCTGGATTCTGTACTCACCATTGCTGTTCTGTGAACAGAGAGATCCCGCTATCTGCTGCTGCCCTGTGAAAGAAAGGTGACACTCAGTTTTCTGATGCTGGCCTGTAAAAAGAGAAAGCCCACTGTCTGCTGCTACCCACCTGTAGTCCCTTGTGTCCTGCCCACCACCTACTGTTGTCTGCTGCGCCTTATCTGACGGTCATTGTGCTCTGCCCACCACATACTGTTGTCTGCTGCTCTTCATTGGAAGGTCCTGGTCCTCTGTCCAATCCCCCCACTGTGGTCCTACAAGCGGAGATACCCAGTCTTCCGCTGCTATTTACCTGAAAGCTAACGCCTTTTGTGTACTTTGGTGTAGCTCCTCCGGAGTGGTGGTTGTTCTCTGCCCTAGCGGTGACACAAACACACCTATTTTGATTATGAGGGTACATGAATTAAAAAATAAAATCATGTGCATGGATAAATCATTTCATAATAAATACTCCAATATTCCATAAAAAAAAAAAGATTGGTGGTGGAAGTGGTGGAAGATTGCCAAAATGGTAAAGTTATGGAAGATTTTCTAGATTTAGAGAACCTAATGATGGAGTGTTGATGATGGAAATGCAACAAGAATGGATATGGCATCAGGGATATGTTTTTAGATTTAACTTTTATATCTCAAAATCTTGAATAATACTCCAATGGGTAGTGATCACTTCCCTATAATATGCAAATTAGGGGTGGAAGTAGATATAGCAAATAGAGAAATAATACATAGGTGAAAATTCAAAACAGTAGATTGGAATATTTGTAATGAAACAGGTGAAGAAAAATTGCTTGCTTTAAATTATGTAAATTAAGATATTAAGGAATTAAATGATAACATATGTGCAGTTGTTATTGATACTGCAGAAGAGATTATTGAAAAAAATACAGAAAAGTGTAAGAAGAAAGCAGTCCCCTGGTGGACAGAAGAATGTACTAAAGCAATAAGGGATAGAAAAAGTGCATTAAGAAAAGAAAGGACAACATGGTAACACTTTACAATAAGGTTCATTTGTTAACATTAGTTAATGTAAGTAACATGAACTAACAATGAGCAATACATTTGTTACAGTATTTATTGCATTAACTAATGTTAAAAAAACAACCTTTGATTTTAATAATGTATTAGTAAATGTTTAAATTATTATTATCTGAGAGTAATTAATGCTGTAAGAAGTATTGTTCATTCTTAATTCATGTTAAAGTTAGTTAACTAATGTTAACTATTGACCCTTATTGTAAAGTATCTGCGAAACATTGGAATATATAAAAAGATATAGACAAGTAATCCCACCGGTCACAATAGTGACCGTAAAAAAGTGTTTCATTTCTAAGGCTATAAAAATGTTACTAAATGATCTATCAATGCATTTCCAGCAGATATTGAAATAATAAAGGGTCTCAATGAAATATGTGCAGTGTCGCATGTTTACTGTAAATTGCCACATGACCAGAGCTGTTTATTTCCTGTTTGCGCCAAGAGAAGAGGATGCCAGCAAGAAAGCTCCCAAAGAAAAGGTTATTAAAGTATGTTAACATAAAGATAGGACATAGATTTTTGGTACATATCATGTTTAAGGTGTCTAGTATTGATATATGCATTTGCAATTACTCAACTTTGTTTAATGTGTTCATAGAACTCACAAACATGTCAACGGCAACAATAGTGACCGGTGGGATAATCCATTGTATCTACATACTAATACACATAGGCTAACTGTTCTACCTTACTTTCTACCTAATTTCACACACACACAAACACACACACACACGGTCACGTCTCTTCTGATGTCTGATCTCCACACACACACACACACACACACACAGAGACAGAAACTCTCTCACACACACACACACACACACACACACGGTCACGTCTCCTCTGATGTCTGATCTCCACACACACACACACACACACACACACACGCACACACACACACACACACACACATAAACACACACACACACACACACACACACACAAACACACACACACACACACACACACACACACACGGTCACGGTCATGTCTTCTCTGATGTCTGATCTCCACACACACACAGAAACACACACAGATACAAACACACATACATAAACACACACACACACACACACTCACACATGGTCACGTCTCCTCTGATGTCTGATCTCCACACACACACACACACACTCACACACACACAGACACAAAAAAAAAAAACACATACACACACACACAAAAACACACACAAACACACTGCACAGGTCAAATAGACCTATATTAAATCAATACAATGGTTGATACAACACAGTATCCCACTGGTCACAATTGTGACCGACCATAAAACACACTTTTTCACACACTTTTCCATGAAAATTTCAAAAAATTATGATTGATTGTTTCAAAGGGATACTAATGACACATGATTTGGATATTTTTGTGTCTGGGAAAAATTTGGGATTAAATGGGTTAAATAAATTGTAAATAGCGATTAGAGAACAGAGGAGGGCAGCAATACGCCATAGCTGCGTCTAGCCTGCCGGAAATTACAAGAAGAAGAAGAAGAGGCAGGAACTTGAATAGGACAATGTCAACATTCTGGTCCAGTCAGTCAGTGAGGGAGGGTTTATTTAGTGAGCAGCATCTGGAAGGGCCTCTCCTCTTCACTTTATAGTTACATCGTGTCTAGAGTCACAGACTGAAGTAACTGCAGGCTTGTGCTGACAGCTCATGCATAGGCCTACTCATGATAAACTGATGGAGGAGCTCAGGTAAGAGAAATATAGCGACAAAAATGTTATTTCAGTCAGTCATTGAAGACTCGCTGTAATACAGAATTAATTTATCTATGTATGTGAACAGACATGCAGAAATACAGAGTTTAAGCTTTTTGAAGATGTTCGGATGTGTTTCTGTTTGCTCCCCGGTACTTGTTTGTCAGTGTTTGACGCTGTTTACCACATTCATGTGTGTTTGTTTGACTGTAAGTTTACTTTCTGTTCTGCCGGTCAGTAGTGAAGGTGACACGGGTGAGCAATGACAGAATGACAGCTCAACCTCATTTGCGTCTCTGACTGGTTCAAAATACAACATTTGCATTTACCATGGTAACAATAGCTTTCCTTATATCGTTTTCGTAGTTTCCATGTAATGCTAAAGTAATTATTTCAATTACTGTAGAAGTGTACTAAATGAACATGGGGAACTCCCTAAGAATCTTTCATTATCTTTGTTGTTTTATACGATGACAATGCACTCAAATTTGTATAGTGTATGGTTATGTGGTGAAATCTATGGTTACCATGGTATATTGTAAATTGACTGTGCAAATTTGCTTTTTGTGTAATAACCATAATTTTTTTCATCTTAAAGTATACACATTTAAAATACTAATAAATTACCAATGGCAATAAAATACAAAAATGTACTCATTGTGTGTGTGTAATATATATATATATATATATATATATATATATATATATATATATATATATAATTTATACTTGTATATTGTTTCATTTCATATTACTTGATATTATATTGTTTTAATATGATTTTTCCCTTCTCTCTATTAAGGTAGGATTGGCTGTAAAAGCAGGACATTTCAGAAAAAAAAAGAAAAAAAATCAAAACTCCTGCAGCCATTTGCTTTGTTCTCTCAATTATTTCTTTGTCTTTTTTGTGCCATAGTTCAAGGCTTAAAAATGGATGCTTCTCTTCTTGAATATCCTCTGTCGTCCCCAGCATCACCTGTCCCCACTGCGTTCTCTGCGTCTGGGCACACCATCCATCCAGTGTCCTCTTCTTCAAAGCCTAGCTCCTCCTCTTCAGCAATGACTCCACCCCCACACCTTGCCTCACAGACAGGTCGATCCCAGCTGAATGCAGCCAGCACTGCCTTTCCAGGACAATCATCTTTTCCTCCACAGGGTACAGATTCACTTTGTTTACCAGCACACAATTCATGCTCATAATCAACCCCATCTTATGGGAAAATATAACTATTTAATGAGGTGGTGATTCTGTATAAATTTGTACAATGTGAATCATACAAAAACATATGGTTATTAGAAAAAAGTATGCATGAAAGTCCACCCCTAAACATACCCAAGCACCGCTACAAATTCTAATGACTAAAAATCTAGTATATTCCCATTCATATGCAAGTTTTTTTTTTTAGTTCACTTCAGTGATCAGAAACAAACTATCGGTTTCACTGGGCTCTAAATATGAAGTGACACACCAGCCAGTGATGCGCGGGTTGATCCGAAATGAGCGGGTGCCTGCGGTCACCCGCGGTTACCCGCGGTTACGAGTCATCCAAAAATATTTTTTAATGATATTCGGGTCGCGGTCGGTCGGGTCGTTTGTAATAAAGATGCCAATTAAACCTTTGTAATTTATACAAGAGAGCATATGAGCGGAGTGGAGCGGTGAGAATCTCCGCTCATCATCGCTCACGGAAATGTTCGCTCCCCCGCTCAAAGCTACATCAGGCCGCTCCGCTCATCATCGCTCAGCGCTCAACGCAGTTTGCTCCGCGCTCCACTCAAATCGCCCCCCGCTCGCTCCAAAAAACGAAAAAAAAATAAATAAATCTACATGTATATAACTTTTAGCTTAGACCACAGCCTTACCTCCTAAAGAACTAATGAGCAACAACAACATTTTTCAAATAGAAATGTTTTATTTCAAATTACAAATTAGACCTATGTAAGAAGGAATATAGCCTACGTACACAAAGTCCTGTAAAATTAAACGAATAAATGGGCCTAATAATATAAATAACAATTATATAAACAAAAATATAGCCTACATACAAATTTTAAAAGTAAATTTAGCCTACTATTAGGCCAGAATTTTGATAAGTGAACTTTTGCACAACGCGCACGATTAAAATTTAAATGGGCGTATCCATTGTACACACAAACTGCTGTAAAATAAAACGAATAAATGGGCCTAATAATATAAATAAAATTTATATAAATATATAGGCCTATAATTTATTTATATGAAAAAATATACATTAACGTTTTAAAAGTAGGCTAAATTAGCCTAACTATTAGGCCAACATTCTTATAACTGAACTTTTGCGCAGCGCGCAGGATTAAAATTTAAATGGGCTTGTATCAATTGTTTGAATATTACGCTATATTTAATTTACTTTGTTACAGGTTACCATATTCAATTTGCTAACCTTTTGCTTTCTTCCCAGCGTGTTCACATCACAGTGCATGTTTACGAGAGATGTGTCTTTTTAGATTCCAAAATGAATCTTTACTGACTGGAATGATGTCTCCACATTCGTTTTCTTCTACCACATTATAGTTAGTTTTATATTATAGTAGCCTACACCTGTGACTTCTTATTTTCCTTTTTGAAGTAGCCTACTTTTTGAACTCCATTATTGAGCCGAGTTTTGACTGAAAATAGAATCCATCTTGCAGTCATCAACAGTAAGACTGAGTCAGGCTTGACTGAGCATGCTTCAGAATCGTGGTGTGCGCGGAGCGAAATTGGAGCGGGAAATAGGGCGACGCTCCGTCCTTTTAAAAATGCCGCTCTGCGCTCTGTCCAAAAATGCGGGTCATGAAGCGGGTCGGGTACAATATTTTCTACTTTTCTTTTTGCGGTCCGAGTTGCGGGCGGGTTAGTTGAAAACGTCGGTCGGGTGCGGGTTGTTTATACATTGACCCGCGCATCACTGACACCAGCCAAATTCTAATAGCCATCCATCACTATGGGAAAGACCTGAGAATACATTAATGATTTGTCAAAAGGTTGTTGAGCTATATATGTGTGTGTGTAGAATAGTGATCGACCGATGTATCGGTTTACCGATATTTTTCCCGATATTTAAGCATTTTCCCATAATCGAGTATCGGTTTTGTAATATCGGATTCGCCGATAAACGGCGCCATCTTGTGGCCGTTTTGAGAATTCCGCCATTGCAGTCCGCGTCTGAGGAGATCAGTCAACAACAACTCTGTGCACAGGTAAAGCATATGTTCTGCTTGCTTTGCTTTAATTATTCAACTTTATTTAACATAACAGACATGCAGAAATGAGATTTGAGACATAAATGCCTGATATAGTTTAGTTATGCAGCTTGGCTCTAAAAAATTGTGACGAACTCATGGAGTCACGTAGCGTAATCCTTCATGTCCTGCCCCAATAAAGACGCAACTTTACATGAATTAAATAAAACAGACATGAATGAGTGCATGTTGAAAATAAAAGCGCTGAATTTAATTCTCTATCTGTTGTATTTGATCACCATTAGTCTCGGAAAAAAAAGTTCGTTCATACTGAGCACTCACTGGGTTGATGACAGGAATGCTCAAGCACGGCCACTGAATGAAACTTTTGACAAGATTATCTCGTTTAAACACCCTAAATTATATTATCATTTACTACATAACCATTATTTCGCTAATACAAATCTAAATAAATACCGCTCTGTGGAAATTAATTATTTATTATCTCCACGCGCGATCGCGGTTGAGTAGCCTAAGTTATATTTCTGTGTAAATGCATAGATAAAAAGCACTTTGTCAGAAAGGATTTCATGATCTAGACCGACAAAAACATTATTAATAATTAATAACATAGTTGGAAAATGCAAATATGCTGTTTTGTTTGTTACTTTCCTGACAATGTTATATTCCAGCTAATATTATTCAGTGAATTAATATTACCCAGTGAATTATTCCTCACTCTTTAAACCTATTAAACGGCACACAAACCATCTAAAACTATTTAAAATGAATTACATTTCAATACAAAATATAATACAAAAAATACCTCCAACATGTGGAACCACTTAAAAATACATCACTCAACTATCTTTGAATATATGTTAGAATAATTTTTGTGCTTTATTTTTTACCTCATCAAAGCTTTTATTTTTAAACAAAGACACTTAGTAACAGTGCACTTTATTTTTTGGACTCAGACCCCTCTATTTATTTGTGTATAAATATAAAGTTTTTTTATGCAAGGAGGGAGTGATTGTTATAAATAAAATGGTTTGTTCAGTTCATTTGTGTTGTAATAATTGTGTCAAAAACAGAAGTATAACAGTAAATAAATATCGGTTCTGCATATCGGTAATCGGGCACATAAACATCCAAAGTATCGGTATCGGTTATAAAAAATCAATATCGGTCGATCACTAGTGTAGAAATCTCAGTTTATCATTAGATATGCTGGAACTGCATTGCTTAAACACCCGATATACTTTGAACAGTTGCAGATAGAGTGGTGTAGGCAGTCGTCCTAAAGATCTGATTTAAAAAAATATTTTTGGAAATCTGCTGTGAACAACTTAAAGGTATGGTGGATCATCAAGACTATTGGTCCTCTTAAGTGTCAATCATTCTGGTGATATGTTTATGTAAGGCCGTCATACGTGCTCGTGCACACGATTCACACGATGGCGTGCGCTCAAAACACAGGTTGGGCTTCCCACTGATGCCTCAGTCGCGAAGTTTCTACTTGACAGGTAAAGTTTGGCATGCTATTTGGAGAAATCCATTTAAAATCACTGCTAGTAAAAGTTAATGTAAGCTATGATTAGCTCGTGCGTACGTTTAATAGGCGTTCCCTCTTGGGAGCAGGTAGAGTGTTGCGCATGTGCATTTTTTCAAAAAGTGGAGAGGGCGGTTCTTTTCTAAAATTCGGGAAAATCCTCCGCTATACCTTTAAGTACAAACTGGACTGGTTTGCTTTAATATAATTGAATTGAATTGAATGTCTTTATTGTCATTGCACTTAGCTGTACAACGAAATTCTTAAAGGGTAACTCTTGCCAAAATGCAACCTAGGGTCTTTTTGTTAATCTACCCGAGGCAAACTTTCGTTTAAATGCATAATTAGAATGGAAACGCCACTTTTAAGTTTGACCGTATTTTTGTTTTCTGTCAAATTGCCTTTTGAATGGGAGTGCTTGGGGCACTTCTATGAAAGCATGAAAAATCACTATTTTTAAAACACTAAGAAGGCTCAACACAACATGAAACTTTGCTCAAAGTATCACCAGGGGCTCTACACATCAACTCGAGCATAGAGAACATTGTTTGTGCACACAGAGTTTACTAAAAATCAAAAGTTTACTCCCATTCAAAAGGCAATTTGACCGAAAACGAAAATACGGTCAAAATTAAAAGTGGCGTTTCCATTCTAATTATGTCTTTTAATGAAAGTTTGCCTCGGTTAGATTAACAAAAAGACCATAGGTTGCATTTTGGTGAGAGTTACCCTTTAAGTGCAACTCCTTGTGGTAAAATTAACACACAAGCACAACACAACATACAACTCAACATAGCTGCAAGAAATAGAAAATAAGCAGTAGAAAGTATATTGCACAATCCCATGTGTATAAACAATCAATGTTTTGCACAGTCCATACTTATACATGCATATTTGTTGTGACAGTACAATGTGAGTGTAAGGCTGTTTGTGTGTGTGATTCTTTTCATTTTCCAGGTGAAATCCCAGAGGAGCTAAGCATTGATGATCTTAAACAGAGGGCCAAGAATGGGGATGCAAAAGCACAGACAGAGGTCTGAATGCCACAAAAACACACTCGCACTATACATTGTTTTAGTCATTTGAAAACTTACACTGTTGTTGGACAGATTGGTAGATATTACCTGAAATTAGCCGAGCAAGAAGACGAAGAAGTAAATTCTGTCACCGCGGTAACATGGCTAATCCAGGCGGCGAAAAATGGACGGAACGATGCAGTGAAGCTGCTACAACACTGCCTTCGTGACAGGAGGGGTAAAGCAGATACTTATATCTAGATTGTATACATATGACATTCCTTTCTCTATACTTACATTTAGACAGACTTTATAGTGTGTGTGTGTGTGTGTGTGTGTGTTCGCGCCAGGCATCACAGCTGAGAACAGAGAGGAGGTGTGCTCCCTGGCATGTGAATCCCGTTTTCAGCGCAGTGTAAGGAAAGCAGCTCTGCTCATGTACTGGAAACTCAATCCAGAGAGGAAGAAAAACATCACTGCCTCTGAACTTCTGGAAAATGTCAGCAAGATCAACTCTGAGACAGGTGAAACTTATGTTGTTGTGATCAACCAATTTGGATAATGCTGAAGGAATAGTTCATCCAAACGTGAAAATTCTGTCATTACTCTTATTGTTCTCAACCTGTACACTGTTATTATTTTTCTGAGGAACGGCAAATATAAAAATTAAGAATCTTCATGCAGTTATCCATTAATCAACAGGGTCGACTGTAACTATCTTTTGAACATATGTTGTGTTTTCCTCTAGATGGTGCTCCCAGCAGCCCTCTCTCAAGCCCAGCACAGAAACAAAGAAAAGTTTTGGAGAGTTTGGTCGCAAGAGATGGTGAATTCATTGTGTTATCTTTGCAGAGTCAAAAATGTTTTAGACTTATATTACATATTTGGTAATATGAATATAATAACCTGAATCTGTGTATTTTTGCTGTGGCAGGGGCTGAATATGTTGGTGTAGAAGAGTTTGTTGAGTATACTAAACAATATGCTGAGGGTATTTCACCAACACCTGCCATGGAAGCAACAGGGGATGATGATGATGATGATGATGATGAAGGGCCAGTAAAGAACCCTGATGAATTGCCTTTACATCAGAAGGTGCCATTATTATTTCTGCTTGAAATGGTAGAACTTGGCAAGCTTACTTATTGTGTACTGCCTACATGGCCAGCTGTCCACACAAATCCCGCCCAAACTAAAGTGGAATCTCCTGAGTAATTGTTATGAGATGCTTTTCATGGACAGCTACACACAGGATGTTGGCTAATGTGCCGATACAGTATAAAACACCTATGTACTGGATGAAATGATAGACCTTTAATTTGATAGAAAATGTCTCCGGTTACATCTGTAACCCTGGTTCCCTGAATAGGGAACGAGACGCTGCGTTGAGATGCTGTGGGAACGCCTTTGCGTAATTGCGTCAGGAAGCAAGTGAGAAATCGGTCCAATGTTGTGACGGAATGTCATTGGCAGGTGATGTCATGATCAGAAAACTATAAAGCACACCCAGACCAAACAGCGTTACCTTCTGATAGGCTGAAGCAAGTCGATCACAGGCATGCAGGTATGGCAGGGAAACGCGTCGTCTCGTTCCCTTTTCAGGGAACCATGGTTACAGATGGTACCATGGTAACCGGAGACATTCCCTCTTTTAAGGGAACTAGCGCTGTGTCAAGACGCTCTGGGAACATCATACCCACGCCGCCATAATTGAACGTTCCTGTCAGTGTGAAATCGAGAGCACAATAGGACGAGAGAGCATCTTAGGGACATAACCCAGTCTAGGGTGGAGAAAGGCTTTCGCCATGCCAGGTGCAAATTCCAGGCACGAAGGAGCTACCGACAGGGCTTGTAAGTCTCAGATTCTTTTGAGAGACGAGATGGCGAGGAGGAACACAACTTTAAGAGTGAGGAACTTTTCTGGAACCTCTTCAATAGGAGCCAAAGTGAGGCCTTCCAATACAATGGCCAGATCCCAGGCCGGCACTCTCGTGTAGAGATCGACATATATCGACTGTAACCGATATATAGTCTTCCCGATATTTTTCCAGCTATTAAAGCGTTTTTCCATAATCGGGTTTCAGTTTTGTAATATCGGATTCACGATAAATGGCATTTTGAGAATTGCACGCAAGACCACCATTAAAGCACTGAGGGGAGATGAGTCAACAATGGTGTTCAAAGAAAAAATAACTTGCATCCCTTAATTGATAAATCTTTTCAAACAAAAGCCATTAATGCCCAAATGAGTACAAATAAGATACTGTATGTTACATAAATGCTTCCATCCATCCATCCATCTTCCTCCGCTCATCCGGGGCCGGGTCGCGGGGGCAGCAGTCTAAGCAGAGATGCCCAGACTTCCCTCTCCCTAAACACTTCCTCCAGCTCTTCCGGGGGGATGCCGAGGCGTTTCCAGGAGGCATCCGGAACAGATGCCCGAGCCACTTCAGCTGACCCCTCTCGATGTGGAGGAGCAGCGGCTCTACTCTGAGCTCCTCCCGAGTGACCGAGCTTCTCACCCTATCTCTAAGGGATCACCCAGCCACCCTGCGGAGAAAGCTCATTTGGGCCGCCTGTATCCGGGATCTTGTCCTTTCGGTCATGACCCAAAGCTCATGACCATAGGTGAGAGTAGGAACGTAGATTGACCGGTAAATCGAGAGCTTCGCCTTGCGGCTCAGCTCTTTCTTCACCACGACAGACCGGTACATCGACCGCATTACTGCAGAAGCTGCACCGATCCGTCTGTCAATCTCCCGTTCCATCCTTCCCTCACTCGTGAACAAAACCCCAAGATACTTAAACTCCTCCACTTGAGGCAGGAACTGTCCACCAACCTGAAGTGGGCATGCCACCCTTTTCCGACTGAGGACCATGGCCTCGGATTTGGAGGTGCTGATTCTCATCCCAGCCGCTTCACACTCGGCTGCAAACCATCCCAGTGCATGCTGAAGGTCCCGGTTTGATGAAGCCAACACGACAACATCATCTGCAAAGAGCAGAGACGAAATCGTGTTGTCACCAAACCTGACACCCTCCGGCCCCTGGCTGCGCCTAGAAATTCTGTCCATAAAAATTATGAACAGAACCGGCGACAAAGGGCAGCCCTGCCGGAGTCCAACATGCACCGGGAACAAGTCTGACTTACTGCCAGCAATGCGAACCAAGCTCCTGCTTCGGTCGTACATCCGAAGCATAAATGCTTAATTTAGTTTAAACTTGCCGCTAAAAAAATAGAGACAACGTAGTCACGTAATCCATCAAGTCATGTCCCAATAAAGACGTAACTACATGAATTAAATAAAACAGCCATGAATGAAAATAAAGCAATTCCAGCATGTTAAAAATAAAAGGGCTGAATTCAATTCTCTCTCTGTTGTCTGCTCATCATTAGTCTCATGAAGTAGCGTTCATACTGCCGTTACCTCTCGGGTTGAAGCTTAGACATATTAACATCCACTATATATAATTTATTTAGCTAATAATATAAATAATTAAGTTCTGTGGAAATTAATTCTCTTTAGAGAGAAGTTCTGTGCAAATGCACCGATAAAGCAGCACTGTCAGCAGGTATTTCATAATCTAGAGATTTAGACAAAAACATTATTAATAATTCTAATAACATGCCAGATGAGTTGGATGATAAAGTACCGGCTGTAAAATCCAGATTCCCTGCTGGGTGGAGGAACATGCTTTATGGCCCCCTTGTCCAGCAGAGCCTTTACCTCTTGCTCCATAACCAGCTTGGGCCTACCACTGTCTGTAGAACCTTGTTGAACCTGGGCAGGCAAGACCCGAACTGAATCCTGTAACCCTTTTCTATCGTCAACAGTACCCATTGAGATATACAGTATTTAACAGTAGTTTCCACGCTTCCAGAAAATCTGCTTAGGGAATCAGTCTCTGATAAACTTCTGACTAACAGAGAGAAAATGCTGTTCTGATACAGACAAACACCAACGGGACAAACTATTTCACATAGAGGGCTTGCTGATGACAGAAGCTAACACAGTTTGGTCTGGGTATGCTTCATAGTTTCCTGATCGGGACGTCACCCGCCTATGACGTTCCGTCACGCCATTGGACTGATTTCACACGTGCTTCACGATGCAATTACGCGTTCCTACAGCATCTCGACACAGCGAGTTTTTGAAAGTGCATATTTTCTGTGCATGTTCTTACCTTAAAAGTCGGCCACATGTACATAATATTTGGAGTTCTCCTCCGTTCTGCGGAATTAATGTAATGATTAATTGATTGTCAGATAGTTAATCCAAAAATGAAAATTCTGTCATCATTTACTCACACTCTTTTTTTTTTTTTACAGACTCAGAAGGCTTCCGTCTTCCATCTTCAAAACACAAATTAAGATATTTTTAATAGGGATACTCCGGTCGATTGACATCGGCTGATAATCACATTCTATGACTCGATCGGGAGTTACTAAAGTTGGCTGATTTTATGAAGCGATCGCAATTTGATGAGGTAAACCCGTAAAATATTGCAGACGACGCGCATGTAAACAGTATACAGATGAGGCTTTTGCGCCATGTTCTGCTTTGTAACTTCATGAAACATTAGCAAACCATAATAAATCACACATTTTGATTTACCGTACGGAATAAAATGAGTGCACAGCTGAAACAGCGCTGGAAGATCATCAAAAACTACACCAAACTTGGTTTTCTAACTTCCTATATATGACAGGTCAAGCATGAATAATAGCAAATTAAATCAAATTGCATCACTTTTTCTTGGGTTTTCTCAGCAATGTTGGAAACATAAAAACCTCCAAACATGACCAAAATCCATTTTCTTCAAAATTTTAAAGGTTTTCTATTAAATGAAACTTGATGATAGCTTGTTTTTTTGTAGAGTTATTCAAAGTTAACCATTACTTTAAGTATGCAAATTGAAATCACGTGAAATCATTAAAAATTCCTTCAGGGTGTAAGGTGGCATCCGATTGAACGGGTGAAGGTCTCTGCGCAAAGTAATTTAATTCCATTTAAGCTTTTATCTGACTCCATTTTATCACGACCTCGGATTTAAGTTAGATTGGCAATTGGTTATTGGTCAATTATATAATAGTTTAGCAATACATTTAATTGTTCTATTTAACTCTTTACTTATATTTTACCTGTACATATTAGGAAGCCATGTAGCTCAGAGGTCCTCACGCCTTGTTAACGTGGCAGAGGTAATTGCTATATACCTGAAGATCGGTCGTGTTCACGCTTACACAATCAAAGATAATTTGGTATAACCCCCATGGAATTGCATACACTTGAATTTAACGTAACATTTACTTCAGTAGGGGTATGGCCACTACTACAGATATAAGTCAACCAACTTTACTTCTCTCAAAATAGCTTTGGATTGGCCATGCCGTGGTTTCCCACGTACACTTATCTAAAGTAACATTAAATGAAAACGGAGGTAAGACACAACCAGATTTAGGTTGGTCAAGCAACACTTTTGTTGTCCTAAATGGAAATTCACTTCTTGTCTTTGCAAAACCAAGTACACTTGAATTAGTGCCACTAATAGTCGTCACTAATCTGACACAAAACTTGCGGTAACATACAAATCTGTTTAATCTACTTGGGAAAACAATTTTAGGGTCAGTCGGAATAAAATCAAATGTAACAATTTATAATGTCAGGTAAATGTATCATGCCAATTTCATAATCAGTTCAAAGATAATCAATACAAAACATCAAATGCTCTGGAATAAAGAGAGAAGATGCGAACCTAACATTATAAAATACATGATGCAGAGTGCCTGCATATACTCCGCATCACGTGCCTGCATATACTCCGCATCACGGGCTAATTTGAGTTACAAATCGCCCTGAGCCTTCTTCAGCATCTCCTTAAATACTCAGACCAAGGCAGAAACCTCTTTTCAAATGTAAACATGAGTTCACAGTGGGAATTTGCATTAATCACCGTCCCAGACTTACTGGGGACAGAAGTTGATTTACATGGGGGCACACCCACAGCAGTTAACAAGATATCTCTAAACTCTCCACACCTTATTACCTTTTTGGTTTATTTATGTGGGAATGAGACCTTTTTACCAGTCGCACTTGAGACATTTCATATGATACCAAACATGTATAATACTGTATGATAATTGTTCATATTAAACCATATAGATTTTTGAGTGAATTCAGGTAGGGATGGGCGAAGGGAATGATGTGTAAATTGGGAGGTGATCAACTCAAGTGTGATCGTGTCTCGAATGGGGATGGTAATATAGCAAGAGAGTTCAAATATTAATTTCCTTTGTTTTCTCAGAGAGTAGCCCTCTCTTCCAGTTCTTCCAGTTTCTCCAGTCTTACAAGGGTGTAAGGGGTTAAAAGTGACAGCCAACAGAGAGCTTAAATATCACTTATATAAAGATTGAATGATCGGGATTAGGATCTGTATCGGTCGATCATGATGACAAGAAATCGGTAGTCTGTATCGGCTGCAAAAATCCTGATCGGAGCATCCCTAATTTTTTTTATATTCTCTCATAATTCAGTCCACTCATTGAAAGTCAATGTAACACAAAATGTTCAAGCTTCAAAAAGTGCACTAAGACATTGTAAAAGTAAACCATATGATTTGAATATTTTAATCAGGTCTACTGAAGAGACACGTTGCTTTATATCATGTGCAGATTTCATTTAGGGGTTTATTTACGTGCTCTGTATGCATGTTGATCAGTGTTTACATCAAATATGGTCAACGATAGCTCAAAAGGGCTTGCCTGGTGAAAACAAGCCAATGAAACCATTGGCTTGGCAAAAATTATGAGAGAATAATAAAATATCATTGTTTTCTGAAGACGAACAAAAGCCTTATGGGATTAGAAAAACTGACATTTTTTGGTTAACTATCCCTTTAAGACAACAAATACTGAGTATTCTTGAAAATTGACGTCCCTACTATTTAGTTTAGCAGCTCACCGTGTCTTGAGACACAGCCAATATTATACTGTACTAAATATTATTTTTTACTAACTAATTAATTTTCTTGATACTTACAGGTGTTGAAGTTTCCCCTTCATGCAGTGTTGGAGGTGAAAGAGGTGTTGATTGACTGGGCGTCCCGTGCGGGCATGCAGTGGATTAGCGCCCTCATACCTACTCATCATGTCAATACCCTCATCTTTTTCTTCATCATCTCCAACCTAACCCTGGAGTTCTTTGGTCTTGTCATTCCTCTCATTATATTCTACCTCTCTTTTCTGTCAATGGTAACTTGTACTCTCCGAGTCTTTCAGAACAGCAAGGCCTGGGAGAACTTTCGAGCATTGACGGCCATGTTGTCTCATTTTGAGCCGGGCATAGACCTCGAGCAGGCAGAGTCAAACTTCACATGGAACCATCTTGAACCATACCTCTACTTCCTCCTTTCTTCGCTTTTCCTCATCCTTTCGATTCCCATGGCTGACAAGTCCTGGTTGCCATGTTCGGAACTGGCTACAGTTGCAGTCTTCTTCACTGTAAGCAGCTACTTAAGCCTGCGACCAGCAGCGCAGCAGCATGCCAAACTTGCTCTGCTCTCCCAGGTTGTCTCTGCCATTTCTGTGTTCTTGAATAAGTTGCTGGGAGGCTGGGTGGGTCATATGGTTGGTGGCGCTTGGTTCAACATGCACCTTGGTGACTGGTTGGTACTGCATGTGGGTGTGCCTTGTTTTCTGTATCTCTACCTCCTGTATCAGTGTACCCGTATGGCCACAGCAGGTGGTGCACGTGGCACCTACTGTGTGCTGCTGCCCTACCTGGTGTGCTTCCTCTGGTGTGAACTGTCCTTCACACTGTTGCAAGAGTCTACTGCATTGGGGCTAATGCGCACAGCTGTGGGCTACCTCCTTTTCTTCTTTGCTTTGCCCGTGCTTTCGCTGGCTCTAGCAGCCGTAATGCTGGTGCAGCTGGTGCAGTGGTTCCTCGCCCTGGAACTGACCAAAATGGTTGTAACCGCGTGTGTTTGCGTGCTGCCTGTCTTGCTGCGCTGGTGGACACGTTTTAGCGTGTCACCCTTGGCAGTGCTGCACTTTTTGCGGCGTAGCAGCGTGGTCAAGTTGATCCTTGTGTGGATTTCAGCTCTGGTACTCTTCAGCTGGTTCTACGTGTACCGTTCTGAGGGGAGGAAGGTATACAACTCCACCCTGACTTGGCAGGAGTACAGCGACCTGTGTGGCCCTCGTGCCTGGAAGGAGCGTAACATGGCACACGCCCAGATCCTCTGCAGCCACTTGGAGGGACACCGGGTGACGTGGGAGGGTCGGTTTAAGTACGTTCGTGTCACTGAGATCGAGAATGGAGTGCAAGCTGTCATCAACCTTCTACCGGTCTTTATAGCAGACTGGGTCCGATGTCTATATGGCGAGGAGTACCCTGTCTGTGACGAGACCCAGCCGGGACCCGCTGAATCGGTGTGTCAGCTCAAGGCACTTGCAAAGCATAAGTGCCATGTCAAACGTTTTGACCACTACAAGTTTGAAGTGACCATGGGGATGCCGCAGAAGGGGCGCAATGGGGCACAAGATTTCGATGATGGCACCAAAGACATTGTGCTTCGGGCTAGTAGCGAATTCAGACACGTCCTACTGGCACTCAGCTCAGGCAGTGTGGTGGAGTTCAGCACGGTACTTGAAGGTAGACTGGGCAGCAAATGGCCAGTGTTTGAACTCAAAGCCTTGCACTGCAAGACATGTGCTTCACCGCTAGTACTAATACGACGACAGGTCAAGATCGAGCAGGACTGGAGGGTTAACGTCCGAAATGCCGTTGCTTTCGCCTTCAATTTCCTGTTCCACCCCCTGCTTTCGGCTGAGGTAGACGTTACTGTAGCTACTACAGAAGTATCTGTGTGAAGCCAGTGGTTGACCACTGGCATTCTCTTTAGTATTAGATAAGGAAACTGTTGAGATTTGATAAAAGCATTATTAAAACGCCAAAGGCGTTGTCATTTTGTTTTGTCTGTTTCATGAATGAAGGTGAACAAAGAAGCGAGAAGAGCCCTCTGTAACTTAGTGGTTTAATCTTGGTTCTGGGGACCCACCGCTCTGTACATTTTGTATATTATTCTTGTCTGACACAGTCAGTTCAGGTAATGGAGCATATGGTCTGAATGATGAGCATTAAATAGGGGAAATATACAAAATGTGCAGTGCTATGGTTCCCCAGGACCAGGACTGAAAACCACTGTTGTATGTGCTACACTGTATGTGTATTTATATCATGTGGAAATTCAAAGCCATGCCTAAATTTCTAAAAAGTCTTTGCATCTGGATGAACTAATTTATCTGCAGTGAGAGGTTACATCCACTGGTTTTCCCCGGTTTTATTGATTTTAATAGGGCTTTTGAATAATTTGAAATATCTAATTTAGTTTGTTTTGGAAGATAATGCATAGTACTTGGGTGTGTGCATGTGTCTGTGTTTTATTATCATTGATGCCTTAGATTGGTTCAAAAGTGTCTTTTGAAGATTTAGGTTACTTGCATTTTAAGGCATATAGAAGAAATTTGAAAACAATTAATGACTTTTCTGTGAAAATGCTGTACAGTACAATAGAGATTTTTCTTGGACAGGTCTAAAGATGTCTTTATTTTAAATAAATTTTGGGTTATTATTGTCATATCTATCACATTTCAAACATTAAACATTGCTGAACAGATGTTTGATGGCTTGTGACTGCATTGGAGGTACAATTTGAACACTACATTGCACAATATTAAAACACTGTACATAGTAATTGAATTTGTCCTGTGTGAAAATCAGTACTTTTATAAATTTCATTGGTGGTGTGTGACTGTTCCACCACTACATTATATAACAGTCAATAATGAAGTGGCACTCATTGTTTATCATTCCTATACAGCCAAAGAGAAACCACCCACACATGCCTGTGTATATTGACTGTGTTATCTTCATTTACACAAATAAACTGCCTGGTTTTGCGTTTCTGTCTTTCGATTACAAGATTACATTTCTGGGGCTATATTCACAAAACATTTTATCTTACCACTAAGAGTTCTCCTAAATAGCAGTAAAAGTTATTAGTTAAGAGTTTTCTCTTAAAACCTATTCACAAAGCTGATGAGACCAACCTTTTACTAAGGAACAGAGACTTAGTTGCTATGGATGTCAACACGCATACTAACAATGCCCTCTGTGATTGGTTGATGGGGAGGGGTCTCTTTCAGTAATTTAATCATAGAAATATTGAGCTTTCATGTTGACATATTCAAATAAAGATTTTAAAATGTAGGCTATTAGTGTCACTATTAAAAATCTATGTTTAGCTAATTGTCAGCCAACATGTCTGCATCTCAAAAGATTGCAGAATTCAAGCGACAAATTATGTTTTATTAACAAAGTTCGGGAGGAGCACGTTCAAAATCAATTGGTTTATCTAATCAGCTCGAGAGGAGGCATATATATACACAACCGACTCTAGTTACCGCTAGTTAGTTTTCTGCATCCCTCCACCACCTATTCCCAGCCATGGTTATGGGGGAGAGTACTCTGGGTTTGGGCTAAATTCCAAGCTTGAAGGCTAATGTTCATCATATACAATACCTAATGTTAAAATGTTATTAATTGTTTTACAATGCTATGGAATTCTTTAGAGTATTACACATGAAACCTTTGTATCTTTTGAAATGTTACATGTAGCCTATATTTGGTTGGAAATAAAAAACAAATTGTAAAAAAAATTCAATGGTTCACCACTGAATCACTTCACATACACATATATATATATATATATATATATATATATATATATATATATATATATATATATATATATAGGGGTATGATTAATTCTGAGCACGACTGTATATATATATATATATATATGTATGTATGTATATATACAGGTGCTGGTCATAAAATTAGAATATCATCAAAAAGTTGATTTATTTCAAGAATTCAACTTAACAGGTGAAACTAATATATTATATAGACTCATTACATGCAAAGTGAGATATTTCAAGCCTTTATTTGTTATAATTTTGATGATTATGGCTTACAGCTTATGAAACGCACAAAATCAAAATCCCAGAAAATTAGAATATTACATGAAATCACACAGTAATTACACAGTGATATCATGGTCATTGAACCAGGTTTTGGTTCTTTTGGCAGTGTGGGCAGGTGCAAATCCTGCTGGAAAATGAAGGAAGCATGAAGTGCTCTGAAAATGTCCTGGTAGACGGCTGCGTTGACTCTGGATTTAATAAAGCACAGTGGACCAAAGTCCTCTTTTCTGATGAGAGCAAATTTTGCATCTCATTTGGAAACCAAGGTCCCAGAGTCTGGAGGAAGAATGGAGAGGCACACAATCCAAGATGCTTGAAGTCCAGTGTGAAGTTTCCACAGTCTGTGTTGGTTTGGGGAGCCATGTCATCGGCTGGTGTTGGTCCACTGTGCTGTCCACTCAACGCAGCCGTCTACCAGGACATTTCCAGAGCACTTCATGCTTCCTTCAGCAGACAAACTTTATGGAGATGCTGACTTCATTTCCCAGCAGGATTTGCACCTGCCCACACTGCCAAAAAACGGTTCAATGACCATGCATCACTGTGTAATTACTGTGTGATTTCATGTAAT
The DNA here is from genome assembly GCF_949319135.1 of Squalius cephalus. Classification (NCBI taxonomy): domain Eukaryota; kingdom Metazoa; phylum Chordata; class Actinopteri; order Cypriniformes; family Leuciscidae; genus Squalius; species Squalius cephalus. The sequence goes on along the minus strand of NC_137135.1, from coordinate 10,510,106 downwards.
ATTCAAATTTTCTGGGATTTAGATTTCGTGGGTTTCATAAGCTGTAAGCCATAATCATCAAAATTATAACAAATAAAGGCTTGAAATATCTCACTTTGCGTAATGAGTCTATATAATATATTAGTTTCACCTGTTAAGTTGAATTCTTGAAATAAATCAACTTTTTGATGATATTCTAATTTTATGACCAGCACCTGTATATTAAAATCACCAACAATTAGGACTTTATCTGCAGCCAACACTAACCGATAAAAAATCAGCAAATTCTTTGATCAAGTCTGCATGGTGCCCTGGTGGCCTGTATACAGTAGTATAAAGTGGGATTTATCATTTACACTAGATAGTGTTACATTCAAAATAAATATATTTGAAACTAGACTTCTCAGTAATTCTGAAGAAATTACTATAGATTACAGCAACACCTCCCCCTTTTCCTTTCAAACGTGGCTTGTTTTTATAACAGTAATCTTGGGGGGTGGACTCATTTAAAGTAATGTAATCGTGTGGTTTTAGCCAAGACGTTTTGTCAAACAGCACATCTAGGTTATAATCTGTAATCATATCATTAACAATAGGTGCTTCTGAAGTAAGGGATCAAATATTCAGCAACTCGAGCTTTATCATTTGTTCATCTGTATTATATATATTTTTTATTTGTTGAACATCAATTAAATTGTTGAAAGAGTCTCTGTGTGATGGGATTTATCTAACCTCAGTGACATGAGACAGTAACAGACGGTCGGTTTAGCCAGTCTGTCTGCTTTCTTGACCTGTTCCCCAGAATCAGATAGTCAAGGATCAACTCTGAGACTATGTGCCATATAACTAGAGAGAAGAGCAGCACCATCCCAGTAGGGATGAATACCATCTCTTTTCAACAGGTCAGGTCTGCCCAAAAAACATTTCCAATTGTCTATGAATCCTATATTATTTTGCGGACAACACTTATGAAGACACTGGCAATCTAGCCATTGAGTGAGGACAGTCTACGGAGCATCTCATCACTCGGGCGAACAGGAAGGGAGCCAGAGCAAATTACAGTGTCTAACATCTTATTTGCGAGTTCACACAGCTCTTTAAATGTTAATTTTAGTGATCTCTGACTCTCGAAGTCAAACATTATTAGTGCCGACGTGAATAATAACCTTAAGAGAATTTACGATTAGCATTAGCCAGCAGTTTTAAATTTGCTTTGATGTCAGGCGCTCTGGCTCCCGGCAAACATGTGATTCACATGTGAAGCCCTCGTGCTGACAGAGAAGGCTATGCTATACATGTGACACAGTGCAAGTGACAATAAGAGAAGAAATAAGAGAACATGACTCACCGTGTTTGTTGACTGATCCTACTCACCACAGTTGTTTGATGGACTTGTAAACTTTAACAGGCTAGCGAAATACTAGCGTGATGTGCTAGTGATAACGATTTAGATAAAACCTAGCGATGTCAGAGTAATGTATGGTGATGAGTAAGTTATATTTAGCAATATAAACAACATGGAATGATAGTAAATAGAGATTCAAAACAGAAAGCTATACGGAGCTTACAGACGCAAACCCCTCAGCAGCAAGGCAGACAGGAGCCTACTATAGTACTATAGCCACAGCAGTAATGTCCCGCAGGAGTTCAGTTTCTCTGGCTAATTTTCTCCACTGCCACAGCAGTGATGTCACCTTGACTCCTGCAGAAGCTCAGTTTCTATCTAACCTTGCCTTCAAAGCCGCAGCTGTGATGTCTCCTCTGCTCCCACAGGAGCAGTGTTACCTCCCCGCACCATCAGCCTGGGTTCGGGCCAAAATACCGAGCTCGGAGCGTGCGTCACTGGCGAAAGGAGAAAAGAGAGTGTTTCTAGTCCCGCTGCCGGACAGCATCATCAGTACTTCAGCTGGGCTTGCTTTGCATGCGCCTACTACAGTTCTGGCTGAAAGCGCGAGTACCGCGCCGAGCGTGGGCTTCCGGTCTGCTTCGTCTCAAGGTCAATCAGAAATGCATCGCAGCTCTGAAACCTTGGAAAGCAAACGACTGGCACCGATCAGGTGTAAGCCTGGGGACTTCCTCGAGTGTGAGGGTGGTGTCTACGGATGCATCCACCTCGGGATGGGGAGCGCTGCTCGAGGGCAGACCGTTCTTCGGCCAATGGTCAGAACGGGAGAAGCTTCTGCACATAAACTGCCTCGAAATGTTGGCAGTAGACAACGCGCTGACGCGTTTTTGTCCCCAAATAAAAGGACACCACGTCCTGGTCCGCTCGGACAACATGTCTGTGGTGTCCTACATAAATCGCAGGGCGGCCTCAGGGCCCGAAAACCTGCACAGGCTGACAGAACGCCTCCTGGTGTGGGCTGAGAGCAGCGCACGTGCCAGGGCTCCTAAACGTAGGACCAGACAGACTGTCCAGGAACAATGTTCCGACAGGCGAGTGGTCTCTACACCCACAGACAGTCCAACTGCTGTGGAAGAAATTTGGCAGAGCGGAAGTAGACCTGTTTGCGTCTCAAGTAAACGCTCACTGTCTGGAATTTTTCTCCAAGAGCAGGGACGCGCTGGCTCATGTATGGCCCCGCTGCCTGCTCTATGCCTTTCCTCCCATCTCTCTCCTGCCTCAGGTGATAGAACGGATCAGGAAAGAAGGATGCTCAGTGCTACTCGTAGTGCCGTTCTGAAAAAACCAACCCTGGTTACCAGTTCTGATGCAGCTAGCGAGCACTGCCCCATGGCCAGTGCCAGTGAGGAGGGACCCCCTCTCTCAGGCCAAGGGCTCGATTTGGCATCCTCACCCAGAGCTGTGGTCCCTTCATGTTTGGGCCATCAACGGGTACCCGCTGACCTCCCAAGGAGAGTGTTAAACACGATCACGCAGGCTAGAGCCCCGTCTATGCGACGGCTCTACTCCTCGAAATGGTCAGTGTTCTCCAGCTGGTGCACAGCTCATGGCATGTCACCCCCAGACTGTGGGGTGACGGAGGTTCTCTCCTTCCTACAAGAGCTGCTGGATAAGGGCAGGACCCCTTCCACGCTCAAAGTTTATGTGGCGGCCATAGCAGTTCTATGAAACAACGCTTGGTCAGTCAATAGGAGGGAACGATTTAGTCATCCGGTTCCTTAGAGGAGCTAAGAGACTGAATCCTCCCAGACCTCCCTCAGTCCCTGTATGGGACCTTTCTACGGTGCTGGAAGCCATGAAAGGTGACCCATTCGAGCCTTTACAGACGATCGATCTTAAACACCTGTCTTTCAAGACAGTGTTTTCTTCTGGCTCTCGCTTCGGTGAAGCGCATAGGGGACTTACACGCGCTCTCAGTAAGCGCAACGTGCATGAAGTTTGGGCCGAATGACTCAAGAGTTATACTCAAACCTAGGCACGGTTATGTTCCAAAATCCCTCAACACACCGTTTAGGGCACAGGTCATTTCCCTGTCAGCCCTACCGGTCTCTGACGGGGAAGGAGACGCGAGCTTCCTTTGCCCAGTCAGGGCATTAAGAGCTTATGTGTCTCTCTCATCTGTCCTCAGACAGACGGAGCAGCTCTTTGTTTCGTTCAGCGGGCGTTCCAAGGGACTAGCCGCGTCGAAACAGAGCCTATCCAGATGGATAGTTGACGCCATTGCACTGGCATACACTTCCAAGGGCATGCAGTGCCCGTTGGGTGTCAGAGCGCACTCCATGAGAATCATGGCTTCATCGTGGGCCTGGTCAAGTGGGATTGCCTTGCAAGATATATGTATGGCGGCAGGCTGGGCCTCCCCGTCTACATTTATAAGGTTTTATAACCTAGAGGTTCCCGCCTTACAGGCAGGGCTGTTGTCGGTCTAAATAAACCAGTACTGTCTGTTCTGATGCTATCGGTTCAGAATACTGTGTCCGCTGAGCACTGCTCGCTGATTGACCATAAAATGCTTATGGGCAAAATGAATAAGACCCACAATTTTCCATCAGTTCAGGCCAAACTCCGCCCTGTCTGAATGATGTAATTTGCATCTGAGGGACGCTGCTGTATGTGGAAGAGCGCGGCTCCGCCCCTCCCTCTTCCCGGACTCCCTGTGAGTTCCCTTGGTGATTGTGCACTATATGAACCCCGGGCACTTGCCCTTGGGTCTTTGGTGCTGGATCTTAGCATGCACGGCGTTTTACACTGTGTTCCCCTAGCGTAAGACTTACGCAGTACGAGAGAACCTCTCGTAAGAGAACGTACTCGGTTACTAACGTAACCTCGGTTCTCTCTAGAGAGGGAACGAGTACTGCGTATCTTGCCGTGCCTGCACACGCTCTGGTTCGCTCCGGCGATGAAAAACCAGTGAGTTAGCCTCTCGAAGCTATATTTATAGCCCTAGGCCACGCCCGTCTCGGCGGGACGTGATGTATTGGGCGCGAAGCGCCCCCATTGGAGCTGACGTCACGATAGGGCCTTATCGATAGGCTGCTGCAGTTGCCGCAGGGCACCCAATAGGCGTGCGAGCCGTCTCGCCTGTGTCTGCATGCTGCATGTTTTACATTATTTCAAAATTAAGGATAATTTTTTGGCTTCAGTATCTTGCGGAAAAGAGATTTTCCCCCAGCGTAAGACTTACGCAGCACTCGTTCCCTCTCTAGAGAGAACCGAGGTTACGTTAGTAACCGAGTACGTTTGTTAACCACATGCAGGTGAAGTATGATGAACACTGCAAAAGAAACTAGAGAATATGAAGAAACCATATGAACAAATGGAGGAACATAATGTATTATGCAGTATTTGTTTAGGAGCATATACAGTTATGACCACATTAGATATGTTTTTAAGATGGACATTTGAGTTATTCTTTTAAAAAAAATCATTTGAATAGGTTATGCAGCTGAATACTGTAAAAGGTCTGTATGAAAAAAAGTCATATACAAAATAAACATATACACAAAACCTATATAAATAATATGAAACATTTTTTTAACAATCTAAACATGATTTATAGACGACGACATGAAAAGTGAATTGTACTGATTTAAAAGTCTGTATGAGTATTAGTGGGACTGAAGTCATCACTATAAACTGGAAATGCACATCATCTGTGTCGTCAGAGAATCCAGCCAATCGTGGAACAGCTGTAACACACAGTAACACGTCTGAGCGGTCAAAGGTGATAAGAGATTTAAACATTGGCCGGATTTGTTCTAAGCGAGAGTAAACAATTCTCAAAAAGTATTCATGTAAATATGATCGGTTGTTGCAGGTGAAAATTCAGGCACATGCCTGAGCTTTCAAAAATAAAATTGTGTGCATATGAAACATTCATACACAAGGTGCATTGAGATACATTTCTTCATCAAACAGAAAATAACTGCCAGTGTGTGATCATATTAAAGTACACATGTTTTTAAACAATAGTCACAAACACATGCCAGGTATATATTCTAAATACTGCCTTGTAATTTACTGTTATTGTTCTGTTTGCTTTATTTTATTCTGAGGAAAGCTTCCCCACACATAAACTAGACATTAAAAGACCAGGTCTTAACTTGATGATTTTGTGTGCTTGAAATGTGTCAGATTTTAAGGCATTTTTATGGTTTGTGTGCTTGTATCAAAAGTCTGTTATATAAATGTCAAAAGTTCAAAACTTCATCAGGCCTGTGTAAATATCCCTTTTGCCTCATGGTGGTGCTGTAGAATTATGGAACAGAATAAGAAAAAGAAAAAGTTTGTAAATCAGTTTTAATGTGACAGCCATGCTCTTTTATGTTATTACATGTGCTTTAATTTTCTTTAAATATATACTTTTTTTTAGTAGAGCTGTTTTTCTCATTATTAAGCCTTGCTTGGAGCAAACAAATTTTAATGTTAGATTTGTGTCCAAAATTTAGTATTTTGCACTTTTGCTTTTCCAACTGTTTTATATCCTTTTCCTTTTTCTGCTATATCTGTTCTCACAAATCAAGCTATAATTCCTCTGATGAGCTCAAATGGTCAAATTTGATAGCAGTTCAGCACTTCAGTACCTTTTTTCAGCCATTCCTTCCTTCTCAACCAGAAACAGATGGAAAATCAAACATCCAATGTAGGACGGAAGCTGTCTTTTGCATGCCAATCCTTCATTACCATTATGCTCTATCTGCAACCAATTTTAGTTAATGCCACCTATGTGCATACAGATGTTGCCAGGACAGAGCCACACAACCTCTTGCTCCCAGAAATCTTCTGTCCAATCAGTTTATAATCAAAAGTCTCTGACAGATGCATGGTGAGCAGACCTTTCAACCACATTGCTGTGATGATTTTATTAAATGTAGTCAAGCTTACAGTTGAGTTCTCATCCTCTGGGCCAAGTTGTGCAAAATAATTTGATCAGATTTTTTCAAAAGAAAAAAAATTCTGAAATCTGATTGATTTTATTTGAAGTGACATAAAACAGCACAAACAATACACACGTCCCCTTTCATGTTCAGTCAGAACCCTTATCTGACAAATGAATAAAACAAATGGTAACACTTGGTAAATGTGACATGAACTAACAATGAGCAATACATTTGTTGTAGTATTTATTAATCTTTGTTAAAGGGTAACTCTCGCCAAAATGCAACCTAGGGTCTCTTTGTGAATCTACCCAAGGCAAACTTTCGTTTAAAAGCGTAATTAGAATGGAAACTGCACTTTTAAGTTTGACCATATTTTTGGTTTCGGTCAAATTGCCTTTTGAATGGGAGTGCTAGGGGCACTACTATGATAGCATCAAAATTGCTATTCTTAAAACACTAAGAAGGCTCGACACAAAACAACATCGAAAACCAGGGGCTCTACACATGAACTCGAGCATTGAGAACATTGTTTGTGTACACAGAGTTTACTAAAAAATATATTTTTTTAACAACTCTCTGTAGCTGTGTCCGCCGGCATTTTGTCAGTCAAAAATAGAGTAAAGATGGAAAGCTCCTAAAGCTTAGTTCCATATAAATTCGGATAATTTGTTGTTTTGTCGTTAGTGAAAATCAATATTGACCTTGTATTTGAAAAAGGATCCTCATAAAAGAAACAATACTAAAATTCAGAGTCAGTTCATTCGCATTCGGAGATCGACTATTTTTGACTGACAAAATGCTGGCGGACATAAACAACCACAGCTACAGTGAGTTGTTCAAAATCGTTCTTTTTAGTAAACTCGGTTACCCTTTAATGTTAGTTAATAAAAATACAGCTGTTCATTGTTTGTTCATGTTAGATCACAGTGCATTAACTAATGTTAATAAATACAACATTTGATTTTAATAACGTATTAGTAAATGTTGAAATTAATATTAACTAAGATTAATAAATGCTGAAGAAGTATTGTTCTTTCTTAGTTCATGTGTAAGGTACCTTAGATAACATGAACTAAGAATGAACAATACTTCTTCAGCATTTATTAATCTTAGTTAATATTAATTTCAACATTTACTTCTTTATGGGATCTTTACGGGATGTGTGTGAACGCACACACAGGTTCCAGAAAATCACTGGCAGTGTGAATGAACCAAAATCAAATGATTCTGGGACAAATCCCAGGACACATTATCAGTGTATTTCAACATTAGTTAACTGACATTAGGTTACCTAATAAACCTTTCAGTTCAGTTTATTATTTTTATTATTAGTCCCTATAATACAATTCCAAAAAAATGTCTGTCAGTATACAGTTAAACAAAAATACTTAATTTGAACGGTCATTTATCACTGTATATTAATGATGATGACACAATCATCATAGTCAAAAGTAGTTTCTAACAATTCAAATAAAAACTTTTAATAGTAAATAGTAAGCATGACCCCACACATACTATTCTAGTTTGAATCTGTATCGGGGTGATTCAATCTAATGTTGCTTTGAAAAAAAAAAAGTAAGATCCATTAACTGATCCTGGATAGCAAACAACTGAGCCCATGGTTTAGCTGGATCATTCAGAGCAGTGATAACTTCTCTGCATGACTCCCCTGTGAGTTTCAAGCAAAATGCAAGCATGCACATAACAACAAATGAAAGGTTAACTTATTCAGCATGTTTAAGTATGTCATCAACCCCCTCCTCACCCTCTCTCTCTCTCTCTCTCTCTTTAGAATTAACATTCTCTACATCCTGGCTGTGATAGCTCTGCAAATAATGCATATTTAAAGCTTGAGCCAGCATGGATAAACTGTGTGATTCTTAGAACAGGGGGCTAATGTTATACTTCCTTAAGTGTTTTACTGTCTGATGATACAGCTGTCCTGTTGGCAGATGGTTTGAATCCTCATGTTCCTACTCCCCCTGGTTGAAGCTTTCAATTTTCTTCAGGCTGACGGCTGTCAGACAGATCAGGAAGCAGAGAACTTTGGTTCTGGTTGATCTGGTGGGGCATGTGTGTCCAATCAGTTCAGCAAAAGGCTTTCCCCAACTTCCATCATTCACACACACAAACGGTCATCTGCCTAAGCCAGTGTTTCCTCACATATGTGCTAATGCTTTTAATTTGTTTTTATTGCTTTTTGCAGCTGGCCCTATCACTTTCCCACTTTCAAAGCATCTGAAGTAAACACTGTTATTCTGAACACATCCCTGCGCCAAAGCCCTGAGTGCTCATTCTGCTCTCATTTAAGACTCAGACTTAACTTTGGTTAACGAACTTACCTACTCAGTAGGAAGTCTTCTCATATGGCAATGGTATCAGAATCGTGGAACCTCAAAATCACTTTTCAAATTGCCAACACAAAGACAAACAGAGCATATCTGATGAGAAGATGGTGTCTGTTCAAAAGTAGTCTGATCACAATTTGGAGTGGATCAAATCTTGAAAACGGGTTGATCAAAAGAAGGAAAAAAAGGGTTATGAAATTGGATTAGATTATGTAATCCAATGTTGGTTTTGATCTGGATCAAACCTTCAGTATGTGCTGTTCAACATATTTTGCACTTGATTTGTTTAACTATTACGAGAAAGTAGATAAAGTAGGGTACAATGGGCTAAAAACGCACTAGCATAAAAGGCTTGTTTGGTTTGATTTTCCTCTAAACCACTTGACGGCAAAAAAACTTGCTGCAGCACTTGTGGAAATTTGTCTGATCCTTGATGTGATCGTGGACATCAGCGCAAAGTTGATTCTGTGCTAATTTGATCTAATATTTAATGTTTTTTTTTTTTTGTTTTTTTTAAATGTTCTAGATTTAAGTAGCAAATGAGAATCACTAAAATTATTGCATACAAAGGTCCTATTAATGATTTTCAGTTTTGTTCAAGGTAATTAAAGCAACAGTTTTTCAATAACTGAAAAAATATGTAAAAGTATGGTATTTGGGGTAAAAAGCGCAAAGGCACAATAATTAACATGATAATAAATATCTGGCTGACTTTTCCATTTGTTGACATGACATGGTTAGATTCAGATGGTAAATATCTTATATGAAATTAGAGATAATCACCACATTTATATCAAAACCATCATATGTAATGTAATATTCAACAATATTATTGATCTACCTGCATTGACACCATTATATGAGAAATGAACTGAGCTGGACGATGACATAAAAAAAATGTATGTCTAAACATAAGATTTATGTATTTGAATTGCATATAAAATTTCCATCCATTTGGATTACATAGTTTTAACATAAACCAATCAATAATCTGAATGCGATTCATATTTTTAAGTCATATATAAATTAAACAGATAAGATTTATGTAATTGTATTAATAAACTGAATGTGACTCATATTTGTCAGTCATACGTAAATGAAAAGTACCATTGAAGCAGTGTTGAAGTTAATGAGATAATTAAGTGGTGATTGAGCATTAATTATGAACACCTGCTGTTAACAAGCAGAATCACTGAAGGAAAGAGAAACACAAGAACTACAACTGACTTCCGCCACAGCCTTAGATGAAGATAAAAGAAGACATTACATCTCTCAAGACCTCAGCAGAGGAGGATTAAACAACTCAAACAGCATTACCAGCTTTACTTATTACTAACCAGATTTACTTTATTTAATTTCCGTTTTAATGAAATCAATAGTTGTATTTTAAAGTCACCATGATGGTGGTTAGTGTTTGCTTTAGTTGGGCTCTGGGCTCTTGACCCTTGACTCTTTAATATAAAATTTTCTCTGGCTGCTATAATTGTGTGTTTATAAAGCACATTTGTTGTAGCAAAAAAGCCAAGAAGGTTCTCAAGGTTTCAAGCATCAAGCTTTTCTCCAGAGCAGCTAGATATATAAATTAACTAAATTAAGAATTAACTGATATTTTTAATTCTCTATGCTCAAACATCATAAATGAAGTTGCTCTGCTCAGGCTTAAAAGGCCAAAACTTAGATCTCAGCCTTGGCTTAATAATGAAACGCGTGCCCTTAGAAAGGCCTGCAGGAAAGCTGAACGCAGGTGGAAGAGAGACAAATTGCAGGAAATGCTAAAAGACACGTTCAGCAGTTACCAGCATGAAGCTAAAGCCGCTAGAACTAAATATTTTTCAGACCTAATAAGTAGAACAGCGCACTGCCCAAGAGTTCTGTTTGGCACAATAAACACTGTGCTAAACCCGACTACTCCGTCTTTTTCAGAATCTACACTATATACCTGTGAGTATTTCTTGAACTTTTTTGTTAGAAAGATTGAACTAGGGGGGTCACGTGATGCAGCGGAGCTAGAAGGACGCATTTCCAGAGGCTCTCCGTAACTTTATCTTTAAAAACACTCTTAACCCCTTAAAAAAAAAATCAATTCATTCATTCTGATTTATAAGCTGCGTAATGGACCTAAGATCTAAAAATAAGCAAACTTATGCGGCAAGTGTGCGTCTCTCATTGTGCGAAAAGGAAAGCCAGCAACAGGAGGCTATCTGTAGCAAAATGGCGCACGGTCAAGTGCAACCTATGGGGGACAACGCTCTCATACTTCAAGAGATACGAAATGGGAACCAAGCCCTCTCCAATAAGATGGATACCAAAACAGCAGAGATTAACGAGTCCATATCGGGGCTAAAGTCTATGCTTGATAACCTGACATCCCGCGTGTCCGAGGCCGAGGAACGCATCGGGACGGCGGAGGACCAAATCACCGAGCTGGACTCGCGGGTGGAGAAGTTAACTAAGGATAATGAGCATTTGATGGAGAAAGTTGAGTCACTTGAGAATTACAGCAGACGCAATAATATCCGCGTCCTTAACGTGCATGAGGGTTGTGAGGGAAGTGATCCAGTTAAATTTTTTGCCAACTGGCTGCCGACTGTACTGGGACAAGAGCACTTTCCCGAACCGCTAATAATAGAGCGAGCACACCGGACGCTCGCACCAAGACTATCCGCAGAGGAGAGGCCGAGGGCCTTGTTGATACGCCTGTCGAAGTACCGGGAGAAGATACTCCGTACGGCTGCAAAGCTATCCAGGGAAAACAAAGGTCCCATAATGTACGAGAATACGCCAGTGATGTTTTTTCCTGACTTGAGTGCCAGCCTGGTGAAGCGCCGAAAGGAATACGACCGGGTGAAGAAAGAGCTGAGATCCAGGGATGTCCAGTTTGCTTTACTCCATCCTGCAACTCTGAGGATAACACTTCCAGATATGTAAATACAGAAAATATTTAAAACACCAAAAGAAGCAGCAGCGTGGGGAAATTGAAGAGAAGTGTAAACAAGTTACCTAACGTACTTTTGTAGCCATCGCACACAAATGTAAGATACCAGCTGTTTTACAATATTGTTCACCTACTTGACCAGTTCTCTTATTGTAATGGCAGTCATTATTACTTAAGAGTGTTTTATATAATATCCTATATTATGTATCAGAGAGCCCCCGGGGGGCAGGAGACCTTAGATTTTAGTTAGATTTGTTGTTCACGAATACAAGACCTTTCTAGATGAAGGGAGATGTGCCACATGTTTTTAGGCTGGCACTGTGGGGTTCTATGTGTTGTTTTTGAGGTATTTTTCTTTTTTGTTTTCTTTTTTGTTTGGGTGCTCCACTTATATGTTGCATACTATTTTTCAAGTGCTTTGTTTACTGTAATATTATGAGAGGTCAGGGGAAATTTGTGAACAAAACAGAACTTTTATGGATAGAGTATTGAAATTTGTCAGTTTTAATGTTAAAGGTTTAAATAGGCTGATTAAAAGAAAAAGGGTTTTGACATATCTTAAAAAGTTACAAGTAGATATAGCTTTCCTACAAGAAACTCACCTCACTACGCAGGAACATAAAAAACTAAAGAGAGAATGGGTGGGACAGGTAGTGTCATCATCATTCAACTCAAAGGCCAGAGGAGTGGCAATTTTGATAAATAAAAATACACCTCTGGAAATACTTGATACTGTCATTGATCCCTCAGGACATTATGTCTTTATTAATTGTAGAATATTCTCGGAACAATGGTCATTCTTAAATTTATATGCACCTAATTATGATGACGAGTTGGTATATTTCAAAAAATTGCAGGGGGGCAGCAAAATATACTTATAGGAGGGGATTTCAATTTCTGTTTAGATCCTACTTTGGACAAATCGACTAAGACCATCTCCAAGTCAAAAGCAGCCAAGACCACTCAAACATATATGAAAGATCTAAAATGAATAGACATTTGGAGGCAGATGCACCCTCAGACTCGGGATTATTCCTTTTACTCATGCCCTCATAAATCCCACACTAGAATTGATTTGTTCTTATTATCAACCCAGCTATTTCATAGAGTATTAGATGCTGAATATTTATCTAGAACTTTATCTGATCACTCAACATTGACCTTGTCCATTTTGTTCCCAGATAAGCCTAAAACACCTTATAGGTGGCGCCTTAATCCTACTCTCCTTCAGAGAGCTGATTTCTGCACATTCATAAGGGATCAGATTAAGTTGTTTTGTGAAACAAACTGTGCTTCCTCTCCCAACAGTTTTATTTTATGGGATATGTTAAAGGCCTATCTGAGGGGACAGATAATCTCCTACAAAAGGTCTGAAAAAGCAATACACACAGGATATTGATAAGTTAGAAAAGGAAATTTTACTCTTGGAAAAAGATTATCAAAGAAATGGTTCTTGAGACACATCAATCTTTAGGCCAGAAAAAAATTCAATACAATACATTAGATACCTACAAAATTGAAAGAGCTATTTTAAGAACTAAACAGAGGTATTATGAATTGGGAGAGAAAGCACGTCAAATCTTGTCCTGGCAACTGAAGGCAGAGGAAAACACTAGGAGTATTAAAGCCATTCAAACTGAAGTAGGCTCTATCTCATATAACCCAACAGAAATAAATGATACATTTAAACACTTCTATTTAAATTTGTACAACCCATATTGACAATTTTCTGTCTAAAATCGAATACAAAAAATTAGTGAAGAAGACCAAAAAAATCTTGACTTTCCTTTCACTCAGGCAGAAATTACAAAAGCCCTAAATTCACTTCAGCCTAATAAATCCCCAGGAGAGGACGGTTTTCCCCCCGATTTTTATAAAGAATTTAAAGATTTACTTATCCCACTGATTATGGATGTAATAAACCTTTCGTCTAAGACACATACGCTTCCCGAATCCTCTTCGACTACCATAATCACAGTTATATTAAAAAAAGGTAAAGACCCACTAAAATGTCCCTCTTACAGGTCCACATTGAACTCAGATTATAAATTGATTTCTAAAGTGTTAGCAAATAGGCTTAGTCTGATATTACCAAAAATAATTAACCCAGACCAGAGTGGCTTTATTCAAAAACGCCTATCTGCCAATAACTTAAGTAGATTCTTTAATATAATCCATTTAGCAAAATCAAGATCTGATCACACTGTTGCTGTGGCGTTAGACGCCGAGAAAGCCTTCGATAGGCTGGAATGGCCTTATTTATTTAAGGTATTAACTAAATTTGGTTTTGGACAAGTATTTATTAACTGGGTGAGAACCCTATATCATAAACCCAAAGCAAAGATTACTACTAATGGGCAAATTTCGTCATTGTTTTCCCTACATAGATCCAGTAGACAGGGATGTCCACTGTCCCCAAGTCTGTATGCCTTAGCCATTGAGCCTTTGGTGGAGGCAATCAGAAGGGACCCTGATATAAAGGGCTTTAAGGTTGGTCAGACAACCCATAAAATTAACTTATTATCTGATGATGTTCTCTTATATCTAACAGACCCCTCTCACTCTCTTACTCGACTACAGGATTTATTGGACACCTACTGTCTCAGGATATAAGGTAAACTATGATAAAAGTGAAATAATTCCATTAACAACATTCAACTACTCTGCGTGTCAAAGTGCATCTGCATTCAAATGGGCCCCAACTGGAATAAAATATCTTGGTATAGTTGTGGACAATAACTTAAAAAATCTTTATAGATTGAATTATAGTCCACTACTTAAAAAAAATGAGGAAGATCTACACAGATGGATTAGCCTCCCCATCACTTTGATCGGAAGGATTCATTGCATTAAAATGAACATTTTGCCGAGATTGCAGTACCTCTTTCAATCACTGCCTATTCCATTACCCCAAACCTTTTAAACTCTTTATACAAATGTAAGACAGTTCATTTGGAATAATAAGGTACCAAGAATATATTTGGAGAAATTGATGTGGGACTACAAGTCAGGGGGACTTCAACTACCCAATTTGAAAAAAATATTACTTTGCAGCCCAAATGCGATTTCTTTTGTCTCTGTTCGAGAATGACAACTCCATCCTGGGTTCATATTGCATTTTATTCATTGAAAGACAATTTTTTTTAGTGAGTTTGTTTACAAATACAACTACCGAATTTTGTTAAAAAGACTGATAACCCAATTTTGTTACATCTCATTAAACTTTGGTATGATGTACATAAGACCATTGGCAAGGAGATAGGACTGTCACCTAAATCACCTTTAAAGCAAAACGAACTGATCCCTATGACTGTAAACAACAAGATCCTGGAAGCCTGGCATCATAATGGAATTCATAAAAGGGAGGACTGTTATGAGAACGGACTTTTCATGACTTTTGAACAATTAAGAGGAAAATATAACTTGCCTAAAAATGCTTTCTTTTGTTACCTTCAACTGCGGTCATTTCTGAGAAGCACTTTGAACGACACTATGGCTTTACCCAGACTCAATGAAATGGAAAAAATTATGCATGATAGTGGACCATGTAAGCTTATTTCTAAAGTATACTCTTTGTTAATATCTGAATGTTCTAAACCGGTTCTGTATAGGTCTAAGGAAAGGTGGGAATCAGACTTAAATATCACAATTGAAGACCAACTTTGGTCAGAGTTGTGTAAAGACAGTTTATCTGCCACTATTAATGCACGGTACAGGATTGTTCACTATAATTTCCTTCATCAGCTGTATTTGACTCCAGAGAAAATTCACAAGTTTAAGCCTGATCTATCTGATTCGTGTTTCCAATGTGCTGCAGATGTGGGCTCTTTCCTACACTGCACTTGGTTGTGTGTGAAGGTGAGAGATTTCTGGATTGACTTTTGTGATGTCTTGGCTAAGATTACTCAAATTTCAATACCTGTTGACCCAGAATTTTGCTTGCTGGGGAACTTTATGAAAATTGATAAACCACTTCACAAATTTCTAATAAATTTTTTGGAAATAGCCCTGGCAGTGGCCAGAAAGTGTATTGCTGTCACATGGAAATCTGATTCCCTTCTATCTATAACTAAATGGTATTTAGAAATGAATAACTGTGTCCCTTTAGAAAAAAATAACATATATCCTTAGAAAGGGATACAACACCTTTATTAAAATTTGGCAGCCTAGATTATGTGGATAATGTGATATTGGAATGTGACTGACCTCGAAACATTGTACACCTACTTTAAAATAATGGAGCATCCTTTTGGGGAGGGGGGATGGGGGTATGTTTGTTTGTGTTTGTTCTTGTTCTTGTAAAATGAAAACTGAAAATAAAGTATTCCAAAAAAAAAGAAAGATTGAACTAATAAGAGAAAGAATTGGCACAGCAAAATCCCCAGTGTTAAATTAACACTCCTCGGTGTACATATAGGTCCAACTACAGGGTGTTACAAGTTAACACTGAAGCAGTGTTGAAGTTAATGAGATAATTAAGTGATTAATTAAGTGATAATTGGCCATTAGTGGTGACACCTAATGTTAATAAGAATCATTGAAGGAAAGAGAAACAACAAGAACAGAAAAAAGAGAAACACAAGAACTACTGACTTCGAGCCTTTACACATTATTGCACTTATTATTACCAGTTTGACTTTATTTCTGTCATACATCTAAAAAAGTTATTGAGATTCAACAGAAGTTTAGACGGTAATGTTTTATGGAATTTTTGTTTCAAGTCACCATTATGGTGGTCATAATGATGGTCATTAAAGGTGACTTTAAAAATATGATATGAATTGAATTGAATTGAAATATCTTTATTGTCCCCAAGGGGCAATTTGGTTCACAACAAGTAGCCAACACATTCGCACAAAAATAAAACCATGAGATAATAAGTAGATAAAAACATAAATACACATGTACCTATAGTTTGTTGAGAAACCCAACAGCTAATGGTACAAATGATCTCAAATATCTGTTGGACCTGGCACGTTTTCGGTAGGTATACCTCCTTCCTGATGGTAGGAGGCACAATTCAGAGTGTAATGGGTGAGTGATGTTAGCCAAAATGGCCATTGCCCTCTGTGTAGCTCTGGCCTCATACATATGCTCAATGCTGTTGAGATCAGTGCCAATTATTTTCCGACATAGCTTACATTTATTCCCAATCTGTTTTTGTTGATATATATATATATATATATATATATAATCTATATATTAATATATATTTGATATTAATCATATCATGTTTTTATCAGTTGAGAAACAAGCGATAGTTGTGTCAGTTGTGTCCTCAATGGAGATGGAGATGATTATACATGCTTTTATTTCCTCCCACCTTGATTATTGTAATTCTCTTTTTACTTGTCTTCGTAATTCATCCCTGAAACGATTACAAGTGGTTAAAAATGCTGCCGCCAAGCTTTTAACTAAATCATCAAAGAGATCAAACGTAACACCAATTTTAATTTCTTTACATTGGCTCCCAGTCAAATTAAAAATTTAAATTTAAATTCTTCTGGTTGTGTTTAGAGCATTGCATGGTCAGGCTCCTGTTTATATAAAAGAGTTGTTGCAACCTTATAACTGCAACAGGAATCTATTATAGAAGGCTGAGGAGATGCAGATGTTGATCCACTGAATGTCCCTCACCGGTTGCTTGGCACCGGTAGAGACTTGAAGACATCGGTCAACAACATCAAGCTGCGCTAGAGCTGGATCTGGCAGGTTCTAGAATCCCTAAAGTAGGAAAGAATTTAAAAAGTTTAATATTAGCATAAATGCCATTCATTTTATAGCAAAGTTGAATGGGAATGGTATGCGAGGTGTATTTTGTTCCAGAGGACCTGAATAACGCAGCATAACCATGAGCTATGAGGTATGAATACATTGATAAGGTGTATGCTTGATTTAAATAATAACTCTACACTTAAACTGATAGAGTGTGTCTGACTATTCCATAAAAGAAAAGGAAATACCGGTACCTCCTTTTAAGGATTTTGATAGGAAGTGCATACATTTTTTTATTTATGTGTATTTGAAGCTTGTTCTTTCACAAGAAATTCCCACTGAAGCATTCTCTTGGATATGTAATTGTCTCACCCTTTTCACCTGGTTTTGCATCCTTAAATGATGCCTGCTTTGTGTAAATTCCATGCAGATTCAAGAAATGTGCTCACATTTCTAACATCATTTTACAATGCAAAAAATCTTAATGGTTCATTGACATGACATTGTTCAGCATAGCATGTGTCTGTCTAAGCACATGCATTCGCCTATGTGTGTGTCAACTCGTGGTGTGTGAGAGGGGTAAAAACACACATATGGAAAGATCCTAGGCAGGTTGCAGTTAGTCACACTCCTGCGTCTCTAATTGAATTACCGTTGACAGCGCACCACAGGCCAGGCTGTGGACTCTAAACACTCAACGAACGAGGTGGGAGGGGGCATGTGCCCTGAAATCAATTACCTGCACAAGCGGACGGGGCAATCGAGACATGCTGAACACATCCTGCATGTCAGGTTTCAGACTGACAGCAACATCTGCAGACACCTGACTGCACTGACCTCACAGAGGCACTTCAAAGTGGAGCAGCCACAGAGCGCCTCTAAATCACCTGTTTGGCTCGGCCACCTGATCCTGAGGCCTAAAGTCTTCCAGGGACAGGGACGTGGATCGGATGGATCAAATGGATAAATGTCACATACAGGAAGTTTACAGGGCCACAGGCCAAAGATGTGCACGGGGGTGGTTAAAGTGGACAAAATCACTGCCCCTTTTCCCTCTTGGGCTCAGGCGTCCATCAGGAGAAAATAATTTGGTAACACTTTATTTTTTCGATAGTCCACTTTGGACATTCTACTACCTATAAGTAACTTTAGAGCAACATGTCAACTAACTGTCATTAGAGTATTAGTAGACTGTCTGCTTAATATCTGCTAACACTTTATTTTGTTGGTCCCCCAACAGACATTCTACTGACATTAAGTAACTTGGCAACTACAAGTCAACTTATTCTCCTAACCCGAACCCTAACACCCAACCCTAACCTAACAGTCTACTGACAGTCTACTACAGTCTAGTAATACTCTAATGAGAGTTAGTTGGCATGTAGTTAAAAAGTTACTTATAGTAGAATGTCTAAAGTGGACTATCGAAATAAAGTGTAACCAATCATTTCATTTACATATACTCATTTTGCAGATGCAATTTTGCAGATGTCAGACAGTACTCTCTACACTGTACAACACTACATTTGCCTGCACAGTACTGTTCAATCCAGGATAGACCTTAAAGACTCCCACAACATAATATTACAGTTCAATCAATGTAGTAGCACATCTACTCAATTACTGACAATATATTTAGACTGTATAGCCAGAGGAGAACATGCCCCCCTGGTTTAGCCTGGTTTCTACTGAGATTTGTTTTTCCCCCTCCATTATTCAACACCATATTTTTAATTCCTTGCCACAGTTGCCTTTGGCTTGAACACTATAGGGACAAAATCAAGTCAACTCTCTAAAGTCACCTTTATTTATATAGCGCTTAGTACAATACAGATTGTTTCAAAGCAGCTTTACAGTGATAAAGATACATAGTTACAAGGTGCTGCCATGCATTTGAATAAACATCATTTAAAATGCTTAGGGGTGGGCAAAATGAATTATACATTTATACATAAATGATAAAATAATAAAATCTCAGCTGCTTGATTCCTTATATTGTTGCAAACTATATTATTGCCCAGCTATATATTTAAAGTTGGATATAATATAGAATGATGCTATTCATATTCTATATTATAATTTCTTCTATAAATGAATCATTTTGGATTACTGTGTAATGTTACAAGTTTGGTTTCATTTTTCCCTGAGATTTCCTGTTCCTGTTGGATTTATTGATTAAAGACTGTTTTGTTGTATTTCATGCCTTGTGAAATTACTGCAACCACCGTTTGCTGAGAGTATAACACCGTTTCTAATATTTTTCACATAGTAGAAACAGATTTGGACATTACAGTAATTATAGTCGAGAGACATAAGTGAACAAGGTGCTCCACCCTAAAGATCTGAAGTCCAGCACACCTGATGACAAGGAGGGCTACAAAACAATGGCAATTTAATCTAGATTTAAACTGACAGTGTGTGTCTGCATCCTGAACAATGATAGAAAGACAGTTCAAGGGTTAGAGAGCTAAACAGAAAAAGGAACTAAGTTTATTTATTTTATTTTAGCATTTTTTTTATTATAAAAAAAAACTACCACCCACAGTTGATTTTGACATTAACTGGCCAGAATTTTGAGACGGCAATGAACATGAATTATGAAGCAAAACATTGCTCGTTTAAAGGGGTATCCCACCTCAGTAGCACCACAAATGTTTTGCAATACATCAACACAATAACTACATTGTATGATATATATATATATATATATATATATATATATATATATATATATTGTCTTATGTAAGTACATACAGTAGTAGTTAAACCTGATAAAAAGTGTCTAGATTCATAGACATTTGTACCTCTTTAAAGTTGTTAATACAAAAATGATTAATTTTTCAAATGCTGTTAATATTTTAGTGTCTACAAATGCGAATAAATGTATGTGTGCTCAAGAGATCATGCTGCATTGGCCCTCTCTAGGGCCCAGTTTATACCTGGTATTAAGATGCATTTTAGACGATCGGATCACACGTAGACGGCGGTAAATACATGTGTAAACGGGGTTTAAATGTTTGTGCACTTTTTACCACTTCCAGAGGTAGTCGAAAATGCATTCGACCGGATTGCTTTCATATTGTAAACGCTCATGTGGTCGACTGCGTTCGAACAACCACAAAAGACGGCCTACTCTCCACCTACTGACCTAACTGCGTAAACATTATGGGACGCACACAAGCCAGACGGGATTTAAACTTTGTCGGCTGAAAACCCAAGTTTAGTTTGAAGATAAATAACATACCAAGCACAATGTTCTCTCACAATTCCTGATTTTTAATGTACACACAACGTTCGGCTGGTCTTGCGGCCGTCAGAGCACAAACAAAAGCTGCTGCTCTCCGTATGTTTTCAATTGTCTCATTTATTCACCCACCCATAGACCCTCTCCTTGAAGAAATCAGGACAGAAGTGGTTGAAAGTGTACAAAAGAGACGGACTAAAACACCAGATGTAAATGGGCATGTGTCTCCCTCGTCTGCTTATGATCCGATCATCCAAAACGCATCTTAATACCAGGTGTAAATAGGGCCTAGAATATGTGTTTTGACAGGTTTGAAGTCAGGGACAGTAACAGTTTGAGGAAATCATGGGCATTTGGTAAACAGGGCTCTCACCGTGAGCCAGTTTTAGATGATGAGCAACAGTAGAGAATTGGCGCCTCATGGGGAAACTGTAGCTGTATGGTGACACAAAGGCTGATGCCATATTGTCATTTTCAGCTTGATAGTGTCCGGAGGTCCATCCAGCTGAAATGTTGGGGATAGATCGCACAGAAGTACTTGTGGTGGTTGAATCATTAAGCCAGTAACTCCTAAAGATATCTCCTTTCTTTTTATTAGTCATGAAGGGGAGGTCTAACATGGGTCGCAACCCAATGTAACTACTGAGTTTGCCCAGGCAAATGTTGCAGTAGGCCCTGTATGTTTGAAAACTGTTTGAAGGGAGTATCTTGCAGCATTGAGGGCTTGTGAATGTGATGGGATGGGCTGCTTGAGCAAAGGAGCTGGGCAGGAAGGATGTCATTGATGAGGTGATGTCGAAGCTCGCTGAAGATCCATAACATCTGCCTGCAGTGAACAAAATAAATTAAATAAATAAATAAATAAAAATTAGTTAGCTGTAGTGTCAGTATGAAATATCAGTTTACATTTCTAAATATTACTTTTGCCATTAATTGAAATAATCCAGTGAGACTTTTAATTGTAATAATCCACAGAGAGATCTGATATTACCATCATCGAGTCCATCTGGGATTAAATGAAGAAAAAGAAAAAAAACTGAGAAAGACTAAATCCAGATGAACTTCTCAGAGATGCCTGAAGAAGCCTACCAGCAAAGCTATCTGATAAACTATGTACAAAAGCTGTTTTAATCAAAAAGGGTGGTCACACTAAATATTGATGTGATTTAGTTAATAGAAGATAATTGCTCAATAAAATCTATTTCTGACATTATTTTTGAAAGCATGCTCACTTTACAGCATTTTTACCCAAATGTCTAAAACTTTTCACAGTACTATGGCTTTGCAGGAAAGTTTCTTCAAGCGTCTTGGAGATGTTGCCGCAGTTCTTCTAGATTTAGTCTGTCTCAGTTTTTTCTGTTTCTTCATGTAATTACAGACAGACTCGATGATGATGATTTCAGATAATACCAGCTGTTGTCAGACTCCTTCTGCATAAAAAAATCTCACTGGATTATTACAAATAATGGCAAAAGGAATGTTTGGTAATGTAAACTGATATTTCCTACTGACACACTACAGCAAAATATATAAATAACTGTCTTAAAACCATTTTATTTAGGTGAAGTGCCTAAGACTTTTACACAGTAGTGTGTGTGTATATATATATATATATATATATATATATATATATATATATATATATATATATATATGATGGCTCTTGACTGAACCACTTTAGGTAATGAACATTTTAGCTATCAAAACTTTTCACCATTACTAGGAGGAAAAAAAAAAACATTTAAACTGAAATAAAATAATTAAATATTCTGAATTATAAATGCTAACCTTGTAGCTCCATAGCAAAAGATTTGAAATCGAGGTTAAAGGGACTGTGCCATGAGTACGACTCCAGAATCCCACCCAGCACACCCCTAAAATGCATTGTAGAAGAGTGAGAGGGTGAGAATTCAGATATCTGAAAATCATAAAATACCGCTATTATAATGTCTTTATTTTAGATGATTCTGCTAATGTAATAACCTCAAGGTAATATATAGATTTGCAAATATACAGTGCACAGCATAAACGAGTACACCCTGACAATATTTCTCAGAAAAACATCCATCTCGCTTTTAAATTAATATTTTCTATGGGATTCTATACAATGATATATTTGTTCAAATCTGGATTACTGGTTTTAAATTAGATTAGTCAATACCAAAAATGGAACTATTCAAACAAAATAATTTAAGATCATCAAGCAAAAATTGGTACACCCCAATGAATGCGTTAGGAGAAAACATAAAATAAAATTGTTATTAACAGGAATTCACCAGCAGATGCATCTAATCAATCCTCACACAGGTGGCCACAGGATGATTGACCATTAAGAGTTTCTAAGAGAGAAAATCCACTCCCATATAATGCTGACAAAATGGCACCACATGTCACAAGACTTGAGAAATAAAATTATTTCTTTGCACAAAAAAGGCCAAGGTTATAAGAAAATTAGTAAAGCATTGCTAATAAGTTTGAATACTGTCGCAAAAGTGATCCAAAAATGAAAAAAGGATGGACTTGTGGGAAGCTCTCTGAGACATCCAGGCCATAAACGGAACACCTTGTCAAGAGCGTTTTGTGATGAGAGAAGTTGAAGAAAGTCGCCATGAAAGTTCAGCACAGTTGGGTTCCAAACTGTATGGTGTCGCAAGGGTAAGGAGTCCAATAAAAAAAATGCATGGTACCAGCAGTAAAGCATGGTGGTGGCAGTGTTCATGTGTGGGGTTGCATGAGTGCTGGAGGAGTCAGGGAGTTGAATTTCATAGATGGCATCATGAATTCAAAGATGTACTGTGAAATACTGAGTGAGAAGATGCTACCATCACTCTGTGCTCAAGGTCACCGGGCACTCTTTCAACACTATAATGACCCAACACATACATCTAAGGTCACTGGTTCATTTCTGAGGAAGAACAGGGTAAAAGTGATTCAGTGGCCAAGCATGTCACAAGACCTGAACCTAATAGAACACTTGTTGGAAATTCTGAAAAGACAAGTTGAATCCCTCCAGCATCCAGGATCTGAAAGAACTCATTCTTCAAGAATGAAGAAAGATAGATGTAGCTGTATATATAGTCAACTTTTTCATTCAATGTCTAGAAGAATTGGTGCTGTTCTTAAAAATCAAGAAGGCCATACAAAATATTAGATTTAATTGACTTTGTTGTAGGGTGTAATCATGTATGTACTTTTTTTTCTTATGCTAAAGATGTTAGGTGACCACACTGTTATGTTAATAAAATTTCATGTTTAATAAAACATGTTGACACATTTTATTTTTAGCAAATTGGTCACATATTCATTGAGAAATGGATAAAAATCTTGATTTTCAAAGGGGGTGTACTCATTTATGCTGTGCACTGTATGTGATATCAATAGTTTATACAAATAATAACATCCATTACCCATTTCGTTCCCTGAAGCCCTTGGCAAAAGGATTCCTGTCAATCTTCAGTTTTGTTATCTTAAAAGGTACCAGAAAAAAAAAAAAGGAAAAATACAATCAGTCACTTTGGCAACAAATGCATATATATATATATATATATATATATATATATATATATATATATATATATATACACAGACCATTAATTTTACAGTGCTTAAAGTAAACCCAATTGAAATCTGTCACTGAAATATAAATAATACAACAATCCTTTTAAGACAAGACCTTGATGAAAAGTTGTCTGTCCTGTGGTTTCTTGTTTTTAGAACAAAGAGTGTAAATAACTCCCAAATGCTTCTGTGTAATTTCAGGTCTACTGTCCAGATGATTTACAGATGCATCTGGGAAAAATTTGTTTTAATATAATGTGCTTCAATCTGAATGATTTTACATAGCATTACAGGTTCCAGAGGTTTTAGTATTTGTGGAATGCAAAGTTTAAAAGAATGCAAAGGAAAACATAGAACTTGTGTTTGTGTGTTTGTAGCAATTAATTATTGGTATCATTCTAATTATAATATGGGTGAGATTTTTGCTAAATGTGTTTAACCTAAATGCACCCACAAGGATAGTAAAATTATCAACTACATTCAACAGTCCCCACAAGTAAAACAGGTTAATAAACATACTGTTTTAATTCAAATATAAAACAGCTCAATAGTTTCTGATGAATTTACCGGTCAAAAGTTTGGAGTTTGCACCAGGGCTGCATTTATTTGATCAAAAATACAGTAGAAATAGTAATGCTGTGAAATATTATAACAATTTAAATGAACTGGTTTCTTTTGTAATATATTTTAAAATGTTATTCCTGTGATGGCAAAGCTGAATTTTCTGCAGCCATTACTTCAGTCTTCAGAAGTCACATGAGCTTTAAGAAAATAAAAAAGATCATTTCTTATTATTATCAATGTTGAAAACAGTTTTAACGGCTTTATTTCTTTATTTATTTCTTGAAATCATGATACACTACCATTCAAATGTTTGGGGTAAGTAAAATTTAAAAGAAAAAATAAAGAAATTAATACTTTTATTTAGCAAAGGCACATTAAATTGATAAATTTTTTCAAAAATTCAAAAATTAGACATTTATGAAATTAAGAAATATTATAAAAAGTTATATTTATAATAAATTCTGTTCTTTTAGACTTTTTATACATCAAAGAAACCTGAAAAAAAAACAAATAACTCAAATTTCAGTGTAATCCCAGACTTGACTTTCCTACATAAATGCAGAACCATATGAAGCTAAACATTTCACGTTCTGCTCTCAATTTATATTAATCCAAGATAAAACAGAGAACTGTTGAGATAAGTTACCTGTTGGTTTTGGTAGGCAGTGACAGTGGTGAACTGAGTCTCAGGGAAGGAGAAGGTGTACACACCCTCCGCTGGCAGTGATAGTAGAGTCTGGGACACGCATTCAAGAGGACTATGCAGAATAACGTGTATGCGTGGCTTGTACTTATGCATGGACTTCAGGATTATCTGAATTTCAAATGACATTGGACACATTTTGTATTTATATTTAAGCGTAATTGTCAATTGATTTATGTTGTAGTGTAGAGTTAGGCTAGTCATGTGAAAGTAAGGGAACTCACATGGCCTTTGTCATCCATCTCATTGTTGGTGAGTTTGACACGATCAAAGCTAATCCCCTGTCTCATCCAGTTCTCTCCTGAACAAGGTGAGTCCGGGTGGACATACAGATGAGGGGAAAGGCATGAATGATCTGTGTTTCCAGCCACCATCCACTGAGAGCTGTGGTACACATACCTAGCATAGAAGATAACAACAATATCTTCGTTTCATTTTAAGTATTATTCCTTCCAATCAATACATGATTTAATCATTTGAAGCAAGTGTATATAATTTAATAATTCAGGATACACCTTATCTATATCATCTGTATCAATCTTTTTCCCTTCACATCATTTTCATTTATGTTATTTTGACCGTCATGTTTAGTTTTTTTAATTAATTATTTCAGACTGCAGGACAGACCACAGTATACCTGTATCTCTTTGAGTCCACAGGCATAATGTCCATGGCAATGGAGTATTGCTGCAAGGGATCCAGATTGTGCACATTGACTCGGACAGAGGGGAACATTCTCCTGAGTAGATTTCAGATACACAATCAACACTGACATTATAAAATCATTACAGCTGTTTGGCTAGTTACAGATAAAAATATTGAATAGTCTAATACAGTTATAGTTAATAGGTCAAAATAAAGGCTATACAAACTACAAAACTTTTGCCAATTTTTGCATTCTGGATAAGTTAACTCTAGAAGCTGAAAGACAGACAGGCTGTAGATTTTTTTGGTAAGGAGTTGACAGACTTCACATAAAATCACGTGGTGTATGAAGGGCACATTTTTTTTAGCTTCAGAGTATGAGTTTATCCAGTCATTGGCGATCAAAAGACTAGTACAGAGCCCCTAAATGAACATGGTGAAGAAAAATGAAATGGTATAAAAAAAAGTTTGGAAATGCTTTTGCGTTCTCTCGCAAACGTTTAGCGTTAAACCGAGAAACATAGCATTCGCTTTGCATTGCATTCGCTCAATGTTTGCATTCCCCCGATACACTTTGTGTTCACTCGAAAAGAACACAAAAGTTTTGGCGAGAGAACGCAAAGTTTCTTGGGGAATGCAAACATTTTGAGAGAACGCCAAAGCAAAAACTTATTATTTTTCCTTCCATTCTTTTTCCACCATCATGTCCCCTTAGGAGCTCCATAGACTGGAATACACTACATGTCTTAAAATCTGAACAGATTTAAAAAAAAACTAGGCCTAATACACTTGCTGATTTTATAACTGGTTAGGTTTCAGAGAAAAACGGGGCATCATATACAAAACAGATGAGGATAACACACTACCAGACTGTCAAGTCATTTTAAACACAATAAATCCACACAGAAACACACACCTCTTTGCTTGGATATATTGTGTAACTTAATAGTGTGGTGTGTGAATCTCAGCCATGTAGGCTATGATGCCCAGTTTTTCTCTGTGACCACAAAGTCAGCAAGTCTACTATGCCTAGTGATTTAAAAACTGTTCAGATTTTAAAAGTTGTATAGTGTAGCCTATTCCAGCCCTATACTAATATTAAAGATAAACACACTTGATATCAACATAATAAGTAGACTATCTAATACCACTTAGCCCTACACACTCTCAAGATTTCAAAGTTGTATTTTTTACTTGCCTTTTTTTTAAAGGTGTGTGACCTTGTGTTTTACAGCACCAAAACATAACATTAAAAACCAAGGTGAAACCACAGGTTTGGTTCTAATTGGTCACAAGCTCATTTTGCTGTAATATAGCATAGCTGACTGTATATGCTGTAACATACTGATTTGCTGCCAGGTTAAATTGTCATTGATTTTAGAACTATAATAAGCCTATATTGCCATCTACCTCCCAACTTTTGTGATGATCATCTCTGTGCCGATCTCGTGAAATTTCTTCCACAGGTCAGATCCTTGAAGATCTACCCGAACTTCTCTCGCAGCTTCAGATTCGGTCCCTGCAGGTTTTCTTAACTTCAAGCTTTTTTTCTTCCTGTTGTTTCGCTGATCTTCACAATTAATAAAAACAAGATTACACAAATGGTAGCCTAATACAAATAAGTAAAACAACTGTCAAACAATGCTAAAATGTTTCCCCCTCCTTCACAAATGATCCACTAACCCTGTGGGTCGGTGAAAGTTCTTCTCGGTGTATCTCTGTCATATTCCAAGACATACTGCCATTTCTCATTCTTCATATTGTCCACCTTCATCTTCTTGCAACTTTTTCCTGAAGCATCCACAGAAATCGCGTGAGCGCGCGTGCTGATTCCCTGCATTCTGACAAGAGCTCAAATGACACGAGAGTTCAGCGTCAGTCTGTCAGCAGCATCGTCAGTCGTTATCGATGGATCACATCATTCTTTCCTCTCTCTTGGTCGCTGTCCTCTAAGCGCGTTCGTGTTCACATTTCACCTCTTTATTTCTCATCCTTTTAAGACTAATCAGTCCAACTCTTCATTTGCCTATGGGAAAGGAGATGCTCTTTTTCTCAAACTTACAGGCACCAATGGGATCTCAGAGGAGGACTTAAGTAACTCCCAGTCCCAGTACGATAAGCAACAGTTTTTGTTTTAAGAGATGTCATGCAAAGGATATAAAATGGCCCTCCTAAGAACAGTGTGCATTTACTTTTTAATTGTAACATATTAAGATATGTTTAGCATGTGCAGGATGATGATGCATAATGCAATATTTTTTCCTGCAGATGCACAAATGTGAATACCTGGCATGTTTAACAACCATAGCATTTTATGGATGGTCATGTCAGAGTATCACATTATGACAAGTGTTATTTACATTTATAGCTCACATTTTAAACAATTTATCATGCAAAGTGTTGAAAAGAAAAAAAAACAGAGGATAAAGAATAATTAAAAGTACCAAAAACATTTTTTTTTAAATAAGTAACTGAAGATAAAGACTAAAATACAGATTAAATATGCACAACTGGCTCAATGACAAATGAAAGGAGGACACAGTGAAATCTGAGCAGTTGCATAAGTTAAACGTTTATTAATTAACATAAATAAAATAATCTGTAAAAAAAAAACAAAAAAAAAAAACATGGTCATCTGAGTGTTAGTGTCAAAAACAAATAACAAAAAAAAAAAACTTAAACTGTCATGTGATGTGATATAGTGTATGGTGGTTTCAACACTGTTACTTTAAATCTGAGTGACATGAATCACCAGGGGCGTTTCGGGGCATGACGAGGGGAAATCAGTATATGTGAACTATACAGTATATGGCTGGATGTTAATAAACGTGACGTTCATAAAGAGAGAAACTGCATATTTACGGTCATTTTACAAAACTAAGACCAAACAAAACCAAAAATCAAACAAAAACAGCCGATAGAAAAAGTGCTCAGTTTCTCAGTACCTCGGTTCCCTGAAAATAATGGGAATGAGTATTGCTTCGCTAGACGCTATGGGAAAACTATTTTTCTCAAGCATATTGAAGCCTTTATTTTAAAACGCAGTGCAGCTGCACAGCCAGCACAGTGCAGAACTATAAGCGTGCTGATTGGCTGGGCTACGGGAACTGCACGAACCTATGGTGAGGCGGCGTCCCACCACCAGCGAGCTGAGCCCGCCAAAATGGGTGGAGCTACTGAAGATATAAGCGGCCTATTTCGCCAGAGACATCAGGTTAATTAGACTGAAGCGACAATACCTGGACGTGAAGCTTAATAGCATGGCCGTCTACGCAATACTCGTTCCTGTTATTCTCAGGGAACCAAGGTTACATGAGTAACCGAGTACGTTCACTTTCGAAAACGGTTCACTCGTATTGCGTCGCTAGACGCTATGGGAACCCAATTCAATCACGCCGTGCTATTTTAGCTGATGACTTCACTCTGAACCCCCGCCTGAAGCTGCAAGGCCTGAGGCTTAGAGTAGAACTTTAAGTCTGAAGTCCAACGGATGTCGGATGGACAGATGTCGGAGCTCACAGAAGGGATACCTAGTGGTTTGGGCTCCTTAGAGGCCAACACCCACTTAGATAGAAAGGACTCGTGCCTGTAGAGCTGGCACCTCCAAGTTGTAAAACCTCACAAATGTAGACGGCGAAGACCAGCTGGCCGCCGCACAAATGTCTTCAAATTGGTACACCACTGGACCATGCCCATGAAGAGGCCAAGCCCCCTGTGGAATGAGCCCTGATAGGGCAGAGTAGACTTAATTCTCTATTGTCTTCTAGAGAGTGAGGCATGCGGGGTCTGAGCCGGCGTGAGCTCACTCATCTCTGTGTGCTCGTGTGTCCTCTGACCCCACCGTTTCTTCCTCTGAGATTCCTGGGAGGCGGGAAAGGGGAGGGCGCGAGGGGCAGGGTCGCTCTCTAAAAAGAAAGCTAGCCGTGAGCACAGAGAGGAGAGCGGCATGTTCTCGCAATGAGAACAGCCGCCCTGTGTGAGTGCAGTTTCTGCATGGTTTTTGCCCAGGCAGGAAACACACTCACAGTGCTCTTCTGAGAGATGCAGAGGGGCTCTGCATGTGACACAGTCTTGCTGCTCTTTTAGAAAGAAATTTGCCTTTTAGGCGGGTTCGCTCGTTAAAGGATACTTCGCCGGATAGCCGCAGGAAAACGGCAAAACAGCAGATGACACCATAGGTTAGTGCAGTTCCCGCAGCCCAGCCAAACAGCACGCTTATAGCTCTGCACTGTGCTGGCTGTGCAGCTGCAATGCATTTTAAAATAAAGGCTTCAATATTCTCGAGAAAAGGAGTTTTCCCATAGCGTCTAACGACGCAATACGAGTGAACCATTTTAGAAAAGGAACTCACTCTCCGCACTAACAAAAACAAAGCTTTATAGAGGGAAGAACAGGTGGACTGAGTTCTGTTGACACTGGCCTCCTAGCCACACTTAATGGCCGGCCGTAGCAGTCAGAGCAGGAGACCTGTTAACGCCCCGTTTTATAGGGAACGTTAACAACCTGTTTTCACAGACAGGGCTTAGATTAAGCCAGGATTAGGCCTTAGTTCAGTTAGGACATTTAAGTAGCTATGTCAAAAAGAAAGACTAAGCACCCACGCACATACACATTCAAACGCGCATGCCTATAGACTAAACACACTGATACGCATGTGCATGATCACTGTTTTCACAGATTCACATTTTTTAAGTTTACACAGAGATGATAACGGTATTGTTTTCAAAACTCGTTTTCAAAAACTTGCACTTTGAAACCTATTCTATTCTCAGGCCACCAAAATGCATTAAAAGTTTTCTGTTTTCAGGGTGTCGTGTAAGCGCCAACTTAAGCGCCAACTTAGTTAATAACTTAATAAGTTAATAACTAATGATTTTTTTTATAACGGAAATAAGTCAATCAAAAACTTAACTAAGCTGGACAATGACTTTCTTCTAGAGCTGCTGTATAGCCAAAACAATCTTTGTTGAATCATTGCTGATGTTGTCTTGATGAGAGAGAACCACTGGTGATTGGAAAGACAAGGCCGCAGCCTGGCACAAACGTAGGGGTCCTTTGAAGACTTCCAGCTCAGCATCATCTTGATGTGTCCCGTGTCTTGAGTCTGGCGCGGTGAGAATCGTGCAGCTGAAGCGGATCAGTGGCAATTAGTGGAGTGTATAAGTTGAGCCAGTGAAGTGCTCTCGAGTCTCTCATTTTTCCTGGGCGGCTCGCGTCAGACTGTGTGAACTCCTGTGTGGATTACTGTGTGGATTACTGTGTGGTTTGTAGCGCGATCTGCTGGGTGCTGATCTTAGCTTCTCCCCGCACCGTCTGTCAAGTGACTCTGTGGAGACAGCTGTCGGACCGGGGTTCCCGATCAGCTGGGTCGGCGTGGTGAGCGGCGGGCAATCTCCGCGTGTGTTTCAGTAACGCGGTGGGAGCCGTGGAGACTGTATATTGTGTTGCACTTTTTTTGAGTATTATTTTTGTAGCTTACTTTAGATAAGGCTGAAATAAATAAATAAATACATGAACTTGACACGTTTTGAGTCATCCTTGGTTTTTCCATCCTGGGTATATATATATATATCTGTTTGTTAGTCCCACACCCCTAGACAAGCTGGGGACTTAACAAAGTGGGGGCTCATCCGGGATATTTTGGGAAAACCAGGATACTTGATTCATGTTTCATGTTGTATGTATGTTGATTAAGCTTCATATTATATTTGTGACTATTTTTGTGTGTTGTTTGGTAATGTAATTATTGATGTTACCCCGAGTGAATTTCCACTTGAACTGCTTCCTCAGCTTAGCACAGGGTAGTGTCCATCTGGGCTGAAACAGCCTTTCCATCGGGCACTAGTTTATTATTTTACCTTTTTTGTTTTTGGAAGTAAATCCTGGGCGGAGACTATGTTTCTCCAAAGGGGGCTGGCGTTTCAGGGTTTCGACCGCTGATGTACTTGCCTGTAAATCGCCTCGAGCCCGGCACGCTTCTGAAGATAGATAGGTAAGTTTGGTGAGGCAGGTGCTGAGGAGGTTTGTTCTGTGGAGGGAGGCGGTTTGCCTGTGAGAGGGGTTAATATCAATCATTGGGTTAGCTTATTTTAGGTGTTTTTGTCATGGCAGGTTTTGACTTTAATGCTTTTGTGTTCAGTCCAGATTTGAACCAGTTAGATAAATGTAAGAAAACTGAACTCCATGACATTGCAGACCATTATGATATCTCTGTGTCCACTTCCCTAGGGAAAGCTGAACTTAAAGCGGTAGTTTTAAATGGATTTATCAGTAAAGGGGTTGTCACATTACCGGTAATTTTGAGCAATCCTGACCCAGAGCAGAGTGTGGGGGGGGGGGACCAACTTGATAATGGGACTCCTGCTGGTCAACGGGGGGTACAGATAGGGAAGCCTGTTACAATTCCTCATTTTGTGCCATTCTCAGTTGAGTCATCTCCTGGCTCTAAGCAGGATGGCCATTTAAAAGTTTGCTTATTGCGGCTTCAGATAGAGAAGGAAGAGAGGGAGAGAGATTTCCAACTCCGTCGAGAGCTGGAATTAAAGAAATTAGAAGCAGATACAACACTTAAAATGAGACAAATGGAATTGCAGACAAATATTGACGCTGCTCGTCCCAATACTTCTGCTAGTGTGTTGTCTTTACAGTCTGCCAGTGGGTATGATGTGAGTAAATATATTTCCCTGGTGCCTATTTTTCGTGAGGCTGAAGTGGAAGCCTATTTTGGTGCATTTGAACGCGTTGCTGGAGCTTTATGCTGGCCTAAA
Organism: Squalius cephalus; assembly: GCF_949319135.1. NCBI lineage: Eukaryota > Metazoa > Chordata > Actinopteri > Cypriniformes > Leuciscidae > Squalius > Squalius cephalus. The sequence goes on along the minus strand of NC_137135.1, from coordinate 10,477,363 downwards.
GAGGTGTGGGCCATTTTACTCCAGTGTAAATTAACGGGTAAGGCCCAGGAAGCGTGCGCAGCACTGTCTGTGGAGGACGGGGTGAATTATGACCGGGTTAAGAGTGTTATTATGAGAGCTTATGAGTTAGTGCCGGAAGCATACCGACAGCGTTTTCGTGGCCTACGGAAAGCTCACGATCAAACATTTACAGATTTTGCTCATGAAAAGGGAATCCTCTTTGATAGATGGTGTATGGCATGTTAAGCAGATGATGTGGCCTCTGTACGTGAGCTGATCTTACTTGAGGATTTTAAGAACTGATTGCCAGAACGTACTGCTGTATATCTGGGTGAACAAAAGATTGTATCCCTACAGCAGGCAACCATATTCGCAGACGAGTTTGCGCTTCTGCATAAGGCCACCTTTATTAATCGTGATGCTCCTTCACAAGTAGGTTTTCAAAAAAGTGAACAGCTGGTTCATAAGCCCATTGACAGTCGTCCCAGTGTAGCTTCCATTCAAAAGGCAGACAGAGTATGTTTTTTTTGTCATAAGGCGGGACACCTAATTGCTGAGTGTAGAGCTTGGAAGGGTCAGCAACCCAGTCCAAATCCAAAACAACCAAAGGGGGTGGGGTTGATTAAAACGTCTCCCTGGCCCCAGGGGCTAGAGCCTGAGATGCGTGAGATTGATGATTGTTTTAAACCTTTTATTTTTTAAGGTTTTGTTTCTTTGACAGGGAAAGCAGAAGACCAGCGAAGAGTGAGAATACTGCGGGACACAGCCTGTTCGCAGTCCCTAATGCTGTCTGGCACTCTCCCTGTGTGTGACAGTTTTGATGTAAGTGCAGTGGTGAGAGGTATTGAGATGGGTTTTGTACCAGTGCCACTGCACCGGATTTTTGTCCATTCTGATCTGGTAACTGGATTTTTCACGGTGGGTGTACGTGCAGGGTTTCCGATAGAGGGCATTGAGGTAATAATTGGGAACGATATTGCTGGGGGAAAGGTGTTCCCTGTTCCTAGGGCGGTCAGCAATCCTATCCCTGAGTCTGAGCAGGATGGGTTGGGGAAAATCCATCCTCATATTTTGTAGCCAGTGTGACTACAAGATCGCAATCTCGTAAAAAGACCCAGGAAATTAACCTGTCTGACTCACTTTTTGCCTCTATTTTCTCTGAGGAGGGTTTGACCCATAATGATCCTGTGAGCTGCAAGGTGGACAAGGCTGAAAAGGTAGTGGACTCTGTGGGTAAGTTTGATCTTGCACATTTGCCTCTCACTCCCAATGCTCTGATAACAGCTCAAAGGAGTGATCCCTCATTGATTAAATGTTTTGCTTCGGTGGTCAAAAAAAAAAGAGTGTAACGGCAAACAACCTTTCTTTATGGATAACGGGGTATTGATGCGCAGGTGGGTTTTCTTAGGCAGATGATGCAGGTATAGAACCAGATATCGATTGGAAGGTGGTTTGCCAGGTAGTTGCGCCAGCTGACTGTCGACAGCAGATATTGTCATTGGCACATGAGCATTTATGGGCAGGTCATTTGGGCATTAGTAAAACATACAACCGTGTACTAAAACAGTTCTTTTGGCCAGGTCTAAAAACTGATGTGACCCATTTTTGTAAAACCTGCAGGACTTGTCAAGTTGTCGGCAAACCAAATCAGCCTGTTCCACCGGCCCCGTTACAGCCCATTCCCATAGTTGGTGAACCATTCGAACACGTCATGGTTGACTGTGTAGGCCCGTTACCTAAAACCAAAGCCGGTAATCAGGTTCTGCTCACCATGATGTGTGTTGCCACCAGATTTCCAGAAGCTATTCCCCTACGGAGAATCACAGCCGTATCAGTAACCAAGGCACTAGTCAAATTTTTCACTACATATGGGTTGCCTAAGATGGTACAAACTGATCAGGGAACTAATTTCCTTTCCAAGGTGTTTAAACAAACTCTCAGCTCATTAGGAATCACTCACTCAGTGTCTAGCGCCTATCACCCCGAGTCACAGGGAGCTTTGGAGTGCTGGCACCAAACGTTAAAGTCCATGTTAAAAAAATACTGCCATGAGATGGGTAAAGACTGGGATGAAGGAGTTTCTTTTGTACTTTTTGCTGCTCACGACACAAAGCAAGAGTCTTTAGGTTTTAGTCCAGCCGAGCTTGTGTTTGGCCATAACGTGCATGGTCCGTTAAAGATGTTGAGAGAAAAGATGGTGTATGATGAGTCTCCCAAAACTAACGTGTTGGATTTTGTTTCCCGGTGCAAGGAGCGGTTACATCGTGCTGTGGAGCTGGCAAGGGAGTCACTTTCTTCCACACAGACCCGTATGAAGAGGCGGTTTGACACAAAGGCAGTTGAACGGCAGTTCAATGCAGGTGACAAGGTGTTGGTCTTGCTGCCCGTCCCTGGGTCTGCCCTCACTGCTAAATTCTCAAGTTTTCAGAGACAGATTATATCATCCGTACACCTGACCGTAGATGAAAAACACGCCTATGTCATGTAAACATGCTGAAGCTTTTTCATTCTAGAGATGGCGATCCGGTGGAACCGGTGCAGACTCCAACGGTGGCAGTGGTGGGAGTTACATTTCTCGTTAGTGACTGGTCTGAGCCTGATCTAGCAACACCATGTGAAGACCAAATGTGTGGCAGGTTGGCTAACTCTGAGTTCATGGCTACTTTGGATCAACAATTGTCTTACTTACCCACATCTCAACGACAGGATGTGATTGATTTACTTCGTGCTCACCCTTCCATTTTAGGTAATGTCATCCCGCACCACGGTGCTGGAACACGATATTGACGTGGGTGACGCTAGGCCTATTAAACAGCATGCTTATTGCTCTCCGATAGCCAAACGAGAAGCGATGCAGAGAGAAGTCAGCTATCTGGTAGAACATGGCCTAGCCAAGACTAGTTACAGTCCATGGAGCTCACCCTGCCTGCTAACGCCTAAGTCCGACGGAACACTTTGTTTCTGTACTGATTTTAGAAAGGTGAATGCAGTTACTGTGTCTGATTCTTTTCCGCTGCCTCGCATTGATGATTTAATCGATAGGGTTGGCCCAGCTAAATGTATCACAAAGTTAGATTTACTAAAAGGATATTGGCTGGTGCCTTTGACCCAGCGAGCTTCAGATATCTCAGCCTTTGTGACGCCAGATGCATTTATGCAGTATACTAAATGCCCTTTGGGGTGAAAAATGCTCCTGCCACTTTCCAACGCCTGATGCAACTTGTACTAGGGGAAGTACCCAACTGTAGCGTCTATCTTGATGATGTGGTCGTGTACTCTGAGGACTGGGATAGCCACATGTCCAGTTTGGGGACTGTGTGCCAGCGGTTGACCGACGCCTCTCTTACACTGAACTTGGCGAAGTGTGAATTTGGGAAAGCCATGGTTACCTACCTTGGTAAACAGGTTGGTCAGGGGCAGGTCCGTCCTCTAGATGCCAAGGTGGCTGCTATCCTGGCTTTACCGATTCCCACTACTAGACGTGAGCTTAGGAGATTTCTAGGTATGGCTGGATATTATAGGTGTTTCTGCCAAAACTTTTCAGTGGTAGTTGCTCCACTTACCAGACTGTGTAGTCCTTTGTTATCCTTTGTGTGGGATGATGTGTGTAATCAGGCTTTTGAGGCTGCCAAGTCTCTTCTTTGCAGTGCACCCGTGCTGGTGGCGCCCAATTTTTCCCAATCTTTTTACCTGGAAGTCGATGCTAGTGCCACTGGGGCTGGGGCGGTGCTGATGCAGAGAGGGGATGGAGACATGTGTAAACCTGTGTGTTATTTCTGAACTAAATTCAAGAAACACCAGCTGAACTATTCCACCATAGAGAAGGAGACATTGGCCATGCTCCTTGCTCTACAACACTTTGAAGTGTATGTGGGTTCAAGTTTCTTGCCGATCACGGTTTACACCGATCACAATCCTCTTGTTTTTTTAGCCCGCATGTACAACAGTAACCAACGTTTGATGCGTTGGGCCCTCCTGGCCCAAGGCTACAACCTTCACATCAAACATAAGAGGGGAGCGGACAACATCTTGGCTGATGCCCTGTCCCGTGGGTAAGACCGTTTTTTGATTATGGTGAGCCTGTGATAATAACATATAAATGGTAAATTTTTACAGTGGTATACAAACTATGTGATAGGTTTGTTTTTATGGGTGGGGGTGTTACGACCCGTGAGGTCTGTGTGCGTGTTTTGTGTGTTGCGGTGGGTGTTTTCTGTCTCTCTTCTGCAGGTGTCCCGTGTCTTGAGTCTGGCGCGGTGAGAATCGCGCAGCTGAAGCGGATCAGTGGCAATTAGTGGAGTGTATAAGTTGAGTCAGTGAAGTGCTCTCGAGTCTCTCATTTTTCCTGGGCGGCTCGCGTCAGACTGTGAACTCCTGTGTGGATTACTGTGTGGATTACTGTGTGGTTTGTAGCGTGATCTGCTGGGTGCTGATCTTAGCTTCTCCCCGCGCCGTCTGTCAAGTGACTCTGTGGAGACAGCTGTCGGACCGGGGTTCCCGATCAGCTGGGTGTCGGCGTGGTGAGCGGCGGGCAATCTCCGCGTGTGTTTCAGTAACGCGGTGGGAGCCGTGGAGACTGTATATTGTGTTGCACTTTTTTTGAGTATTATTTTTGTAGTTTACTTTAGATAAGGCTGAAATAAATAAATACATGAACTTGACACATGTTTTGAGTCATCCTTGGTTTTTCCATCCTGGGTATATATATATATCTGTTTGTTAGTCCCACACCCCTAGACAAGCTGGGGACTTAACATGATCAAAAAGCTTTACTCAGACATGCTTCAAATATTCTTTGAAAATCACTAACATATGTCAAGACATTCTTTGGTGGGTCAAACTTTTCCCAATCAGAAGCCAAAACTGCCAGTGGGCCTCACACATTGTGACCAAGAATAAGCTCCTTCAGATTGAAATCGGTACTCTCCTGCGCACCTTCCTGAGCTGCCATTAATAACCAGGGTAGGCCAGTCTCCTCATCTTTTTTTGATGTGACGTGTAGCCAAGTATGGTGTCCCAAACTCGTGTGCTCTGCATTTCACCCATCCAAGTGCAGACACACACACACAGCAGTTAGTATTCAACCCAGAACACACATCCGGAGAAGTGGGCCTTGTGGGTAATGAGAGAGGAAGAGAGAGTTGTTCATTCACTATAATTTTACCCCACCTATATTTTCCTGCCTGTACTGCGACACGAACCTGCAACCTTTGGGTTACAAGTACAACGCTCTAACCATCATGCCCCATTTACAGATGAGTATCATTTGAGTACAATATGATCTCAGTAAAGACATAAAATGATTGGTGGAATCTCTCCAGAGCTCCTTGAATGTGGGTATAATAAGCACTGGAGAGATTATGTTAAATGTGAAGTTGTTTCAATACTTGACCAAACAAATTAGAAGTGAAATTACTCCCTTGATCGGACTGAATAATTTGTGGTATTCCAAACTCTGAAGTTACTAGTGTGAGTGCTTTCACGACCAACACAACATTTGTTAATTTTCTTGTGGTGTTTTTCTAAGGTGTTTAAATATTGCTGGCTCACTTTGGCTGAATGTGTTAGACAAAGTGGACCAGTGGGATTCAGGTAAAGTGAGCGACCTTTAAACTTAAGTAATTATACTCAAGTTCATGAAATAAATTAACATTCACTGTTTATTTTATAGTTGACATGTATAATCTACTTTTTTAGAAAACAGAAATGAGTGTGCCATTAGGAAATTTTAAGTCAGAGATGGAAGAAAGTATAGAAAGAGCAAAAAATAAGACGAGGCAATAAGTTCAATCTGTGGAGTGAAGGAACAAAATGTAGATGCAGAATATAACGCTTTAAGTTATGGACACAATTTAAGTTAATTTAAAGTGTTTAGAGAAAACAGACAGAAAAAAGTTTTAGAATATGGTTACCTTTTTAAATGTTCCCCTTATTGAATTTTTGTTAGCCTATTTGTTGCATGTCAAGTCAAGTCACCTTCATTTAGTGCTTTTAACAATATAGATTGTTTCAAAGCAGCTTTACAGTGATAATTAAAGTAACAGAGATTGTTTTGGCTTTACTGCAGCTCTAGAATAAAGTTAATGTCCAGCTAAATTTAGTTTTGATTGATTCACTTCCGTTGCAAAGATCATTAGTTATTAACTTAGGGGCAGCTAGTACGACACCATTCTAACAGAAAACCCTTAACGCGCTCTGGCCCACTCATCTGCACAACAACAGTGCCTGGTGGCTCAAGAACCCAAACCTTGAAACAGGTTCCAAGGTGCAAGCATTGAAAAATCTTTAAAAACTTTATCATCTGCGTAAGCCTCAAAAACTTGAATCTGCGAAACCGCTGATGGCGTGCACTTGCGTATTACGTGTTCAGTCTATAGTGCATTTGAATATAAATGTGCACAGGCGTGTCTTTCTTTACAAATTTACCTCACCAAATTACTTGTCTGGTCTTAAAAATTCATAATGCAGAATTTTTTGTCACCTCCACGTATCCTTGTGAACTGGAATCCTTTTGACAAAGTTTACTTAGGTAAAGGGAAGGGAAGGAGGCCTTCACAGGGAGAGACTAGTTGACACTTCAGGACAGCATTGTCGTCGTGTCCAGGTGCAGGTCCTTCATCAGATCTGGATACGGTGGACTGCGGTAAACCTCGGGATAAACAGAGACTAATATTTTAGTGTAGACGCCATTCTTCTTATAATGCAACGAGTACATCAGGATTTATGGGAAGTGTTCCCAGTTCCGGCTGACCTAATCTATGCAGCCTAACATTGAATTATAGAAGTTTATAATGTGTTATGTGTATGCTAGGTCAAAGAGATGTGTTTTTAGTCTAGATTTAAACTTACAGAGTGTGTCTGCTTCCCGGACAATGTTAGGAAGACTGTTCCAGAGTTTTGGTGCTAAATAGGAAAAGGATCTACGGACAGCAGTCGATTTTGATATTCTATCATCAACTGGCCACAATTTTGAGATTGCAATAGACGTGAAGGATTATAATGCGTTAAGAGCTCACTCAAGTACTGGAGAGCTAAACCATTTAGAGCTTTGACAGAACAGGGCTAATATGGTCATTCTGGTAAGAACTCGAGCTGCTGCGTTTTGGACCAGCTGTAGTTTGTTTATTATGTGTGCAGTGTTGTTTAAATGTGTTGCATGTCTTGTGGTCCCATTTTTAATATGTTGTAGAGTTAATTTTCATCTATATTCTGATTTCTGAATATTCAGATTTTCAGATTTGATCAAATTTAATGTCAACACAACATGTTCTATCAGTTGTTTAGAATTTTACACATGCATTGAGCGAACTGATGAATTTTACACATCATAGGCTAGGCTATATGCTTTTGGGTTTGTTAAATATGTTGTGGAATATGTTTGTTTGACAATATGTGTTAATAAATCATGTGCTTTTTTTAATTAAGATACAGGATCATTTTTGATAAATCAGGCCCACTTTACCTGAAAAGAAATTTGTCTGGAGTGCATGATTTCAAAATGTTTATCGGCATACACCTTGCAAATAACACATTATATATACTGAATTAAAATTGAAATATTATAGCCCGACCTTAAAGTTATCAAAAGTAATAAAGAAAAGAAAAGAAAAAAAATATCTAGGTAACAAAAAGTGGCCCACTTTACCTGCATTCACCCAATTTTAAATTACGCAGATTTTCTACTCTGCTATTGACGCTTGCTGGTTAGTGCGAGAAGCATTCTGGGATACCTGGCTGTCTCAAGTCCGCACAAGTCACCTCTCGATGCATCCTCGATAAAAGGGGCGGATCAAGAACACACTTGGGGATTTGAACTGTGCTTTGAATTGAAACAGTACTTGGGCAGCGACTGATGACGTTTTACAAGTCCAAAAGAACACAAGTACAGACAAGAACGCAACGCATATTGAGAAACGGCAAAGAATAAGTGATTCTGAGCCTTACTCTGAAGGTCCTTGCAAACTAAGTCTGAAATTTTCGCACGTTAAAAAATAAATACGACCTTACATTGTGTCAGTCACATTTACACACTGCTTCCGAAACTTTCGCTCGGCATAAAAACAAATCAGATTGGGCTTGATTTTCTGCGTTTTGTGTATCCGTAGCAAGCATTTTGAGAGGTGTTTTGACAATTCAGAGTCACCGAATGACGAATACGAAAAAACGCAGTTTCACTTTATTTTAATGGTTCCTTTAACACATTCTGGTGCCTATAAGTAACGTTGCACCTACATGTCTAATAACTCTCATTAGAGTATTAGTAGTGTATTAGTAGACTGGTAGGGTTAGGGTTAGAATAAGTTGACGTACTTGCAAAGATATTCATAGTCAGTAGAATTTCTGTTGGAGAATCATCACAATAAAGAGTTAGCAGATTTAATCAGACAGTCTAGTAATGCTCTAATGCAAGTTAGTTGACATGCAGTAGCAAACTTACTTATAGTCAACAGAATGTTTAAAAGGGACCATCAAAATAAAGTTTTACCAAAAACGCCTAGGAAATTTCGGACTCAGTGTACAAGGACCTTAAGTCTAAATCAGACAATTCTAAACTATACAACCAAATAATGTTACTATTGAAAATCAGAATACTGATGGATTCATTCATCATGACTAATATTCAGTAGTGGTCTGGTCTCAGACTTTCTGTCTCAAACCCCACTCAGTGTGTTCTCCTGGTACAGTTTATGAAATGGCACTAGGGGGCAGTGAATGGATGTTTGTTTCAAAATATTCACAAATATATAAATATACAAGTAAAATAGATTACACCATTCACTATGGTTCATGGGCTTTTTGAAAGGTTTCTTGTGCTGTTTAGAAAGGTTTATTCTTTTACCTTATTTAACCTTATTAAAGGTTGATCACTGGGCACCTCTTGATCGCTATGTTGAGCTCTGTTGCTGATTGGCACACAAAAAAGCTACACAAAAGAATGTTATTCGTATTATTCGTTCTGTGCTTCTGAGCAGTCTCTTGGAAATCCTAGGACAGAACAACATTTATTTATTACACTAGCCATTGCCTAAATCCCAATCCAGGTGTTTAGAATTGCATATATATGACAACCAAAAGGCAACCTACTCTTACTTATACTTTCCACAAAAAAAGTGGGGGAAAAGTTACTTTCTAAGTAAATAACCAAGAAAATAGTTTATTATGAAACACACAATACTTTACAGAGTGATGAGGAATAATAGACAGACATGAGGGACAAACCAAACCCACACAAACCAATGAAGAATAGTGAACTATTACTACTAGGTAGGACATCTAGTGGTAAACATATGGAGCTACAGGTCCACATTCTCAAAACTAAATTTCACATTGATTGATTTATTGACTGATAATTTTTTTTTGTAAAGAGATTAAGCAATTTAGAGCAGAAATAATTTTCTGATTTTTTTTTTTTTTTTTTTTTTTTTTCAATTTAGATGTTGTTGTAGCAGACATTTTAACACATGACTAACACATTTAGTAACAGATTTATTTTATTCGCTTTGGTATTATTTTCACAAGTAAGGTGTACATTTTTTAAAACTCTTAGTACTAATATCACAACAGATAAAACATTTCAGCATATTTTCAATTGTGTTAGTACAATACACAAAATCACAAAGTATCCTTTTCACTATATACAATAGAACTGTATCCAGTATATAAACATTTCATTCACAGTAACTACCTTTCATAAAGGACTTGCTATTAAATAGAGAGAGAGAGAGAGAGAGAGAGAGAGAGAGAGAGAGAGAGAGAGAGAGAGAGAGAGAGAGAGAGATTTCTGAACATAGAGCAGGATAGAGTACAAGGGAGAGAAAACAGTCTGTACAAGACTGTATACAGTAACACCAGATTGACCAGAGATGCATCAATAGAAGGGAGACAGATGGCATCAAATCCTCATGGCTGGGTCATACTTCATCACACCTTTTGATAACACACTAGATATATAACATTATGGATTAAATTACATAAGTTAGGTAATGTAAGTGTATTTTCTAATGTGGCAATTGTAGCCTGTATTACTGTAATTAGTGTAGCAACAAGGGTGATTTGAAACATGTATCTTGCATTGTTTGCTAAAATGAACTGATTGTTAAAAGTACTAAATTGAAAGAAGAACATTTGGTTTGATCACCGAAACACAACAGTATGATCTTATTACATATTACAATAATCTTGTGTTTGAATCAATGATTATGTGGACTGAAAATAGAACTGAATGAAATAACTAAATTAAAGCATTAAATCAGGTTTTGAAAGAATGACTAGCTGTGTTACAAGTGTGATAATTTTGGATTTTTGTATTAAGAGTTTTGAAAATGTACACCTTGTGAAAATCAAGCATAGCATTAGTTCTGGCAGGTCACATTAGTCAAGCTCACATCAGCTGACTCTCAGCTGATCCACGTCTACCAATAGGAATACGACACCTATCACAGCATCACAGCATCCAGATATACAGTTAGCTCCTTCATTATCAGCAGCTATTGCGTTACTCAGGAGCTAATTACCCTCCCCCATCCCCAGCTCCTACTCTTATCCAGTCAGGATTTGGCATTCTGATTCCCTTTTGATTCAGACTAAATTCTCGAATTATGTTGTACATTAAAATATTGACATTAATGATATATGCAATACATTAATGTTGGGGGGGGGGGGAGGGGGGGTATTTGCTGCTCTCCCTGCTCTTATCCATGCTGCATGGATGCGCAGGGAGTTCTTGCCCAGAACGGAACCATACCGCCAATCCAAATTGTATGCTAATTGTCAATCCTTTTTTGATCCTTTTTTGTTTATTTACTCCCTTTCCTCCAGGTAGACGCTCTTGCTTTACATCAACAGGTAGGGTGTGATGTTGAGGTGCCTCCTCCCAGCGAACAAAATATGTTCCCTTTTGAGGGAACTTGCGCTGCATCAGTGACGCTTTGGGAACGCCTCTGCTTGATTGTGTCTTAAGCATGTGTGTCAACTAGCCCAATGGCGAGACTGAACATCACAGACGGGTGACGTCAAGACCAGGAAAGGATAAAAGCACATCTGGAATGACCAGCGTTAGCTTCTGTGCCTCAGCAAGCACTCTGTGTTCATCCTGTTTGTCCTATTTATTGTTGTATTTCCCTATATTTTGCTGTACACATTTACAAGAAAAGAATGTCGAATAAACAGACATTCAAGTGGTGTGCTTCTCCCTGCCCTTGTTTCCTCACGGGTGGGGACACACATGAGGATACGTTATGTGTTTGGGAGCAGATTGTGCTCTGTCAGCCTTCGAGGGGACTGACAGCGAGCATTGTGATAAGCTGCCCCTTCGCACGCTCTGCTCCCGCCTGTCACTCTTTGAGGAGAGTGTTCAGATTCGCATTCCTCACGGTTCTGGCCCTGCTGCTGCCGAGGCAGGACGAAAGCTGAGATTGTGGGGTTTGCAAATGGATCTCTTGAAAGGGGTTAGAGATGGATGCCTTTCTCTGCCTTTACCTGCTTTCTTCCGCCTAAGAGGAGAGCCTGGTGCTTCAGTGCTTCTACGGCTCTGAGGAGGTGGATGTGCTGAGCATTGAAGAGGAATCGCCACCTCTTCCCCCAGTGTATGAGGAGCTGGTGGAAGTTATTACTCGTGCTGTATCTAAGTTGAAACATGGTGCTCGTCCAAAAAGCACACTGGAAGAGTGCTTTAGTCATCAATCACAACACCTCCACCACAGGGCGTTCCATTTTTTCCTGCACCCTCTGAGGAGGGTCAAAAAGCAGTCAAGTTGGTTGTTTCCTACCAGTTTGCTTCAGGTCGTCTAAATGGCTGCTTTGAGTACACCAGAGGCCAGCCTCGAGAGGCTGGTTCGCTTAGTAGATTTTCTTGCAGATTGGAGGCTTCTGCCAAACGTTTCTTGATGAATCCTGCAGATTATAGAAAAAGATTACAGAATCCAGTTTGGTTCTCGTCCACCACGATTCAATGGAGTTCTACTCATGTTAGTACATACCGAGCAGGCTCTGGTGATGGAACAAGAAGTAAAGTCTCTGTTAGCGAATGAAGCTATAGAACGGGTTCCTCCACCAAACAGAGAGTCCGGGTTCTACCCCTGGTACTTCATTGTTCCCAAAAGGATGGAGGGTTGGGTCCTATACTAGATCTTCGTCATCTGAATTGTTCAGTCTAGAAGCTCAAGTTCAAAATGTTGACTTTGAAGCAGATTGTGACTCAAATCAGATCAGAGGAATGGTTTGTCACGATAGATCTAAAGGACGCATTTCCTGAGGTTTGCTTTTGGGGGCGAAGCATACCAGTATCGGGTTCTTCCCTTCGGCTAAGCTCTGTCACCCCGCACATTCACGAAATGCGTGGATGCAGCTCTGGCTCCGCTCAGACTGCAAGGAATTCACATTCTGAATTATATAGACGACTGGCTTATTCTAGCAGAGTCGGAGCAGATGGTGGTTCAGCATTGAGATGTCATTCTTGCTCACATGCAAAAGTTGGGGTTGAGACTGAATACCAAGAAGAATGTGCTTTCTCCAGTTCAGAGGACCACTTTTCTTGGTGTGGGATTCAGTAACGATGCAGGCTGTCCTATCGCCTGCTCGTGTTACTGCAATCCTCACAGTCGTAAAAGAGATAAAGCTAGGCCAGTCATTTAATGTGAAACATTTTCAAAGACTGTTGGGTTTGATAGCAGCTGCGTCCAACGCGATACCTTTTGGCCTTCTGTACATGAGAGCCTTGCAGTGGTGGCTCAAAACCAAGGGGTTTTCCCCCGAGGGGGAACCCAATTCCTATGATCAAGATTACACGCAGGTGTCTCCGTGCCTTGGTATTATGGAGGAAACCTTGGTTCTTGTCCCAGTGTTAGGAGCTCATTGTCATTGCATCACGCTTACGACAGATGCTTCTCTCACAGGCTGGGGCGCGGGAATAGGAGGCCGCTCAGGGTCTTTGGAGGAGTCATCATCTCTCTTGGCACATAAATTGCCTGGAGATTATGGCTGTCTTCATGGCATTGAAGCACTTCCTCCCAGACCTAAGAGGCGATCATGTGCTTGTCTGCACAGACAACACATCAGTGGTCTCTCACATAAAATCACCAGATCGCATCTACTATGCAAACTGGCGCACCAGATCCTCCTGTGGTCCCTAGGGAAGATGCTGTCTCTGAGAGCAGTATACGTAGGAGCACACATTCTGTCGAGATAAAGGAAAGGAGCGAAAAATAAAGCTTCATGCCCAGAAGTTTCCAAGCAGCACAGCAGTAATGACTTTATGAACTTCTTCACTTATAAGGTTGATAATATCAGGGAGAAAATTATAACTATGCAACCGTCTACTACAGTATCGCATCAGGCAGTGCATTGCATTGTAGTCTCCCTAAGGAAAAATTCAATTCATGCATTGCTATAGGAGAGGAAGAATTTTCTAAACTCGTTAAATCATCTAAATCGACAACATGTATTTTAGACCCTATACCGACTAAGCTACTGAAAGAGATGCTTCCAGAGGTCATAGATCCTCTTCTTAATATCATTAATTCATCTTTGTCATTAGGATACGCACCAAAAACTTTTAAGCTGGCTATGATTAAACCGCTTGTTAAAAAACGCAAAATCCTACAGAATTAGTCAATTACAGGCCGATCTCGAATCTACCTTTTCTGTCAAAGATACTAGAAAATGCAGTATCTTCACAACTATGTTCCTTTTTAGAAAAAAAAAATTATCTGCAAGGATTTTCAATCAGGATTTAGACTGTACCATACTACTGAGACAGCTCTCATTAGAGTCACAAATGATTTGCTCTTATCATCCGATCGTGGTTGTATCTCTCTATTAGTGTTACTCAATCTTAGTGCTGCATTTGACACTATCGACCACACCATTCTTTTAAATAGAATCGAAAATTATGTTGGCATTAGTGGAATTGCATTAGCATTGTTTAAATCATACATATCTAACCGTTATCAGTTTGTAGCAGTAAATGAAGATGTCTTATCGATCAAAAGTTCAGTATGGCGTACCACAAGGCTCAGTACTAGGACCATTGCTGTTCACTCTGTACATGCTACCCCTGGAAGATATCATTAGGAAGCATGGCATTAGTTTTCACTGTTATGCTGATGATACGCAGCTCTATATTTCTTCACACCCTGACGAAACCAATTCACAAAATTAACGGAATGCATAGCTGATATAAAAAACCGGATGACTAGCAATTTCCTACTACTTAATTCTGGAAAAAAACAAACAAAAAAAAACAGAGATTCTAATTATTGGACAAAAAACTTCCTCACGTAATAACCTAGAATACTGTCTAACACTTGATGGCTGCTCTGTTAAGTCTTCGTCGTCGGTTAGGAACCTGGGTGTGCTCTTTGATACCAGTAAAACCACATTCTTTCATCTTAAAAATATATCTACGTCATATGCTCTCAATGAAAAATGCAGAACAATTAGTTCATGCGTTCATGACATCAAGGATAGATTTTTGTAATGCTATTATGGACCTGCACGCTTAATAAACAAACTACAGCTGGTCCAAAATGCAGCAGCTCGAGTTCTTACCAGAACCAGGAAGTATGACCATATTAGCCCAGTTCTGTCAACATTGTATTGGCTCCCTATTAAACAACGTATACATTTTAAAATATTGTTGATTAATTACAAAGTACTAAATGGTTTAGTACTTGAGCGAGCTCTTAACGCATTATAATCATTCACTTCTATTGCAATCTCAAAATGCAGCCAGTTGATAATACCTAGAATATCAAAATCGACTGCTGGCAGTAGATCCTTTTCCTATTTAGCATCAAAACTTTGGAACAATCTTCCAAACACTGTCCGGGAAGCAGACACACTCTGTAAGTTCAAATCTAGACTAAAAACACACCTCTTTGGCCTAACATAACATAACACATTATAGACTTCTATAATTCAATGTTAGGCTGCATAGATTAGGTCAGCCGGAACCGGGAACACTCCCCATAAATCCTGATGTAGTTGTTACATCATAAGAAGGATGTACGCTAATATTAGTCTCTCTGTTTATCCCGAGGTTTACCACAGTCCGCCGAATCCAGGCCGTATCCAGATCTGATGAAGGACCTACGCCTGGACACGATGACAATGCTGTCCTGAAGTGTCAACCAGTCCCTCCCCTGTGAAGGCCTCCTTCCCTTCCCTTTACCTCAGTACAGATAAAATGTTGTCGGGATAATTCCAGTTCGCATGGCTACGCAGACGCGACAAAAAAATTCTGTATTATAAAAGTTTAAAAGGACTACACGCCTGCGCACATATACTGTATATTCAAATGCGCGTACCTTTGGACTGAACACGTGATGCACATGTGCGCGACATCTGCGTTTTCGCGGGTTTGCGTTTTTGAGGTTTGCGCAGAGATAACAGATAATCGTTTGCACCTTCGAACCTATTTCAGGGAATGCGTTCTCGAGACACCAGGCACTGTTTTGTGCGGATGGGCGGCCGGAGTGCGTTAAGGGTTTTCCTGTTAGAACGGTGTTGTCTTCACAACAGAAGTGAATCAATCAATCAAAACTAACTTTAGCTGGACAATAACTTTATACTAGAGCTGTTGTAAAGCCTAAACAATCTGCTACGGTAATTTCCTATTATCACTGTAAAGCTGCTTTGAAACAATCTATATTGTTAAAAGCTCTATATAAATGAAGGTGACTTGACTTGACTTGACTCGAGACAGGGGCTGAGGCTCAGGGAATGGAGACTTCACCCCAGGGTAGTGGAGCGTATATGGAAGGTTTACGGCCAAGCGGAAGTAGATCTGTTTGCGTCTCTGTTTGCTATGGTACAGACATGGCCAAGGCTGCGTCTGTACGCATTTCCCCCGATTGCTCTGCTCCCAGGAGTTCTGGAGAAGGTCTGAAGGGAGCGAGACGTTGCATCACCTTGCCTTACTTACTTGCCAGTCATTCCGGATGTGCTTTCCAGGTCATGACGTCACCCGCCATGACGTTCCCTCTATCCATTGGACTAGTTGACACACATGCTCCAGATGCAATCATGCAGAGGCATTTCCAAAGTGTCATTGACGCAGCGTCTCGTTCCCTTCTCAGAGAACTATGGTTACAGGCGTAACCTGAGATGTTCTTAGAATGTTTACTTAACAGTTATGAATAAATTATTTATTATTATTCATGGAAATGTACTCCAAACATCCCCTTGGGAACATTGCTTATATTCATGTTTATATTATTTCAAATTATAAAAGTTGTCAAATGTAAGAAATTCATTTATTACAGCCACAGGTATGGATTTCAAATAAAATAAAATTCAAGTACCAACATTTTTTTTTTGATCAACGCATTTTATACACCCCGCCCTAGTCATCTAACACGGATATGCATTTGCTTAGCAATAAGCATAATGCTGTCCCTGGCTGCAGCCAAAATCACATACTTCCCTACTATGTAAAACAGTATGTGACAAGAGTAGTATGTCCAAATTCACAGTAATCATAAAAGAGTAAGCAAAAAGTACCCGGGTGGCATACTTATTTACTTCTTCTACTTTCTGTGAGATTCTGAAGTGTGCATACGATGGACACTTTACTATCTCATGAGGCCACGGGAGAGGTTTTTTGAATGGCAGTGAAGCGACGTAACAGACGCTGGTAGATCACATGATAATGACAACATGGCGAATATAGTAAGTCCAGATTATATTTATACTACATGTATTCATACTATATATAGATATGTATATGTAGATGCCTCATTCCACCGCTCCAGACACGTAGGCATGCCTGCCATCTTGCAACGGTCAGTGTGTTGTCACTCACAGTAAGAATCAATGATGCCACAACATTGTGCAGATTCTGGTTGTGAAACCGCCAATATTTATATTCCAGAAGAAATGGGTTTTACAGGTGAGAATGTGTTGGTTTGTGTTTTATATGTAGATTAACTCAATATTGCATGTTTTTACTAAGACACTTTTAATGATTTTACTTTTACCATGGTGACTTTTTAATGTCGTGTCAGCTGACGCCTTCGTCTTGTTGTATTGTGTTAGTTTAGTGAAATCATCTGCTGAAGTCCATTTCATATATAGATATTCACACATATGTCTAACTACGGTTGCAGATGCTGTCAATTTGCTCTTGAATGTTCACGTAAACCGTGCTCCAATATGGAGGACGGTTTACGTATAGCGGCCCATTGAAACGGCCGCTAATTAGGAATCTATGTATTCCTTTGCCAACACCTACCTACGTACTTCCTTGTTAGCCTCTTGTTTGCCTGCACTATTAAAAATAAAGGGCTTTTTTCTCACAGCGATGCCATAGAAGAACCATTTTTGGTTCCCTTAAGAACCTTTCAGTGATCATTTCTTAAAAGAAGCATTTTTTTTTTCCTTAGTGTGAAGAACATTTTATTAATCTAAAGAAACTTTTTTCACTATAAAGACCCTTTAGTGGTTCCATGGAAATTAAAAGTTCTTCATGTAACCATCGATGCCAATAAAGAACCTTTATTTTTAAGAAAGTGTGTATACCCCTGTGTTTCAGTCCTTGTTTTTCTGTCATTGTCTTTACATGTATTGTTGTGAAGCTGTTGCTTTTCATTTCCCCATTTAGATCATCATCATTATCATCATCATCTTCATCTTATTCTTCTTTATCTTTGTTTGGTTGATAAACTGCTGCAAATAGGTCCTCGCCTCTCATTCCTATGTAACCACAAACAGAACGACTGACCAATAAGTCTGGATCTAGCAGCAGTACATTTACTTCTCCTCACCCTGGATGATCGTTTCCTCAAGAACAATACAACTGAGTTTTTGGACTCAAATGTAAAAAAACGGGCATATATAATATGCTCATCAAGGTTGCATTTATTTGATCAAAAATAGAGAAAAAAAATGTAATATTGTGAAATATTACAACAATTTAAAATAATGATTTTCTATTTTAATATTCTTATAACCTTAGATACTTTTTCAGAATTCTGAGTTTAAAGGCAAGAGACTTCTTTAAAAAACATAAAAAATAGTAATGTGTCCAAATTTATGACCGTTACTGTACATACTATTTTATATACTATTGCTGCATAATTATCAAAAATCTTAAAATAATAAAATCCTCATAAAAAATTAATAAAATTAATTGTTGTTGTCAGCCTACACTTTACATAATAGGCCTGTAGGTGGCGCCTGGGCTTTATGTAACCAACTATGACAGTTTGATCAAATGGTAAAAGGTGTATCAAATAAACATAGACTGAAGTGACTTTAATACTACTTACCATTAATGCTAATTTTGGTGCTAGTTTTGTGCAATGCTTTGTAGTCAATTAACATCCATTGTTTCAATGACGCAGATTCAGATCACTTCATGAATGTAAATTCGTCTGTCCATGTAATTTTCAAATGATTTATGAATGATTACCGCTCCACTTCACATTGTCCAATGAAATTTGAATTTATGATGCCAGATGATGATTGCATGGTCGGTGTATTATACATGACAAACAGGCATCAATGAATTATGTAATATTTAAAAATTTGTAATGCGGATTTTTCATTGAATCGACACACTACCTTTGATTATTGGGGGAAAAAAAGTTGAAAAATTGTTTGTTTTTTTTTTATTCTGCCGTCGAGTCATATACTCACTGAAAGAACCATATTTGGTTTGAAAGCATCGGTTCTCGAACAGACTGTGGAATACCTACGTTCACACTAGTGCATTTACGTTTTAAAACACATAACGTACTCGGTTACTAATGTAACCTCGGTTCTCTCTAGAAGAGGGAACGAGTATTGCGTAAGGTTAGCTTACGCATCGGGAAAGTCTTCTTTCTTCGAGATCTGAAGCCAAAAAATTATCCTTAATTTTGTATACATTGTCAACGCAGTGCAGCAGCCGACAGACCTAGGCAGGCTGTATAAGCGTGCTCATTGGCTGCTCGGCGGCAACTGCTTAAGCCTATCGGTGAGCGCTCAGAATGGGTGTGGCCAGCGTGTATATATTCAGCGCTCATAGGCTAAAATTCTGGTTTTCGCAGTCTGAAGCGCAAAAGCTCGTGGCGCGACACGGCAGGTTACGCAATACTCGTTCCCTCTTCTAGAGAGAACCGAGGTTACATTAGTAACCGAGTACGTTCTCTTACGAGAGGTCTCTCGTATTGCGTAAGGTTAGCTTACGCATCGGGAACCCTTTGTCAACGCCGTGTGCGCCGAGCATCCAGCCCATGAATCCCAGGGAAACCGGGGAAAACACTCTGCTGGGAAATGTGGCCGGTCGGAGAGACGGGCCAGCGCAGTACAGGCACTTCATGCAGCATATGAAATAGAGCGGCGCGGCCGGCCTATAAACATATAACAGTACAAACAGTAGGGCCGGCAGAGCGAGCCCATACAGTACATAAGCACTCATAAGGGTAGGAGAAAAACGACATAGTCGGTCTCACATGAAGGGAAAAATTCCCGCGCGACAGAGAATAATACGGGCGGCCAGCAGCGCGGGCCAGCACCGACAACAGCGCGTAACGGGAAATAGGAAACAGAGCGGATCAGCCGGTCTGAGTCAAACACTTCACCCTGAGTATAGTACCAGAATAGCGCCAGCATATGAACGTAGTCTGCACACGAGAAATGGGTAGAGCATACATGTCTCTTATGCTGACAGTATTTTTGCCTGTAGGGCAGGAACTTCCAGGTTATAAAACCTCACGAATGTTGACGGGGAGGCCCAGCCCGCCGCCATACAAATACCGTGATTAGAAATTCCGCTGGACCAGGCCCACGACGAGGCCATGCCTCTAGTGGAGTGGGCTCTGATGCCCAGAGGGCACTGCAGGTGTCTGGAGGCATAAGCTGCTGCTATCGCGTCCACTATCCACCTGGACAAGCTCTGCTTCGAGGCGGCAAGACCCATGGTGCGTCCGCCGAAGGAAACAAAGAGCTGCTCTGAACGCCTGAAAGCGGCGGAGCGCGTGATGTAAACTCTCAGCGCCCGGACAGGGCATAGGAGGTTATCACTGTCCCCACTGTCGGATGCTGGCAGAGCCGAGAGGGACATAACTTGTGCCCTAAACGGGGTTCCAATCGCTTTGGGGATGTAACCGTGTCTCGGTCTGAGAATGACTTTCGAGTCATTCGGCCCGAACTCAAGACATGCAGGGCTAACAGATAGCGCGTGCAAATCACCCACTCGTTTGACTGAAGACAGAGCTATCAGAAAAACGGTTTTAAGCGACAGATACTTTAGATCCGCGGATTCAAGCGGTTCAAAGGGAAAAGCCTCTAGGGCCGCTAGGACCAAGGACAGATCCCACGAGGGAACCGAGGGGGGCCGCGGGGGATTCATCCGTCTAGCTCCTCTGAGGAAGCGGATAATGAGCTCATTCCTTCCCATTGCCCGGCCGCGCACGTCTCAGCGAACGCTGCAATAGCGGCCACATATACTTTGAGCGTGGAAGGGGATCTGCCCTTTTCCAACAGCTCTTGTAAGAAGGAGAGCACCCGCGGGACCCCGCATGCGCGCGGATCCAAGTTTTTAGTAGCGCACCATTTAGAAAACACCGACCATTTAGACGCGTAGAGCCGTCTCGTGGAGGGGGCTCTCGACTGTGTGATCGTGTTCACGACCCCTTCTGACAGGTCAACGGGTATCCGTTGATCACCCATGCATGCAGCGACCAGCGCTCTGGATGGGGATGCCAGATCGATCCACCGGCTTGGGAGAGGAGATCCTTTCTCACCGGGATCGGCCATGGGGGTGAGTGCGACAGCCTCACTAGCTCTGGGCACCAAGTTTGGTTTTCCCATCGCGGGGCTATAAGCAGCACTGAGTGGTGCGTTTCTCTGATCCTCGAAATGACCTGTGGCAACAGGGAGATCGGAGGAAAAGCATACAGCAGGAGGCTGGGCCATGTCTGGGACAGCGCGTCCTCGCTCTTTTCGAATAAAACTTCGGGCATTGAGCATTGTCTTTCGACGCAAACAGGTCGATTTCCGCTCTGCCGAATAGGCGCCAGAGAAACTGGACTGTCTGGGGGTGCAGAGACCATTCTCCCGGGGGAATGTTGTCCCTGGACAGTCTGTCTGGACCGACATTCAGGTGGCCCGGCACGTGCGCGGCTCTCAGCGAGCGCAGCGAGCGGTAAGCCCACACGAGAAGGCGTTCTGTCAGCCTGTACAGATTCCTGCATCTGACACCGCCCTGTCGGTTTACATAGGATACCACGGACGTGTTGTCCGAGCGGACTAGCACATGGTGATCCCGTATGAATGGGAGGAAGCGCCTGAGCGCGTTCTCGACCGCTATCATCTCCAAACAGTTTATGTGGAGGCATTTTTCCCGGTCTGACCATAGGCCAAAAGCCGGTTTGCCCTCGAACAAAGCGCCCCAGCCTGAGGTGGAAGCGTCCGTCGAGATAACTTTGCGGTGTGAGATAGCTCCCATTGTCACTCCCCGCTGGTACCAGTCGGCCGCTAACCAGGGCTTCAGAGCTGAAACGCAGCTCTGAGTCACTCTGATGCGAATACCGCCGGAAGCCCATGCTCTGTGAGGCACTCGGGCATTCAGCCAGCGTTGTAGCGGGCGCATTCGTAAAAGACCCAGCCGAAGCACTGCTGCGGCTGAGGCCATACAACCCAGTAACCTCTGAAATGTTTTGAGAGGTACGGTGCTGCCCGGCCGGAGGGACGCGGCCAGGCATCGAATGCAGCGCGCGCGCTGTGTCGACAGGCGGGCCGTGTACTGATATACCTGACCGTCGAAGGCGAATCTCAAGAATGGCCTGTGATGGGGTATTATCTGGATCTGAAAAGCACGCGTCTTTTAGATCGAGAGATATAAACCAGTCCCTCGGGCGAATTTGCGCGAGAATTTGTCTGGTTGTGAGCATTTTGAACGGTCTTCTCATAAGAGCCTTGTTCAAACGTCTCAGATCCAAAATTGGTCTGAGAGCTCCGTCCTTCTTGGGAACGAGGAAATAACGGCTGTAAAAGCCCGACTCGCTCATGGAAGGGGAAACCGGTTCTATAGCCCTTTTGCACAGAAGTGTAGCTATTTCTGCTCGAAGTAGATGTGCTACTTCCCCATTCACTCTGGTCTCGATACACGCTTGAAAGCGCGGAGGGCGGCGAGCGAACTGCAGAGTATAGCCCTGTTTTACTGTGCTTAGCACCCGTTCTGATGCGCCTGGAATAGCTTCCCACGCTTTTGCGTGTGCAGCCAGGGGCAGAATGGCCTCCGGGCTCCGATCGCCGCGCATCGCGGGCTCGAGAGCTCGAAACGGAGGGGCGGGCGCGGCGCGCGCGCTCTTGGTGCTTAGATACGGCCGATCACACGCAGCGATAGCTGGCCGTTTTACACACAGTGTCCCGGTGGCTTTAGACGGGGAACATAAAGTGTGAGGCGCGACGCGCGATGGCGGCGTCGGGGGCGAAAATGCTCGTTAGTATGTGTGAGCGCTCGAGGGCGGGCACAGGACTTACATTCAGGGGCGGGCGCGCGCGCTCTTGGTGCTTAGATACGGCGGATCGCACGTAGCGATAGCTGGCCGTTTTACACACAGTGTCCCGGTGGCTTTGGACGGGGAACATATAGTGTGAGGCGCGACGCGCGATGTCGGCGTCGGGGCGAAAATGTTAGTTAGTATGTGTGAGCGCTCGAGGGCGGGCACAGGACTTACATTTAAAACATGACCGGTCGTGCGAGGCCGTGTGACAGAGCGGGCAGTGAGTAGGTGTGGGCACGGAGAAGTGGACACGTGACCTACTTTTAACACTAAAGCGGCTTTTGCCTGCTTCATGAGAGTGGGCTCTGTGAGAGACACGGGATGTATAGTGCTTGTGTACAGGGGTGAGCACAGAAACGTGGGCACATTCACTGTACTAGAAACACATATGGCGTCAGCCGTGCAACCAGACATTATGCTCTTTTGAAATTTCTCTGGGTTGCCGTGAGAACGGCGGATGCGCGCAGGCGAGCGGGTAGATATACCGGCTCGTTGACTGCGTGGTAAACAGCTGCAGTAGCCGTGGCAACGGGGACTGACAGAGCGTTAAGCTTCGACGGTGGTCCAGCCGCAGGGCTGCGGGATCTTTTCTTCTCTCGTGTTTAGACGCTCAAAAATACTCGAGCACCCTGAGAAGGTGTGGTGCGAGAGGCGGGTTCGCTTTCTGTAAGTAAGAAAGACTGGCCGCGAGCTCGGAGAAGCAAGCAACATACATTTTTATCTGCCCCGAGAGCTGGGATCGAACGCGGATCTCCCGCATGAAAGCATATGATTCTGCCACTGAGCCACAGGGGAAAACACTTTAGCTTTCAGTTAGCGCGAGCATATAAAAAGCGACCTCATGTGTCGCGTCGGCGTTTGTTTGCAGGCGTGCGTGTGTTTGAAACAGGCTCGTTTACTGCAATAGTAATATTTCCAGTCGCCTGAACTTAAGAGGGGACTGAGAAATGTGTGAGGATTGACGGTTGTCCAGCCGTAGCGAGACAAACACACTCTCTTCTCTTTTCGCCGGTGAGTGAGGCGCGCACGCTGAACGCTGCTCGTGACCGTCCGCTTTGTCATCCCTTGAAAGGCGCAATCTGCGCGGCCCAACGAGGGAGAGAGCGGGCTTGTTTTCTGTATGTAAGAAAAACTGGCCGCGAGCTCGGAGAAGCGAACAGCATAAACTTTATCTGCCGCGAGAGCGGGGACCGAACCCCGGTCTCTAGCTTGACAGTCTAGGATTCCGCCACTGAGCCACAGGGGAGAATACATTAGTACTCGGTTAGCGTCATCATGTCTTGTGACGGCGTTTGCTTGCAGGCGAGCGTGTATTTATAACAGGCTCGTATACTGCAATAGTAACAATTCCAGTCGCCTGAACTTAAGAGGGGACTGAGAAATGTGTGAGAAATGGAGGTTATAGTCCAGGCCACGGCGGGACGAAAACACTCTGTTCCCCTTTCACCGGTGAGTGACGCGCGAGGACGGACTAGCTTTCTTGTAACGTAAAGAGAGCTCCAAGACCGTCCGCTCCTGCCATCCCTTGTGAGCGGCGCAGTTTGCGCGGCTCGAACAGAGGGAGAGGAAACTCGCTCCGAGACCGTCCGCTCCTGCCATCCCTCGTGAGCGGCTCAGTTTGCGCGGCTCGAACAGAGGGAGAGGAAACTCGCTCCGAGACCGTCCGCTTCTGCCATCCCTTGTGAGCGGCGTAGTTGCACGGCTCGAACAGAGGGAGAGTACGGGTATCTATCACATTCGCCTCATCTCCTGACGCGGCGGCGGCGAGAGGTTCCGGCGAGCTCCTCAGTCACAACAGTCTCCGGTGGTCGCTGCGAGCGGCGCTTCTTATTGCGCGGCCCGGCAGGGACAGGCGGAGCGACAGCTTGGTCGAAAGCTTCAAGTCGAGCCCGCAGGGTCGACATTGAAAGCTCTTCGCACTCGGAGAGTGCGGTGGCGGCGTGCCCGCGGCCCAGGCGGAGAGCGCAGAGAGGTGGCGGTCTCCGTTGCTGAGCGGGGCGCGGCACGAGCCGCAAAAACGAGGCGTTTTTACAAAAACGCCTTGTGCTCTTTTAGAATACACACAGAAACAGTAATAAAGTAAAAGATATGTCGCCGGATAGCGTAGCAGGCACGGATGGCTGAAGGCGGCGAAGACGGCCGGCTTCCTCAGGCGCTGTCCTAAGCTTGCTGGTCGCTGGTTTCAACGGCGGCGGCTCTCAAGATCCAGCGATGCGAAGAGCTAACCTTACGCAATACGAGAGACCTCTCGTAAGAGAACTACGGTTACGCCTGCCGTCCAGACTACTCCGGAGTTTTAGACCCTCAAAAACGGAGACTCAGTCAAGTCCGAAGCAACACACAAGGAAGTGTAGCTAGCTGATGCAACCCATAGAAATGCGTTATGGCAACGACACCTCAGACTGACCATAGACATAATAAATACATGTAACACTATGTATTTATATGAGACTGACAGATATGTAAAAATAAACGTGAATTTAGGCTACTTTAGTTTTGTACACATTAGACCGGTAGTTGGTCCATTACCACCGCGGTGGTAAGAAACGTACTCGGTTACTAACCTAACCTCGGTTCTCTCTAGAAGAGGGAACGAGTACTGCGTAAGATATCTTACGCTAGGGGAAAATCCTTTTCCGCGAGATATTGAAGCCAAAAATTATCCTTAATTTTTCAATAATGCAAAACGCGTTGCGGCAGCATACAGACATAGGCGAGGCAGCTCGCGCGCCTATTGGCTGTTCTGCGGCAACTGCAGCAGCCTATCGAGCGAGGCCTGGCATGACGCCAGACCCAATGAGGGTGCTTCGCGCCCGCTGTGTCACATCCCGCCGAAACGGGCGTGGTCTAGGCCTATAAATACAGCTCGCAGGCAGCTAATATCTGGTTTTTCATCATCGAAGCAACCAGAGCGTGTGCATGCCTCTTCTAGAGAGAACCGAGGTTACGTTAGTAACCGAGTACGTTCTCTTACGAGAGGTCTCTCGTACTGCGTAAGATATCTTACGCTAGGGGACCCAATGCAAGACGCTGTGCGTGCAGGGATCTGACACCATAGACCCAAGGGCGAAAGCCCAGGGTTCATATAGTGCACAATCACCCAGGGAACTCACAGGGAGTCCGGGAAGAGGGAGGGGCGAAACCGCACTCTTCCACACATAGCAGTGTCGCTTAGATGCTTATTACATCATACAGACAGGGCGGGGTACGGCCTGAACTGATGGGGGAAATGTGGGTCTTACACAATTTGCCCAAACACATCTTGTGCTATTATTTTACACTGTCGATCCCGCCGCCGTACAAATATCTTGCAAGGCAATCCCATTCGATCAGGCCCACGAAGAGGCCATGCCTCTCGTAGAGTGCGCTCTGACACCCAACGGGCACTGCATGCCCTTAGAAGCGTATGCTAGCGCAATAGCATCAACTATCCATCTGGATAGGCTCTGTTTCGACGCGGCTAGTTCTTTAGAGCGCCCACTGAACGAAACAAAGAGCTGCTCTGTCTGCCTGAAAGCAGACGAGCGAGACACATAATCTCGCAACGCCCTGACTGGGCAAAGGAGGCTCGCGTCTCTTTCCTCATCAGGGACCGGTAGGGCTGACAGGGAAATGACCTGCGCCCTAAACGGTGTGTTGAGGGATTTTGAACATAACCGTGCTTAGGTTTGAGTATAACCCTTGAGTCATTCGGCCCAAATTCCATGCACGTCGCGTTCACTGAGAGCGCGTGTAAGTGCCCTATGCGCTTCACTGAAGCGAGAGCCAGTAGAAACACGGTCTTGAAAGACAGATGTTTCAGATCAATCGTCTGCAAAGGCTCGAATGGGCCACCTTTCATGGCTTCCAGTACCGTAGAAAGGCCCCATACAGGGACTGAGGGAGGTCTGGGAGGATTCAGTCTCTTAGCCCCTCTAAGGAAGCGGATGACTAAATCGTTCCTTCCTATCGACTGACCAAGCGTTGTTCTTGAGAACGCTGCTATAGCCGCCACATAAACTTTGAGCGTGGAAGGGGTTCTACCCTTATCCAACAGCACTTGTAGGAAGGAAAGCACCTCCGTCACTCCACAGTCTGTGGGTGACACGCCACGGGCTGTGCACCAGCCTGAAAACACTGACCATTTCAAGGAGTAGAGACGTCTTGTAGACGGAGCTCTAGCCTGCGTGATCGTGTTTATCACTCCCTTAGGGAGTTCAACATGTACCCGTTGATGGCCCAGACATGAAGGGACCACAATTCCGGGTGAGGATGCCAGATCGAGCCGTAAGCCTGAGAGAGGAGGTCTCTCCTCACTGGCACTGGCCACGGGACAGTGCTCGCTAGCTGCATCACAGCTGGGAACCAGGGCTGGTTCTTCCAGAGCGGCGCCACGAGCAGTACTGAGCATCCTTCTTCCCTGATCCGCTCTATCACCTGAGGCAGGAGAGAGACGGGGGGAAAAGCATAGAGCGGGCGGCGGGGCCATACATGAGCCAGCGAGTCCCTGCTCTTGGAGAAAAACTCCGGGCAGTGAGCGTTTTCTTGAGACGCGAACAGGTCTACTTCCGCTCTGCCAAATTTCCTCCACAGCAGTTGGACTGTCTGTGGGTGTAGAGACCATTCACCTGCTGGAACATTGTTCCTGGACAGTCTGTCTGGTCCTATGTTTAGGAGTCCTGGCACGTGCGCTGCTGTCAGCGAGCGCAGGTTGCACTGAGCCCACACCAGGAGGCGTTCTGCTAGCCTGTACAGGTTCTTGGACCTGAGGCCGCCCTGGCGATTTATGTAGGACACCACAGACATGTTGTCCGAGCGGACCAGGACGTGGCGTCCTTTTATTTGGGGACAAAAACGCGTCAGCGCGTTGTCTACTGCCAGCATTTCGAGGCAGTTTATGTGCAGGAGCTTCTCCCGTTCTGACCACTGGCCGAAGAACGGTCTGCCCTCGAGCAGCGCTCCCCATCCCGAGGTGGATACGTCCGTAGACACCACCTTCACCCTCGAGGAAGTCCCCAGGCTTACACCTGATCGGTACCAGTCATCCGCTTTCCAAGGTTTCAGAGCTGCCACGCACTTCTGATTGACCTTGAGACGAAGCAAACCGGATGTCCACGCTCGGCGTGGGACTCGCGCTTTCAGCCAGAACTGCAGTGGGCGCATGCGGAGCAGGCCCAGCTGGAGCACTGATGATGCTGAGGCCATGAGACCCAGCATCTTCTGAAATTTCTTGAGCGGGACAGATGCGCCGCAGCGGAAAGAGTTCGCTGCGCACTGAACGTCCGCCGCGCGCTGTGGTGATAGTCGCGCTATCATAGACAGCGAGTTCAGCTCTGTGCCCAGGAAAGATATCGTCTGACTGGGGGACAGAGAGCTCTTCGCCCAATTGACTGTGAGACCCAAATTCTCGAGGTGATCGAGTAAAATGGTCGTGTGCTCTATGCGCACTGAGCGAGATTGCGCTAGAATCAGCCAATCGTCCAAATAGTTCAGTACTCGAAAGCCCTTCATTCTGAGGGGTGCGAGCGCCGCGTCCATGCACTTCGTAAATGTATGGGGTTGCCAGGGACAAACCGAACGGCAGGACTGTGTACTGATATGCCTGGCCTTCGAAGGCGAATCTCAAAAATCGCCTATGACGTGACGCTATTTGTATTTGAAAATACGCGTCCTTCAGATCTATTGATACGAACCAGTCTCCTCTGCGAATCTGCGCGAGGATTTTTCTGGTCGTGAGCATCCTGAACTGTCGCTTCACAAGCACTTTGTTCAGTTGCCTTAGATCTAGTATGGGTCTGAGACCCCCAGTCTTTTTTCGGTACCAGGAAGTAACTGCTGTATAGCCCTCCTTCGCTCTGAACTTGAGAGAGAGGCTCTATGGCCCCTTTGCTCAATAGTTTCGCCACTTCGGCTCGAAGTAAATGTGCTACTTCTGTTTTTACCGTGGTCTCGACGCGCGCCGTATAGCGGCGAGGGCGCCGGCGAAACTGCAGCGAATAGCCTCTTTTTATAATGTCTAGCACCCACTTCGAAACCCCGGGCAGCTTTGCCCATGCATCTGCATGAATAGCTAGGGGTTGAATACGAAGCGCGCTCCGTTCGCTCAGCGATGGAGAGGCTTCGGTGTGCACACACAAGCGTAACACAAGCGTCGCGTTAGTGACATTTGAGGCAGGGGGCGCGCTGATAACAGCGGGCAGATTGCCCGCGCTCGACTCCTCTGCGGCGGTCAACCGAGAGGGGGAGGGCTGGGCGAGTCCCGTAGGAACTGTCATGTTTGTGTGTGGATGTGGGCGCGGGATAGCGGGCACATTTATCACACCGAAAGCATTTTTCACTTGAGTGAAGCGAATGCCTGTTGGTTTCGTTTTTACAGAAACCGTGAGACATGCATAACGTAGTGTGTGTGGGCACTGGGTAGTGGGCACATTTACCACGTTTGATGCGCTATCGATCTGAGTCGATTTCATGTGCGCGAGCCCTGTGTGACAGGCTGTGCTTGTGTGTAGTGATGGGCACTGGGCAGTGGGCATTCTTTCTACACATAAAACACCATCGGCCGTGGCCGGGACACCAGAAAATATACTCTCTTGGGGATTTATCTGGGTAGCCGTAAAAACAGCTTTTGTGTGCAGGCAAGCGGGCAACAGAACCGGCTTGTTGGCTGCAGAAAACACTGGACCAGTCACATTTGCTGGAACTGGACGAGCGAATAGCTTTGGTGGAAGTCCGGCCGCAGCGGGACTCAAACACCGTCGTTTTCCTAGGCGTGCTAGGACGACTTCGGGGCCTCGGGCTTTACCACAATCCTAGGCCGCGGGCCGCGCATGGTGGGGCGGCGGCCAGATGAGCGGGAGCGCGGTCTCGCGCCTCAGGCCTGGCGGCGCTGCGAAGAGGCGGCAGTGGGCGGTGGCTGGGGCTGTGAGCTCTGTGCAGACGGTTTCGCACGGCCTGCTGCAGAGCTGGAGCGCTTCGGGAGGAAGTGCTTCATAGCCTGTGACGCTTTCTGTACCTCGGCGAATCTCTCCGCAAAGTCCTTCATGGAGGATCCGAAGAGGCCGGCGGGAGAAAGCGGGGCGTCGAGGAACGCGGTGCGCTCGGACTCGGCCATCTCCGAGAGCGTCAGCCAGAGGTGCCTCTCAGTCACAGTGAGAGAGGCCATAGTTCGCCCAATGGCCTGTGCCGCGGACTTAGTGGCACGGAGAGCGAGGTCCGTGGCGCTCCTCAAGTCCGGCACGCAGATCGCTTCAGGTCCCTTCTCATCCAGCTTTCGGAGGAGATCGGCCTGGAAGATCTGAAGTGTGGCCATGGTGTGCAGCGCTGACGCAGCTTGCCCAGCGGCGGAGAAAGCGCAGCGGAGCAGGCTTGACGTCGTGCGGCAAGCTTTGGAGGGTAGGGCCAGCTTAGCGCGCCGTCCAGTGGAGGGCGGGCATAAGTGGGCCGCTATCGCCTCTTCGACCGGCGGCAGCGAATGGTATCCCCTGTTTTTGGCATCGTCGACTGCAGAGAATGCCAGAGAAACAGATGGACGCACTCTAGCTGAATAGAAATTTAGCGATTCAAAAATTGCTATTTTAAATTAGCGATTTAAAATTATTTCAATTTAGCGATTGAAATTTAGTTCCAGGATTTAGCGACTTCTTCGTGTAACTCAGGAAGAAAGGGCGCTGGTTTGGACGCAGGCGAAGCGCGCTCCCCAGGCAGGAAAAAGCCATCCAGCCGGTTGTGAGCGGGCTGCTCGGGCGAAGACCACTCGAGGCCGAGGCTCACCGCGGCCTGTGCGAGCACTCGCATGAGCTCCGTCTCGATGGACGCTCTCTTGCCTGACGAAGTGCGGGCAGGGGGCGCGAGATCCTCAGAGCTCGCCCAATCCTCACTGCCTGACGCCAGGATAGAGCAGGAATCCTCTTCTCCCAGCAGGGCTTCCTCGTCAGCAATGTCGACGGAAGCGGTGGCAGACAGCGGCCGCTGTCCGTCAGGAAGAGAGGCTGACGAAGCCGGTGAAGCAGGCGGGCGAACCGGCGAGCTTTGGCGGCTGGGGGAAGGTTCCGGGACCCGCTGGGCACGGCGCTTTTTACGGCGCGACACCGCGGCGGGCGGGGGAGCAGTCTTGGCGAAGAAGGCCAGGCGAGTCCTCAGAGTCGCCATGGGCAGTAGCTCGCAGTGAGGGCAGCCGCCGTCAGCGAGCGCGAGAGCTGCATGTTCCTCACCCAGGCAGGAAACGCACATCACATGGCGGTCCCCGTCGCTGAGTGTGGCTCTGCACGAGCCGCAGGAAGGCATCTTTAAAAAGACGCTGCTCTTTTAGGATGTGTGTCGCGGTAGCAACACACACACACACACAATACAGAGAATGAAAGGATATAGGCGCCGGAAAGCGCAGCAGGAAGGCAAGGAAGGCGGCGCGGCCAGCGACTTCAGTGACTCGTCCCGCTGAAGGTGCTCTCTCTCAACGGCGCGGCTTCTCTCCAGCTCCAGCGATGCGTGTGCTTCGCTTGAAGAATGAAAAATCAGATATTAGCTGCCTGCGAGCTGTATTTATAGGCCTAGACCACGCCCGTTTCGGCGGGATGTGACACAGCGGGCGCGAAGCACCCTCATTGGGTCTGGCGTCACGCCAGGCCTCGCTCGATAGGCTGCTGCAGTTGCCGCAGAACAGCCAATAGGCGCGCGAGCTGCCTCGCCTATGTCTGTATGCTGCCGCAATGCGTTTTGCATTATTGAAAAATTAAGGATAATTTTTGGCTTCAATATCTCGCGGAAAAGGATTTTCCCCTAGCGTAAGATATCTTACGCAGTACGAGAGACCTCTCGTAAGAGAACTGCCATTGTCACAGCCCTAATGTCAGGTTAAGCTTGAGGTCGTGGAACACTGAGAACATGCGGCCGAGCACTGCTATTTCATAACACTGTGTCTAGACTCGACAAAGACAATAAAACCCATTGTAGTCAGTGATACTACACTAGATGCGCTGCGACGCTACACGACAAAACCCCAACAGTAAACTGATGCCACATCCTATGTCTGACGTACTCCAAGCTCTTGTGCTACTTCTGTTACGAAGGACAAATGGACTTGCAATGGTCTGTCATGTCCAGTGTAGACAGCTAGTCTCGTCCAGTTTAAACCCAGTGTAACAGCGGTCAGGAGTTCAGATTCTGGTGTGCTGATATTTGTGTGCAGCCCAACTTACCCATCCTTCAAACACATTCTTTGACATTACATTCACTGCATGTGCAACTGTCAAAACCCATAAATGGCTTATTACTTAACAATTAATTAATAGTCATGTGCCTCAACAAGTCAATGTCATAACATAATGATGCATTGGCTAATCATTAGTTAATGATTAATTAAAGCAGACAACTGGAAGTTAATTTATTAACCATATATAATCTTTATTAGTTGCTGATGCAGTAATCATTAATTCATTGTTTAGTTCTTCATGAGTCATATACTAACACATGATTATCTGTGCATTAATTAAACATGAATTAATGCATATTAGTGCACCTGTTGTAAAGTGTTCTGGCAGCTGTATAGTCAGCTAAGGAAATGTGAAAAAGATTTACTGAACATTTAAGCTTTTCCAATCACATTTTTTCCACACACATTTTAAGGTAATTAACATGGGTAATACAAACTCTTTGCTTCTATTAAGTAAAAATGAATCATCTGAATATAACATTACCACTTACCAGCTTTTCACAAAACTCACACTTGGAATTTCGTCTAATCTTCTTGTGGGTCTCTTCTCTCTCTAACACATCGATCAACATTGACAGTGGAGGAACACTCCTCACTGGAACACTCCAGTGACACTCCTCTTCCTCTGGCCCGGTAAACTTTTTCTTGGTATAGCCACAGTCCGTGAATCCAGAAATCCCACAACCACAAAGGGCAGCGTTTTATTAAACAAATTTAATCCACAATATTAGCAGTCATGTAGCAGAGGCAAGGCTACAAAAGCTCCATTATGGTAAAAGGACCTTGTTTTTTGTGCACTCAGTCACAGGAAAAACTCGCAGTTGTCCACGTAATCCTTGTACAAGTTTGATTCCTAGAATGGTCCAGAGAGATGGAGTTTTTATGTTGATTTAGTACACTATCCTCCTGTCTATTTGCCTTTGCCTTTACTTGTTGTTTTTCATGTACACGTTTTACAAACTTGCTGCACTGGATGCTGTGGCCTCCGTACAATCTTTTTTACTTTACCTAAAAAGTTCTCAAATGAAAAACATGAAATTAGATCAAGAGGTCCATGTTTCCTTGCATCCTCCAATAGATGAATTAAGTCATGTACATTATACACAATAAACTCAGGACCATATATTTTGGAAAATAAATCTTGAAGTAACTGATTTGCATATTCAGAAAATTCTGAACATAAATCCAGACTGAGAAGAATTCTCACTGCTACAGACAGCAGCATGAAATTTTGGGATAGATTCTGTGGTAAATTATTATTAAACACCACAACAGGTCCAGGATATAATAGGAATAATATGAATTCTGTGGCTTTCCATATGGCCACTTCAAAAAAAGATCTGGGTTTCCTGGAGAAGGTCTTTGGTATGTGCAGCCTAACTGAGGTCATGTGTTGTGAAATTACAGAAAGAATATGTGCTGACTCTCTACACTTTAAAGGGCCCTTAATCCACAAATAAATAAGCTTTCTTACAACACCTAAACAAAGATGCTGTAACGACTGAGACAATCAGACACATAACTATTTGTTACATTTAACAAATAAGCTTCAAAGCCCACTCTTAGGAATGAAACATTCCCCCTAAAAGAGACAAGAGAGCAGGAAAGATTTCAGTTGCCGGGGCTATGATCAGATAAGATGTTTTTATTGCTGTGAAAAACTTGGTCATGTGGTCAGGACCTCGGCCATAGGAAAGACCTACAGATATTAAAACAGACTTTCCTGCATTAATTTATCGACGAACTGATCTATAAATGAGCATACATCCCAGAACATTTTGTGAATGATTTACTGTCTTGTGTAATGTCTTTTAATACTATTATTTTGTTGATGCTGTGTATTTTACAATAGAATCAATGGTCACCTATACCATGTTTGGTCTCTATAAACTGGTACTTTGAAGATCGAAATGATCATGCATATGATATGTTGATAGCTTTGCAACATATTAGTATTACAAGAATCTTTCATAGTTTCTTCATCAGCAACCAATCCAGCTGCAAATGCAAAGGAGCACGCTTAAAACAAAGAGTCATAAATCCTCCCGACAAAGGAATCCTCCCCCTTTCTCAGGCTTTAAATGGTCGCTACACAAGCTCTTCCCCCTCTTCTTCTGGCCTTCACTGCTGCTTCTTCGGGTTGATGTCTGTGGGGACCCCCGGCAGGCCGTGACCACAGCCTGCTATATGCCTTCACTCTCCCAAAAGAGTCAGACTGTATTTTCTTCAGTCCAACTGCAACTTTACCATCACTGAATGGGCAACCAGCAACTCTTCCGACTTCCTCACTCCTTGGTTGCCTGCGTGGCCTTTCCTGACCAGGGCCGGCAGGTCACAATCTGCATGTGGTCAGCCATGTGCTCATGGAGAGAGAGAAAACCTTCAACCAGAACAGAGTCAAACAAACCACTCAAGTTCATCATATATCTTCTTCATCCAACAGAGAAGAAAACGATTGCAACTTCAATGTTTGACACTCACCGAACCATCAACATCCTTTTCCAAGAACTTCAAGAATTGTTTTCACTGCAAAGGTCATGAAAGTCTACATTTAATGAGGTGCTCTGAAAATTATAAGCTGGTTCTTTTCATAGTTAAATGGATCTCTTCCATAGTTCCATTTCCTGCTTCCGGTTCCATTCTGTCACTCACCATTTTACCTATGTATGTGTGTTTAGATTAGTTATGTTTGTGATTTAGTTAATAAAACTAAATCATATTCTCTGCTTGCAACAAAGTTTACTTTATGATTTAGATCTTGACTACTTGCTCTTAGTAGTACTGTAAAGTAAGAATGACATTTCCCATGACCAGTTATGATTGATTATTAATATTTCTTTGAGCTATGCATGTAGTCTAACACAAAGCTTGTAACTAGACCAACACCTAAACCTTTTAGTGGAGAAACTCCCGTGTGGTGGTCTTCATCAATCATTTCTTCAAACTGAGAGTCAATTCTAAGCTCTGCTGTCCTGTCTGGATATGTCATTCTGCCTTTCACATATACACCTGCCTGTTTACAACGTTCACAGGCGTTGTACCCCGAGTGACCTTTAACACTCTTGAGGAAAGCCTATCACAGATAAAAGCCTTGGGCGGTGCAATTTTGTTCCATCCGCACGCACTGAAACACAAGTTCTCCACGTTCACATTCTTCCACCAACGAATGGAACTGTCTGTTTTTTTTTTTTGTTTTTTTTTTAAATGAATGTTATGCCGGTTTATGCAATTGCTTCAAATAATTTTGCACACTGTTTTGAGTGCCTTGCATATTTTCTATTTGAAATTTGAGTATTTTGCCTTTCTTTAAAAATATCTTTTAAAAAGTCTTTAAAAGCAAATCCCTGTAAAATGTGTTTCTCTGTCATTTGCTATCAAGACTGTAGAATATAGTGGAGTGTAGTATAGTTTAAACTGAAATGTATCAAAATGTATTTCATCAGGTCTTTCAGTTAAAATGAGTATAAAAGATTGCATCCAGGTAATAAAAATCAGTCATCCATTAACAGTTTAAAACATTTATTTTTGTATATTATGTATTGTACCATATATATAATTTTTTGTACTATATTTGTATGCAGTATTCTGTGTACTATTCATTAGTCTGCAATTATAAAGAAAACAAACTGACAAACATTGTTGTCTTATACTTTTTTATCGCTTTGGTACTATTTTCACAAGCAAGTGGTGAATTTTCAAAACTCAATCACACAACAACAGATAATCAGATATATGCACTTTGATTTGAGCAAATTTTTGTCAATTATGTAAGTACAAAGTCACAAAGTATCCTTTACACTGCAGATAATAAGTGGTTCATCTATAATGCATTTCATTCGTAACTGCCTTTCATAATACTATCAAACATTTTATTTGCATCTCTTTTTTTTTCCGTTCAGTTTAATACATTAGTCAGTCATTTAATCCAACTGATCTTAAAGGTTAATCAATCAATCGATCAATCATTGGTCCATCTATACATTTCTGTAGATACAGCTTCAATAGATGTCTGTATGTGTAACCAACAGATTACAATTATCAATTTTGCTTTTAAAAGTAAGCTATGTGAGGAACACTGCAGTTGACGTTTTATTGTACATAAGTATAAAATAATTGTAATTTACTTTTTTCTTTGATTCAAGGAAATTGAACCTATGTTGGGATTTGATTATTTTCATCAATACTGTAATATTCTTTAATATTTTCTTTACTAGTTATTTTACAGTGATGTATTTATAGAACCATTATGAAATATCTATCACATATATTGTACAACATTTAATGATTGTACAAACAACTACACAGTGAAACTATCAGTATCTTGTGTGTGGGTGATCTGAATGAGTTTTTCTCGATTGCTAACACTATAACTGATATAGTGAAACTGCTATAGTACACTGTAAAGAAATTTGGCCAAATGTGCCGAATTTAAAAGATGCTGAATTTATTTATTCAAAAAAATCTGTAATTCACTGTAATTCACAGTACACTGCAT
The DNA here is from genome assembly GCF_949319135.1 of Squalius cephalus. Lineage (NCBI taxonomy): Eukaryota > Metazoa > Chordata > Actinopteri > Cypriniformes > Leuciscidae > Squalius > Squalius cephalus. Next base: position 10,441,191 of record NC_137135.1, on the reverse strand, counting down.
TGTGTTGCATACCAGGTTCATATTCATAGTTTTTCCTAAAGCTTATTGATGTATTTTACTGTATCTACACTCTTTTATTTATGTTGTATACTGTAATATAGACATTGAGTTGTAAAATAATTACTGATTCCCAATAAGAGGTTTTTGTCACAATGTTACGAATTAATCTCACTGACGTTAACTGGGCAGGAAAGTAGTCTGTGTATTTTTTTATGATTTGTGTCATTTGAGGCCAAAGTTTGATTCTGACAACAAAAGAGAATAATATATGTCTAAAATATTAGATTTTTGACATGACAGTCAAAATGGTAAATTGTTTAATGAACTGTGTAAGCAATAGAGAAAAACTAATGTTTCTATGGTATTTCATAATGATAAACAAATTATTCTGCAAGTGCAATGCTTCTTTAAATAAATGAAATCACAATGCAATGTTGTAAACACTGGACAGCCTGTTACAGCTGAGGACTTTTGGGTTTTATGTCTAGAGCTCTGAAAAATGACATCAAGATTCTGAAATTAGTACCAAAGTGATGGTAAAAACTGAAATTAGACATGCATCAGATGGAGAGAGACAGATGGCAGATAACTGTTATATAAAATACAGGCACTGTACAATACAGTATGCCATGTAATAATGTAAACAAAGGCCTTACTATAGAGACTGCCAAATTACTGTAGATCTAAAAAGATTCACTACAGTATACATTCATATCAAATGTTCTTATTACATGTTACAATAATCTTGAAAAAGAAAATATGTACAACTGTAATGAAAGCATGA